>NW_006408542.1:2505521-2531721 GCF_000296735.1 Chrysochloris asiatica | reverse complement strand
CCAGCTTTCGCATGCATATGAGGTTACTGAAAATACCATGGCTTGGGTCAGGTGCACCTTAGTCCTCAAGCTGACATACATCTTTGCTCTTCAACACTTTAAAGAAGGTCTTGTGCAGCAGACTTGCCTAATGCAATACGTCATTTGATTTCCTGACTGCTACTTCCGTGAGTGTTGACAGTTATAATAGCCCTTAATGGTGACCTTCTGGCATAGCACATTTTTCCCAGGGTAATGTTGTTGTTAGGTGCCATCGAATCAGCACCAATTCATAGTGACCTTATGCAAAGCAGAACAAAACACTGCCTGATCCTGGGCCAACCTCACTATTGTTGCATGCTTGAGCCCACTGATACTGCCACTTGGCCAATCCATCTTGCTGGGGGTCTCCCTCTTTTTCTCTGACCCTCCACTTTACCAAACATGAGCTCCTTCTCCGGTGACTGGTCTCTCCTGACAACATGTCTGAACTAGTAGGGTAATAGGAGGTAAATATTTATCGCTATATCCAACTACCTACCTACCTATACATCTATACATATATATACACACATGGGCTCATATGTAGAGACATACACACTCATATGATGTTATATATACACATATGAGGGTAAGTAAAGTATTGCTATAAAATCATAAATCTTTACTGAACAAAATACCGAAATGTGAAGTTACTGTTACTCAACATATTTGCCATCTAGGTCTGTTCATTTCTGAAGGTGATAATTTCATTTGTCTAATCCTTCCCCCAAAGAATACTGAACTCATCAATTTACACCACCAAAAAATGGCACTTTTGGCATTCTCAAGGGATGCAAAAATCATGTTCCTTTGAAAAGATCTATGGGTTTTGGGAACAGAAAGAATTCTGAAGAATCAAGATTAGGTTGCGTGGTGGATGGGGTAAGCTTTCCCAATGGAAATCTCATAGGATAGTCCTTGCTACCCTGGAAGAATGAGCAGGTATACTGAGATAGAAAGGAAAATTCTTGGCACAACCTTCCTAGCTTTCTTCTCACTAATACAGGTTTCAAGTTCCTTAAAACTTCTTCATAATAAACCCCCAGGATCATCCTGTGTCCTTTGAGAAATCTGTCGAGATGAACCCTCTGGGGTCCCAAACAAGAGTTTCCATAGCATTCTAAGCTGACCTCTCTGCCTTGAATTTAACTGGCCCAGCAGACCTGCTTGGAAGCCACTGTTTTGATTGGACCTTTTTTGGTTTAAATGCACCTTAAGGAGACTGTTGTTGCTAAGTAGCTCCGTGTTAGTCTTGACTCATAGTGACCCTGTATAGGGTTTTCAAGGAGCAGCTGGTGAATTTGAACTGCTGACCTTGTGGTTCAAACTGGCCTTGCGGTCTAGTACTTTAGCCACAGCCCCACACCAGGACTCCAAAGGAGACTAAGACAAGCGTATTACTCAGAGAACTTGTGTGCAGCATTCACTGATTGCAGAGACATGTTTAAACACATTTTGTTTGGAATAAACCTATGCATATAGGAGGGAGGGAGTTCTGGTGTGGCACTGTGGGCTAATGCACTGGACTGCAAAGTCTGTTTGAACCTCAAGGTCGGCAGTTCAAGCTCACCAGTCGCTCCTTGGAAACCCTACACAGGGCTGCTATGAGTCACAACTGACTTGATGGCACTTAACCAACCACCACCACCACCAATGGAGGCAGGCCCTAAAGATGAAGCCAGGATCGCTGAGCTTGGGAGCAGTTATTAGCTGTCCAAATCAACTCAGATTGGAGGCATCTCAGTTAATGTCCTGATAAAGAAGGCATAATATTTGAGGTTTCTATCAGCAAGAAGCCAGGGCAGAAAAATGTACCCCTCCTCTTCCTCACCCAGAACAAACAGTGATGTTTCTGGGAGAGAGGTAGGTGATTGAAGATTACCAGAAACTCTTTAACAGGGTCAGTATGAGTCAGAACCACCTTGATGGCACTTAACAACAACAACAACAACAACACTACAAGAAATTTGTTGTTGTTGTTAAATGCCATCAAGTATGTTTCTGACTCAGAGCAACCCTGTACAGGGTTTCAGAGAAGCGGCTGGTAGGTGTGAAACACAAACTTGTGGTTAGCAGTATAGTGTAACTTATAGCACCACACCAGGAAAAAGTAGGATTATACAAATCATCACATCACTCACAACCTCACTTATTCAGTCAACAAAGTTGGGGTACCCTCTGAGAGCCAGATAATGTGATAATGTCCACAGACCTAAGGCTGAACGTGACATACTCCCATCTTCTGCCATTTCACATTCTGGAACAGGACACAGACAGGAAAGTATTGTATACATACAATACAGAGTGATGAGTGCTGGAATCAAGTCTATCTGAGATGTTAGGGGGGCCTAAGGTAAGGACAGACTCTTCTGGTCTCAATTGGTACAAGTGGTGGTGGTAGTGGTGGTGGTGGTGGTTATGTGCCATGGAGTCAGTTCCGACTCATAGCGACCCTGTACAGGGTTTCCGAGGCTGTAAATGTTTACAGGAACAGAAAGCCTCCTCTTTCTCCCGTGGAGCAGCTGGTGGTTTCGAACTGCTGACCTTGAGGTTAGCAGTCCATCTCGTAACCAGTAAGTACTCTTACCAGTGGCTCCTTAATCAGTAGGATTTGTAAGTACATGTAGTTACAGAATATCACTTACATTAAACGAAACTGCAGCAGAGCCAGAAAGAAAAGATGTGCTTGGCTATTTGCTGGTATTTAATGTTGTTGTTGGAGCCCTAGTGTGACACTGTGGGCTAATGCGTCAGACTGCAAAGCCATCTGAAATGCAAGGTCGGCGGTTCAAGCTCACCAACTGCTTCTCGGAAACCCTACACAGGGTCGATATGGATCGGAATCGACTCGATGGCACTTAACAACAACAACAACAACAACAAATGTTAAGTGTCATTGAGTTGATAATAACTCAGTGATCCTGTATAGGGTTTCTAAGGAGCAGCTGCTGGGTCTAAACTGCTGACCTTCCAGCATCAGTTGGGTGCTGCTCCTACAGTGCCACAGGTGTTTCACAGATGTTGCTAATAGCTGGATATTGATACGAGTGGGGAGAAGCACTATGTAGACAGCACTTCAGCAGTCCTCCCCCACATATGTTTGCATTTATTACGTTTCTATAAAGATTTTGTTATTTATAGTCAGGATGCTGACCTCATCTTCACAATCCCCCTGGAATGACCAGCTCAGGGTGGGTACATAAAATAAAAACGACTTGCACATTAGGTCTAATTTCAAGTGCATCATATGTAAGACACCTCATTTACCATTACGGACTCCATTTTATAGATGCAGAAACTGAGGGACTAGAAGATCAATTATACAGCTGTTAACTAGAGAAATCAATACTGAAACTGAGGTCATATGGCTCCAGTCTCAGCTCTCCCTTAAGTCATATTACAAGTGTTTCTTCAAGACAAACCAAAAAAGCAAACAAAGAAAAAAGTGTGGTCACTGGCTTAAAACTCAGGACACAAATGACAAGACTCAACTTTCACATAACCCTTTTCTACGGAGGATGGGAGAATTTAGGATTAAGGGCCTAAAACCCTCTGAACTTTTAGACAATATTCGTTGATAGGACTGTTTCTATGTCATTTTGCTGTTTTTGTCCCAATCCATTTGTATTTTCCTTGTGTGTATTAACTATTAACTATCTAAACCATACTGCCAATTATTGCTATCTAATTTGCTTATGTTTTATTCTTTTTCTTCTGAAAATGCTAAGGGGAGATTCATGTTTTCAGTTCTCCTCTCTTCTAACTATCTAAATTCAATCAAGACCACATCATTTCCTCAAGCTACAAGTACCGCGCTCTCGTCTAAGAGATGAGAAGAGAGAGGTGGTGTAGGTTTGAAGGAATCTCTTGACTGCAGACTCATCCTTTTTCTGGGTCATAAGGGCCAAGCTTACAGCGGACCAATACAAATGGCCAAAGACGTTCTAAGTGGGGAAGGGCTAAGCTAGACGGGCAATGTCTTTTCTATTTCAAATTGTGGTCTCTCCAAGGTGTTCCAGCAATGGACTGGGGGTGGGAGGAGAAGCTGAATGACAGCAGGAAGACTAAGCTTACAGTTTCCATGACCCTTTTCCTGAAATCCTGAACATTTCTGAACTACTGACACACAGCAGAGCGTGACTGCTATGACATTTCTCACTCTCTTTCTGATGGACAGACATAAGGTGGTCACATCCTAATGTCCTTTTTATTGTGCTGTGGGAGCCTAAGCAAACTCCCTTAAGTTTCTGCACATCTCTGAGTATAGTCCCTACTTGAATAGGCAGAAAACAGCTAGGTTTAACCCTCCCCACTCCTCCTCCTGCACAAACGTGCACTCTCTGAGAACAAGAGATACCCCACGTACCATTAACACATTCAAAGACATCACAGCACTTTCCTGGTGTCCCATCTCCACGAGAGACTATGCGGGGAGTGGATCCCACCTCACACACGGGGAAACCACATAAGCCAGAGAGACACTCGCATCTGAAACCAAAGAAAAGGGAAGGAAAACCCCATGAATAAACAACAACATAGAAGTCGGGAGACCACAAACAAAGAGGCAGTGGTTGTGGCAAAGTAACTGGCATATATTTTTAACACTGCCTTGTTTATCTGGTGTCACTGGGGAGCGAGGGGTTCTAATGTGATTTGTACTCCAAATAATCAAGGTGCATCTCCTTAATAATATACTCCATTTGTATAAACTTTCAACCATTTTGAGAGATAGTCCTAAAATGCATCACTGCATTTCTTACTTAACAGAATGAGAGTGAGCACAGCAAACATTTTCTGGATGAATTGAGGCCATTGTTACATGTATACATTCTTGTATTATTCAGAAAACCAATGGTGATGATGCCTGTATGGGCTTATACAAAACGTTGCCTCCTGCATTTTTAAATGACCTCATGTAGCTATTTTGTTGCTGTTAATGTTTAGGTCTTTTTCAGATATTTTCTGATTCTACTTTTGACTACCTCACAGAAAAGTTTTGTCAGTGAATACCCCTTCCCTACCCCCGCCCCATCTTGAGCAGCACTGATCTTATAATTATATTTACTAGCAGAAGGAAATTTCTGATCAAAGACTGAGGAGCTCTTTATAAACACAGAGCATGAGCTTTAATAAATGGATGTGTGCAACACCTCTCTTGAAAGTGCGAAGCATTCATTTCTGGAGCATCTAAAC
Organism: Chrysochloris asiatica; assembly: GCF_000296735.1. Classification (NCBI taxonomy): domain Eukaryota; kingdom Metazoa; phylum Chordata; class Mammalia; order Afrosoricida; family Chrysochloridae; genus Chrysochloris; species Chrysochloris asiatica. The sequence goes on along the minus strand of NW_006408542.1, from coordinate 2,526,507 downwards.
TATCACGGACATGGGTCTCTATAAGCATGAAAGAGGTCGGTGTTAATGAACTGCAAGCTAGCACCACTGGTTGTCACCCTTAACTTCAAGTCTGTTGTCAAACTTGCCTATACAGACAAACACAAAAACACAATAAACGGGGGCAGATAAAATTAGGAGGAAAAAAATGGAGTCAACTGTCTGGCACTGATGGGCTACAATGTACCTGTTAGACGTCATTAGAAATGTTACTGCCGCCTGCTATCGAGTCATGGTGGCCCTGTGTATACTGCGAACAGCCGTTATGTACCATAGGATTTTCATTAGTTTTTTGTTTTGTTTTTTAAAGTAGATCACTAGATAGATTTGTCTTCTTAGTCTATCTCAGCCTGGAAGCTCTGTTGAAACCAGCTACTAACAGGCTGTTTCACTAATAGATGGTGGCTGCGCCTGAGGAACACTGGCTGAAATTGAACCCAGGTCTCCCACATGGAAGGCAAGAATTCTACCACTTAACTACTTTTGCCCCTTGAATGAGGTAGGAGGTAGGAAGTGTGTCAGCAGGGTGTCAGTGTATAAATGTTAATACCAGGAAGGAGGAGGTGGTCTATTGTTTGAAGACTCCCCTGAGGGTAGAAGCATAGACTAGAAGTGGGAAAGAGCAAGGGAGGGAGATCCCAAGTTGACAAGTACAAAAGGAAGGCATCCTACACAAGGACATCCTCCCAGCAAGTATGTGGGTATATATGTAGAGTAGAGGTCAAGATCAAGGCAGGGTCATTTCCAGCAGGGAACAACTAAGAACACCTTCATCAATTCTATTTTTTCCCTATTTAAATGGAATGGTTTAGTCTCTTACTGTTCTTCAAATCTTTAATAAGTGAAAGTATGCCTAGAGTCCACAATACCTCAGCGATCAAGCCTGGAAGTTTGTTACACTTATAGCTAACTGTAGAACTACAAAGGAAATGAATGTTAAAATTTACACCAAAAACCACACTTAACCTGCTCAAAGTCATAAATGATCCCACCCACAAGGCAGGTCCTTCTGGCTTCTCCCATTTAGGGTAATGGCTATATTGGAAATCCTGGGAGAAGAGGGTATTAAATAATTAAGGTTTGGCTGCTACACTTTAAATCAAGACTTTACTCTTATTTCATAGTCTGTTTTCCTACAGGACAATCATCTTGGAGTCTTGGCATAGCACTATAAGGTAAGTACTGGACTACTAACCACTAGGTAGGTGGTTGAGTTGGAAGGGACTCAACGGCATTTAATAACGTTAACAATTCCTATAGGACAATCACCCTCTCGGGGCTGAGTAAATATGAACTGGGTTTGCAGTTCCTGCTAAGGCTATGCTATGGTCTTTAACTTTTATGTGTCTGGCTACTACAGTTTTACACACATAATCGTATCACTGTTATGTTACAGCAGCAATATATTGTTGACATTGATTGTACTGGACATTCTGTACAACTTAAACTTCTTAGAGTTCACAGAATAATAGGGCTTAGGTCACATTCTGATCCCAATATCTAAACAGGATCACAACAAAAGTCATCCTGTAAGAACAGTGGAGTAATCTTCCCTTATACATCTCCTAGGATTCACATTCCCACCTACTAATGTGTTCCAGGGAATTGGTCTATTTTAAACATCAAGCATACCAATTAACACCAACCCTGGCCCCCAAATTATCTCTTCAAATGCTGTCCTTCAACATTTCAGCAGCTCTCCTGAACACTGTATGTACTTCCAATGTGCCAAATGCTAGTAGTTATCTGAAGCCATTAGAAATCCTGCCAGGCTGAGGCCCATGCCTGCCTGTCCTCAACTCTCTTTCTTTCATATTTAATCTATTTTCCAATTTAAGTATCTAATTACAGGGTCACTATGGGTCGGAATCGATATGACAGCACTTTACAACAACACTTTACAACAACAACAACAACTGCTTTCTCAATTCCCTAGGTGGTACAAACGGTTAAGCACTTGACTACCAACTGAAGGTTGGCTGCTTTTGTCCATCTGGAGGAGCCATGGAGGAAAGGCCTGGCATGCTACTTCAGAAAAATCAACCACTGGAAACCCAAGGGAGCACAGTTTTATATGAACATATGGGGTCACACCATTAGTCAGAATCAACTCCACAGAGATTGGCTTTGGTTTTTACTGTTTTCCTAGACCTAAGCAGGTTGTCCCTATTACATAGCAGGAGTCTATTTACCTATTTAAGAACGAAAAGCCCTGTATCGTGAATCTTCATTTCTAAGCTCAGAATGATAATGTATTAAAGATCCCAGGATTGACAATCGCTGGTTTTTGCCAGCTGCATGCTCCCTCCTTCCTTGCCCCTTCTGTCCTTTGCCTTTGCCCCTCCTCAACTGTGACAGAGTTTTGACTTCTTAAAGCTTCCTCTGAATCTGGAGATGAGCAGAGTTGAGGGAGCAACTAGTGAAGAAACTTGAGAGAGAAAGACAGACTCTGGGCTCAGGTCAGATATTGATCATGCAACAACCTACCTATTAGGTTGAAGCTTTATGAAACTGCTATTTTTGCAGGTCAAAATCAGACAAACAGCAATTCCATACAGTTCAACACAATGCAGGTCACATGATGTATCTTTTGATCTATGTCTCTACATTCACTCTCTCAGGTAACAAAACGCGAACAGACCCCTTTCATGACCCATGCTTACCAAGGAGTTTATTAGGTCTCCAGAATACAATGTCGTTTTTAAAAAAAATTCAATAAGATTATTTTAGATTCTCTGGTTTATTTATGCTGAGGGGATGTATCCTTCCATTTTCAAATAAAACAGTGAGAAGCACAGCAGAATCAATTGTCCAGAAATTAAATAGGTTCCCTGTTCTCTGTGTTTTCCACTCGAAGTGACAAGATTTCTTTTTTAGCTAGTCATTAGGAGGAAATGCTGACTTACAGAACTGAACCAATGCATACTGTACCTTGTTCTTACCAGTTCTCGCTCTTCACTTTATTTTTTTCCCTACCCTGTTCCTCCCTCTGGCTTTCCCCAATCCCTGGATACAGAGTAAGCAACGGGAAGGAGAAAGCATGTGTATTAGAGATAGAGGAAACAAACTAACAGATGAGAAAGCGATGCTTGGTTAAGTAGATGCCACCACTTTCCTTCAGTTCTGAAAACATCACGCTTTCCAGCTGTAACCTGGTCTCTGCCTCTTCAAACCCAGACCAGGCCCTGTGCTTTCTCTTCCTAAGGCTCAATTCCTGTGCTTCATTAGTTAAAAAAAAAAAAAAAATCTGCAGTTCTCCTCATTTCCATTATCAATCTCTCAGTCGACCAAGCTATGCTCTTCAAATTCACCATACTCATACTCTTTCTCCACTTCTACCTCCCAATATGCCCATTTGTTTTTCTCATGCTAAAATCAGCCTTAGAATCTTCAGATCCTAAGCTTGACTGCTAGCCAGCACTACTTGCTGGCTTCTCCACTTGCAATCTTTCTCTCCCAGTGGTATCTGTAGGCACATCACAAGTAACAGTTCCTTCTCAGCACCCTCAAACAAGATGACTTTCTGAAAGTGCTTCTCTGATCTGTTGTGGGTGACCTAAGTACCCACCTTACCATAGGCACAGTTTTCACTGATTATGTGTAGTCGCTATATGTTGTTGTTACATGCCGTAGAGTCGATTCTGACTCATAGGAACCAATATAGGGTTTTCCAAGGAGTGGCCGGTGAGTTTGAACCACCTACCTTGTGGTTCAAACTAACCTTGTGGTTCAAACTAACCTTGTGGTCCAGTGCTTATCCTACAGTGTAACACCAGGCCTCTAGTCACTATAAAAGTAAGTCTTCAATGGAAAAAAAGAGAAAGGCAAAAGGAAGTAGAAGGAAAACACTGGGATTTCTATGCTGTGAATTCATAAAGGCCACTGCAGGCAGAGATGCTATTTGCATGGCCCCCTAAGCAGAAATGCCAACAGCTTGTTTTCAATAACAGCTTTATTGAGATATAATTCACAAACCATAAAACTCACCCTTTTAAAGTGTACGAGTCAGTAGTTTTAGTGCATTCACAAGGTTATACAACCATCACCACTATCTAATTTTAGAACATTTTCATCACCCCAAAAAAGAAATCCCATTAAAAACTACTCCCCATTCCTCCCCTCTCCTGGCAATCACTAATCTACTTTCTATCTCTATGGATTTGCCTATTCTGGGCATTTCATCTAAATGGAATCATACATTATATGGGCTAAGGGCGTTTTAACTTCAAACAAGAAACAACCTGTTAGGCAATTTGCCAGATTAAGAAAGAAAAAAAAAAAAAAAAAAAATCAAACCTCTAATGTTATCTTCAGTATTAAGATACTGATCAATCAATGTACCACATTAATGACTTTTTGCATAATGTAATCACAGCTGCAGCCAGGTGGGACTTGGTTACATTGTCTTTTTTCTTTTCAACACAGGTAGGTAATGGATCAGCTTAGTGGGCAGCATCTGAGTGCCTGCGAGCACTTGGGAATCATTTAGCCCCTAGAGGGCACTCACCTCCTTAGGAGGCCCACGCTGGCTGTGCCTGCCGGGGAAGACGGTATACACACTTAACCTACTTTTTCCCTTCATGTTCTTTCTTCCTGGACTACACAGACAGGAGAGAGCTAGCATCCTAGTTAATGGGCACAAGTGAAAAATGCTCCCAAGTGTAGCCTCCGCCTATATTTCACTATCAGTATTCTACTGATCACACTCTACACTACCTGCTGTTCACTGAATACAACATCCTCACCCCTTATCACTCCAGCCACTGCTCCTATGTCCACCCCATCTTGAATCCCCATCTCTTCTTTCCTCCTGGTGCATTCCATAAGCCATTAGGACCACCCACTTAACAAGGTCTTCTCTACTTAAAAGAAGCAAGCAAAATTAATTTTCCCTTCTCTGCACTTCAATACCTAACTTTATGCATGTGCCTGCTTATCATACCATTTCTTCTGCTGCTTTGTGAGTTCCACTAGTGCAGTTTCCTTGTCTTATTTGTCTTATAAATAAAATAATGAATGATACTCTTACTTAAGTAACAGTAGGGACCCTCCCCCCATTTAAAATTTACAATGATAAAAAAAAATGATAATTTTTTTTATCATTGTAAATTTTAGATAGAGTTGATAGGTACAGCATTTTATACATTTTAGTATGTAAGAGAAAACACTTATGGAATTCCTTTAAAATGTAGATTATAGGTTACCACACTCCTGGACTATTTTTCTGGAAGTGAAGGGCAGAGCCCTATAATAAACTCACCAGGAGATTCCAATAAAAGAAATCAGGGTCTGACTGTCTGAGAAAAGAGGTAGGGATGATGTAGTTTAGTTTGCACATTCCACTGGAAAAAGCCAGTACAACTAGTTTTAACATTTTAATAAGATTGATAATTATTAGTACCTACACGATAATTTACAAAAAACTCCTTTCTCCCTGAATACATATGACATTATATATGAAGGAAGAAAAGAATAACTTTTTTTAACTATCCAATACCATCACTCACGGAGTCCTGGTGTGGCACTGTGGGTACATGTACTAGACTGCAAAGGTTGGTTTGAACCACAAGTTTGCTGGTTCAAGTTCATCAGCCACTCCTTGGAAACCCTACAGAGGGTTGCTATGGGTCAGAATCCACTAGACAGCACTTATAAACAACCACCATCACCCAAATAGGGATCTAGTAGCATAGTGGTTACAAGTAAGGCTGATAACCTCAAGATCACCAGTTCAAAACTATCAGCCAGCCATTCTGCAGGAGAAAGATGAGGCTTTCTGCTCTGTTAAAGACCTATGCGGGGGTCGCTGAATCGGCACCGACGCCACAGCACACCACCGCTTATCACTAAGGAGTTACAGAAACTCTCAGAGGCTTGGCTTTCTTATCCATAAAATGAGGTGGCTGGATCACAATGAATTTTCTTCTAACTATAAAATCTCCAGATTCTATCACTGCCCTTTCCATTCCCACCACAGTCATGGTCTGATCCTGGCTCATCCTGCTCTCTTCGGTTCTCACTTGTCTGTCCCCTGTTCTTGGAACACATCACACATCCTGCAACCTCAAGCCCAGTTCCTCCTCCTTTCCAATCACCCCAACTTTCAGGCTAAACTCAAGTTGGACCTTCTCTCTGAAGTGCTCTTGGTGATTTCTTGTAGAATTACACATCTACAAGAGTTTCTTTATCCACTAAAGAAGTCTAAGCAATGAAGGACTGTGTCATTGCCAGCCACAGGTGAGGCCTTTCACAACCAAACTATTTCATCAGAATGACTGGAGAAATTACTGTTGTTTGTTGGTAAGTGCCATAGAGTTGGCTCCAACCCATAGCCACCCTGTATAGGGTTTTCATGCAGTGGCTGTGGAGCTTTAACCACCAACCTTGTGGTTCAAGCCGATTTTGCAGGCCAGTGCATTAACCCACAGCGCCACATCAGGACTCCGTGAGAAAAACTTTAAAGAACACTAAACTAAGAGAAGTCACTAAAGGCAGCCTCTGGGGAAAGGTGTCCTCTTTGCCTTTGTTACCCCCAAACCCCACCCCCTTACCGTTTAGCAAAGAACACGCAAGTCCCTGGAATGTGCCCCCTGGTGGGCGCAACACAGAGCCAAGGGCTCTGTGTTATTCTAACATTCCCCTTCCATGAGATCTTTCTGCAGAGAGGAAGTTTGGAAGCAACAAACCATCAGACACCTCATCTTCCCCAAGCAGACCTATCCCTACCTACATCCTGGAGGGAAAACATCAATAACTTAAGGAGGCCATCTGGAAAACATTTCTCCCAAGATTGGATTATTCCACACCTACGTCAAGTGCTTCAGCTCTTCAAAAGGGGAGGCATTGCTGTCTATAAATCTACTATGTAAAAAACTCTGCCTATAAAAACTACAATTTACACATGGGCGGGAAGTCTCCCTTTAGTCACAAAAATCAGGATAAATGAGAAATTAAACGGGAGAATGAAGCACTTAAGATTGTGAGGATTCCACATGGTTTATTAATGAAATGAAATAACTGTCAGAAATGGAAATTGTAATTACATGTAAAACACATTTCTATGCTATAAAAAGTAGCTTCAATTTTAATTGAATTTGATATACCATCTTTCGACTGATTAAGTATCTTGCCTCTTTCCAGGAATGTTAAAGTTAAAAAATAAAAATAAAAAAGACTGCATAAACAAGTACAAGTACAAGCTGCATAAACAAGTAAGGTTCCTTCTGAAAATGCAAAAATCTTTATTGGTAACTGTACTTCTCCCTATGAAGGGTCCTTGGGCTCACAAGTTTTTACATGTCCTGCGTAACTTTCGAAGTATCTAAACCCTCCTTTACTCTTTCTAGAGCTAGTTTCTACACAATCTTTTCTGTCTTCACTGCCCAAGCAATAGAACACGTACGCTTTTAGCCACAGAAAGCACATGGTCCAGCTCTTAGGTTAGGATCACACACTTCCTTTAGTGATTCTAAAAGATCCGACCCCTCTTTATAGTGATTGTATGACCAGGTGGGAGGAATTTGTTTCCCCCAGGTGAGAGGAATTTGATGAGTATGCTCCAAATTAACCAAATGCCATCAAGGTGATGGATTCGTGGTGATCCCATGTACATCAGAGTACATCAGGAACTGTGCTTCAGAAGGTTTTCAACAGCTGAGTTTTTTTGGAAGTAGACTGCCAGGCTTTGCTTCTGAGTCACCTCTGGGTAGATTTGAACCTCTAACCTTTCAGTTAGCCAAATGAGAATGTGAACTGTTTGCACTGCCCAGCTACTCTAAATAAGGGAGGTATAAATTGAGGAAATTTTGGTAAAATATTGCTTTGTATTTCCTAATGTTAGTACTACAAATAAAGCCCACTGGAAGTCTTCAATAATCATAACTTTTTTTTTTCCCTAGCTTTCTCAAGTGGCAGATGATTAACACCACCCTCCCAGCCCCACCCCCTGAGGCTAGCCTGGCATTGGTCCCAGGAAGCTTATCTTCAAGGTGCTAAGTCAAAAGAAAAGTGGTATCAAGTGTAGAAAAACAGAAGTTACAAGATAACATGGTTTCTAATAATAATTGTCAAGTTATTTTCTAGAATTATTTCACATCCTAGTAAGTAGACGAGTCCTGGTGTGGTGCTTAATGCACTGGACTGCAAAGTAGGTTTGAACCAAGCTCACCAGCTGCTCTCCCCAAAACCCTATGCAGGGTCACTATGGATCTGAACCCACTCAAAGGCACTTAACAACAACAACAGTAAGTAGATGAGAGGGCAGAAAACAATGAACTTTGCATAAATTACCACCATGATGGTGATGTAATCATCTAAAAAACCAGAATTGGGGAAGCTCAAAAGGGACTCTATCAGCCAGGGACATGTCCCTACACAGACACACAACTAAAAATCATCGCTGAGCTCTGTGACCACTTAAAACATTAGAGCTTAGTTCTTCAGGTATTCTCAACTCTTGTCAGCTAGCCCAGCAACCATGTAAGGAGGGCTGGCCCAGTCCCAGGAGTGGGACTCTCTACCCTCACTTCTGAGGTCTGGGAGAAAGACTGGCATTTGCTGTGATGGGCCGCTGAAGGAGATGGAGAATAGAGATGAGAGGCAAGGGAGACCAGTTAGGAAAAGTAAGAAAGGAGGGTAATTGACACATGGTGTTCTGGAAAGGAGGAATGGGCCTAGATGCGGCTAATATACCAACAGAAGTCATCCTCATTTCAAAGCCAACTTTAATAGTAATGGATTGTCTACATGAAGTACACATTATTCTGGTAGGCCTGGGAAGGCACAGAGTCCTAGCCCCACTTTAGGGAGCTTTGTATAAGACAATGCGGGATAGGTTAAGTATAGACGAGGATACAACGCCATGTGGCTATTCAATCTTCTGCCCCAACACATGCAGAACAGGCACCAATGGGCACTTGGACTGACCTACTGAAAACCTGAGCAAACCTTTGCTGCCTGGCTGCTAAGGCTTCTTTAGGCCTCCAAATCCATGGTATAGATCAAGACGCTGGTGGGCTCGACTCTCCAACTTTGTAGTGCTTATCTTACAGACCTATTGTACTCCAAACCTCAACTGTATCATATGCAAGTTGGGGATGATTAAAACACCCCTATGAGGCTTTATGCTCCCGTAAAGATGTACAGCCTCGGAAACCCTGTACAGGGTCACTATGGGTTGGAACCAACTCGACAGCACTTAACAGCATCTGATATGATTGGTATGTGTGTTAATGAATTGGCGCCTAAACTGGTACCGATAACACAGATACACCCAACACTTGTTAGCTAGTAGTTCTACAGGATTATAATTCGAATGTCTTCTGTGCTTATGTGGACAAAGCATTTTCAACACAGTAGTGTCACGTGACCTTTTGGCATTCTGTGATCCTTACAGCCTTTCCAATTTACCCACTCACATCGATGGCCACATATCTCTGAAAGTCCCTAACGTCAAATACCGTACATGCTGATCACAATGATCTTTCCTCCAATTCTCTTACTCTCATGTAAGGAGCTCTGGTAGTGTAGTGGTTACGAATCGGGCTGCGAACCTCAAGTTCAGCAGTTGGAAACTACCAGTTGTACCGCGGAAGAAACATGAGGCTTTCTGCTCCTGTAAAGATTTACAGCCTTGGAAACCCTACACAGGGTCACTATGAGTCGGAACTGACTCCATGGCAAATAACCACCACCACCATGTTCCTACTACACTAACTCTTCAACTTCCCTGAGACCTCTCCTCCCCAGACCTATCCCTTTTCTCCCAGGCTTAGCCTCACTCTGATCTTAATACCTTAACAACACATTATCTCACTCTGATCGTACTTCCTTAAAAAAGGCATTTCACCTTTGCCACCATCTTCCTAATACACTCTGTTCCTCACTTACCGACATGGTGAGGTTCCAAAAACCAGGTTGCTATACAAAACTCAGCATTACACGAAAACCAATGACCATATCAGATCACAAAATGGAGGACAATTACATCAGCCAAGACGATTCATAACCTTAATCAGCAGAACCAATGTTAGTCTTACCTTTTCCCTCAGTGTTTGGAACTATCAGATGTACACCGCTAATGCAAAACAAATAGACTATAAGATTTTTTATTATTGTCATAAATGTGAAATGTTGGATAATGAGAGTTAACAAGCAATCAGAGGATGTAAACTTTCAATTTCCTGCCATTCTTCATCTGGTCCCACAACCCCAATTCCAAGTTAGCTAACCCAAAGATGGAAACTGGGATCTTCACAGTGGTCACCAAGTATGTGTGGAGGTGGAGAAATGGAGAGGTAGAGACTGTCAACAGCTCAGATGGATTTGTGCCCTCTGTGGGGGTTGGCATTACTCATTCCATGCAAAAATGGACAGTCAGTGTTACTATACCTTTTAATAGCTCAAGAGAAGCCAAGTTTTTATGTGAAGAATCTCATTTTTAAAATATTGATGACTAATAAGAGATGTTCTCCTGAAAACACAAAAAAGTGGACATCTTGTGGTCAAGTCCAGTCCCAAGGCTGTTAGCTGAAAACAGATTCAAACCATTTTAACTTCTCTGTGTTGATACCCAAGTCACTGAGTGCTGTTGGGTGAAAGTATCCCGGCAGTACTCTTCATTTTCAGCACTGAAGTCCCTCATCCTGCCAACAGACCTCCAAGAATCATGTCTTCCTTGACACTTTCTCTCACTCCAGGCACTGACATAAGAGTATGTGGAAGGGGGGGTGGGGATGGAGACACAAACTACGCACTGTCCATCAATCCTGGATGACAGAGTAGAGACAGGGAATTCCAGCCTAAGCAGAGGAAGAACACACTCAGATTTATATCGGCATGAAAAAATACAGGGTGTTTGTTGTTGTTAAGTGCTGCCGAGTTGGTTCTGACCCATAGCAACCCTGTATAGGGTTTCTGAGGAACAGCTGGTGAGCTTGAACCGTTGACCTTGCAGTTCAAACGGCTTTGCAGTCTGGCACATTAACCCACAGCGCCACACCAGAACTCCACAGTGTGTTTAGATTGCTGCAAATGGTTCAGACCACCAGTAGTACTCGATGTGTTGACTAGGGACTCGGGGAGAGGCAGTTAGAAAGGCAAGCCAGAGCCAGGTTATATATGTTGTACTAAATAGCATGGAAGTAATAATAAACTTTAAAAATAATTGATGTAGTTTTGCAGTGGTATGGTGATCTGAGAAAAACCCTGAAACTGTCATTAATTCCATTTTCCTGAAATCATAAACACAGGTGAGTTCAGAGCTAATGTTTTAAGCTGCAAGACAGAAGTTTAAATATCAGTTTCTACCTTCACATCAATTATCAATGCTATTCCCTCTGTACAAAGGGTAGATAGGGAGGGGCAACTTACACATTGGCTACCTAAAGTGAGGGAGTGATAAAGGCATGAAGTGACTGGCTTACAAGGTTTCAAGAAGGAGTTTAGTTTCAGAGTGTGCGGGGGAAGAGAGCATCTCCACTGAATAGCTTTCATCTTGTCTAGACAGGTCTGGTGAAGAGATGAGGAGAAGATTCTTATGATTCAATAATGAGTAATTGTTATTATGACTAATTGAGACTGTCACAACTGTAAAGGTAGGAGTTTTGTAATAAAAACAGGGGAGTAGTTAATCTCACAGTCCAGAAACAGAGGACCCTAGGACCATCAAGGGAGAAGAGCACAAGTGGAATGCAGGACCCTATCCAGAGAAGCAGCGACACCAGAGATGGAGGCAGAGCTGGGGACATGGAGAGAGGGAGCAGCTCAAGACTCTAGACTCACGGAAAGAGAAAGACTATGTGCTGGCAAACAGGAGGCAGGCTTGCAGAATGTGCCCTTTGGTTGCTTAAATTATTATATATTCCTGAGTGTTTTTATGTATATCCCCCCGCCCCCGAAAACAAAAAAAGAAACAGAGGAAATGGAAGCAAATACTGTTGAATGATGATGCATGGAGGAGATTGTAATCATTACAATGAACGACAGTGTAAAACCAATGATCTCCCATACAATTCACACACACACACACACACACAATCAATGACTACAATAACCTCGAATGCTCTCTTTTCTTTCTCTAGCCTGTGAACTCTGGCTCATTCTTCAACACTCCGCTCAAAAGCCAAATCTCACTGCTTTCCAAATCAAAAAGCTCTGTGAGGTTACGGGGTTTTTTTCTTTTCTTTTTGCACATTTCTACTTCCAAAGCAGTTAATACTTTAAACTGTGGTGGTTTGTACATCTTGGTCCCCGCTTTAGAATGTAAGCCCCTCAACATCAGCGGCTACTGCGTCTTATTCCCACCAGCTCAATGCCTGGCAAATGATAAAAAGCCAAAATACAAATTCCTTAACACTATGGGGGGTTCAATGCTAGGTAGGATTTACCACAGGATGACTATCTATCTATCTATCTATCTATATATATATATTTTTTTTAATTAAAAACATTTAGCAAGTACTAGGTACTGATTAAGGAACTCTGGTAGCATTGTGGGTTACGAGTTGGGCTGCTAACCACAAGGTCAGCAGTTCAAATCTACCAGCTGCTCTGTGGACGAAAGATGAGGCTTTCTGTTTCTTTAAGTATTTACAGCCTAGGGAACACTATACAGGGTTGCTATGAGTCATAACTGACTGCGTCTACATGGCACTCAACCACACTACCACCAGGCACTGATGAGTGAGAAACACAAGGAGGGTCCTTCCCCTCAAAGAATATAAAATCTAACAATACTCTAATGTCTTGGAAGTACCATGATACTTTATGAATCCATGATCCAGCTATGGAAATCAAAGTACTTGATCATATTAACACATGAGACATAACTTTTCCTTTTCTAACAAAAGCAAAGGGGATAATTGAAGATGCACTTCTCAGTGTGATACAATCAACGCACTGAACAAGTCCAAGAGAAACCAGCTGTCTTCACCTCCACGGTTACAGTTATGCTGTTAAATGTTCATCGGGCAAACATAACCATGACCCCTCTGAAAACTGTGTCAACTCCAAGAATTAGGTGCTTTATCACTTGCATCTAATGTAAAAGTACACAGAGAAGAAAAATGTATTCTGTGAAGTTTGTTTTGTTTTGGGATTTCCAGAAAAGGTCAAATTTTAAACATTTTAGAGTTGCTTAATACACAAGCACATTTGCAGAATGGTCCAGAGCTAGTATTTCAGTTGCTTGTTTGCAATAATGATACATCAAATGAGGACACCTAGGGGCAGTCCTTAAGGAGCTCTGATAGCTTAGCGATTACAAATTGGGATGCTAACCTCAAGGTCGGTAGTTTGAAACTACCAGCTGTTCCGCGGGAGAAAGATGAGGTTTTCCGCTCCTGTAAAGATTTACAGCTTCAGAAACCTGGTCACTGTGAGTCAGAACCGACTCCATGGCAAACAGCCACCACCATCAGGCACAATCCTTGAGGTGCAATATCCATGCCACAGAATCTGCTTTCCAACTTTCTTGCGAGATTTATAAGACTTCAGTTTAGTTACTCTTTGCCAATCTGAACCATAGCACCATGAATTTAGTGTCTGGTGAAGTCCAGGACCGCTCAGAGCAAAATATAAGTCTTCTGAGTGAAAGCCTCACTTGCTTTCAGGACTGAAAGAAAGTCAGACACGATACTGGATCAAATTCAGGGTGAAACACAAATTACATAAGGAACTTGTACAGGAAGTATGGGGCTTATACATGTGAAGTGAATTAGTGGCAAATTAAACACTATTATGGGAGATAGCTCATCTCTAATGGGCCAGAGCTTTATTTCTAGGAAAGCTTGTTTTCTTCAATCTGGGACAGGTCCAATAATAACATAGGATTTCTACAATTATTTTGCTTTAAAAACATCAGAGTTTAATATAGATTCTGGCTTTTTTAGTTATGAGTTGATTTGCTCTTTTGAGCCAAAAGTTACTGTGACAGAGGGTAAGAGAATGGATGTTCTTTTCTAAGTTGAGAAAGAAAAGCTTCAAATATACTTCCAAGGCTTTTGGTTTTTTTTTTCCTGCATGTGTTTAAAAACAGAAGAGACTGCTACCATGACAGAAAGTCAATAGTCAGGAATGTTCTAAATCAGTGCTCTGCTAAGGCATATTTTACATATCATACAATACAATTTTATTTATTCCCACAAAACAGCTGGATAAATTATCTAAATTAAAGGGAATGACCAAAAAAAAAGGGTGAGTTTGAACTGCAAGGTTGACAGTTCAAGCTCACCAGCTGCTCCTGGGAAACCCTACATAGGGTCGCTATGGGATGGAACCGACTCAACGACACTTCACAGCAACAACATAATGAAATGTTTTCTATTCCCACAAAAAGCTGGATAAATTATCTAAGTTAAAGGGAATGACCAAAAAAATTAACTAAATCAGAGAAATCTGTCTAACACACCAAACTTAAAAACAAAAAACAACCTAGTAAAAGTAGCATTTTCTTGGAGACAACGTCTTGAAAACAGATGATGATGATAACTAATTACAAGGCTTTTAGTTTGGTAAAATCCTTTTCCAAATGCACATTCAGGGACAATTTCCACTGGTTAGAAACTTAATTACCTAGCACAGTGCTAAAAGCATTCTGGCCTATGATAAATATTATGTGATAATCAAAAGAACTTAACACTATCCCTGACCTCTGAGTAGGAACTTAGCAGTTCCTAGCCACCATCGGAACATTTCTGGTCTTTGACATAATTGTCTAGTTGGGTTGATGCACCCTGTGCTGATAGTCCCAACCTCTCTGTGGCCTGACTCTTGTGTAATAATCCTAATCACTATTCCTACTTCCAAGCCCCTCCTAAAAAAAAAACTTCAACCAGCAATATTATTGATTGGGGTTTTGGAGATTAGAGTTGATTTGCAAGCTACCGAAAGCACTATCACCCAAGTGTAAGTACTTTGGCAAACAGAATGCTAAGGACTCATAACACTGTTCTCTGACACCATTGGCTCAGAAGTAGAAAGATGTTACAGAGAAGAGGAATGAAAAAAAAAATGTACTGAGTTCTTGGTAAGGCAAGAACTGTATGACTTGAGACTACCCACCAGGACTCCTTACAGACAAATTAGGGAGGCATAAGAAAATTTATCATCGGTTTTTGTTATGTGTGTGCTTATTTAGGGTCTTGATCTTAGTTTGGACTTAAAGCTAGCATATTACATTACTATTGTTAAATGCCGTCAGATTGACTTCAACTTATAACAACCCTGCAATACGTTTCCAAGGAGTGGGTGGGTTTGAACGACTGACCTTGTGGTTAGCAATCCAATGCTTATCTTACAGTGCCACACCAAGACTCCATTATAATTTTCTTAAAGATAGTTTTACTTGGTAAAAATCTAGTATATTATTTGTTTATTTTCTTCAAGTCAGAATACTGTAAGTTTCCATTCTATTGCTGTTAAGTACCATCAAGTTGACCCCTCTAGAAGTCCAACCCCTTTTTGAAATAAGCAATGGTGATACTTGTATACTTGTGAAGTATCGAGCTCTTTTAAGTCTAGGTCACATTTTATTCATCAAAACTCCATAATGAACCTGATGCTCTCTGTTTTCCATTAGGTCCTGAATGAGTATTTGGTTTGAAGTGAGTATTTTCAAACCTGCACTGTTTACTCACACTAGCTATGTGGTTAGGTTCATTTGGATTTATTCTGAAGCAAAGGAATAACTTGCCAGAGATTCCATTTGGCTGGCCTCATCTGTAAGAATCAACTTCAGCCTGTGAACTCTGGAGCCCCGGAAAGCTCCTTTTCTAAATATTTACGTGTCCATAAGAAGCTGCATACTAGCGACTTACTATGATTCTATTACCATAATGCTATAGAACACCAACATGATAAATTTTTTTGACAGCAAAGAGAAACCAAAATTGAGGTCTGAGATATAAGCATATTAGATTTTCAACCCAAACTAGCTGAGTGTGACATCAAGACGTTATATTGAAAATAGGAAATTAATGTCTTTTATTCTGTGTGGCACTGTAGGAGAAGCACAAGATTAGCAGTTCAAATTCACCAGCCACTTCTTGGAAACTCTATACAGGGTTGCTATGAGTCACCATTGACTCAAGAGTACTTAATTCTGTTCATGGTCTGTTTACGTGACATATCTTTTAGATACAAAGAAGTAATAATCTTCCTGCAGTTACAGTATGTGGAGCTTAGTTATATCAAAGACCAATGTCATAGGAGAAAAATCAAAGTGAGGCTCAAATGAGTAAAAAGTGACCATTTATTATTTTTGTTTTATAAGAGACAAAAACGGTCCAATTATGAAATTAGGAACTCTTAACAGAAACTTGTATTTCATACTTTAAAGTATGAAACACAAGTTGCTGTTAAGTGCCATCGAATCTTTCAGACTCATAGTGACCCTTTATGGGGTTTTCAAATAGTGGGTGGTGGGTTTGAACCACCAACCTTGCAATTAACAGTCCAGTGCTTATCCATGAAATATGAGGGCAAGTTAAAAAAAAGTACTGCTACAAAATCACAGAAACCATCATTAAACAAAGTCTCCTAATGTGAAGCTATTGTTTCATAACATATCCTCCATCTAGGGCAGGGGTGGGGAAACGTCCAGCCCATGGGCCATATGTTGTTGTTAAGTGCCATCAAGTCTATTCCGACCCATAGCAACCCTGTATATGGTTTCCAAGGAGCAGCTGGTGAGCTTGAACTGCTGACCTTGCAGTTCAAACGGCTTTTCAGTCTGGTGCATTAAATCACAGCGCCACACCAGGACTCCATGGGCCATATAAGGGCCGTGAAATCATCTGGTCTGGCTCTGCCAAGGTAACCGCAGTTCCAGGCATCACAGTGTTGTTGGCGAGAGCCATCAAGTCGGTTTCAACCCATAGTGGCCCTGTACAGAGTTTCCGATGAGTGGATGGTGAGCTTGAACCGACAACCTTGCAATTCAAACCAACCTTGCAGTCTAGTACCACACCACCACATTTGTTGTTTTTGTTAGTTGCCATCGAGTAGGTACCAACTCAGAGTGACCCTATGCACAACAGAATGAAACACTGCCTGGTCCTGAGCCAACCTCACAATTATTGCCATGCTTGAGCGTATAGATGCTGCCATATTGCCAATCCATCTTGCTGGGGGTCTTCCTCTTTCTCTCTGACCCTCCACCTTACGAAACACGATATCCTTCTCCAGTGACTGGTCCCTCCTGACAGTATGTCCAAAGTATGAGAGACAAAGTTTGGCCACCCTGGCCTCCATCACATTAGGGGTTAAGTTAATTAGAGGTTTGACCAAATATAGCAGACTAATTTTTAAGCTGATAACTTTGTATGGCCTTAGAATGAGGTTATAAATTTTGTCAGGAAAAAAGCTTCCCCACCGCTGAGGCTATATACTTCTGAAGGTCGTGTTCCCATCTCTCTGATCCTTTCACAAATGATTCTGTACAATTTGATCTATACCACAACAATATGGCAGTGTGGGCATCCTCACGAGACTCAGATCCTGTTCCTTTTCAATATTCTTTGAGTTTTGAGAAAAAGAAATCTGTTGGGGCAAAATGAGGACTGCACGGCAGATGGTGTGCAGTTTCCCAAAGAAATTCTCAAAGAACAGCCCTTCCTACCCTCTAAGAATGAGCAAGCACATTGTCACGAGGGGAGAATGTCCTTCACACAACTCTGCTGGCCTTTTTCTCACCAATGAAGTTCTCGATGTCCTTAAATCTTCATAATCCCCGCCCCACCCCCCTTGATTGTTGTGTGTCCTTAGAGAAAATCTATCAGGATGAATCCTCTGTCCTCCAAAAAAACAGTCACTATAACCTTCTGAGATGACCTCTCTGACTTTCATTTTTGAGGTCTTCCCACCCTTCTTTACAATGAATGATCCGTGTAACAACTGTTGTTTTATGTGGGGCAGCATTCCTACAAACTTGCTGCAAAGACTTGGGAAGATGTTCACTTGAGTTCTGTTAAAAATTTGTTATTAGTCCTGACCTTAGAAATGTAATTTTTTTCTTCCAAAATAGTAATTTGATATACTTTTAATTGGTAGGATTGTTAATGGTTTTTAAATAATTAACATATAAGTATTTTTACATGAAAAGTTGACTACTGACTTGAGTGACAGTTTTTGCAGTGCTATGGAATTAATATGACTTATGAAAGCAGTTTGACAAACTACCTTTGACAGATAAAAATGAAAATTATTATGGGTGGGGATGGTCAGAGAATATGATAATGAAGCTGCTGACAGACTGAATACTTTGTTTATAAGTAAGAATTAAATAGCAAATTAAAGATAAATGTAATGTCTATCTATCTATCTATATACTTTTTTTTCATGTAACAAAAAGCATCCCTTATTTATTTATTGTAAGAAAGTTATGTGCCATCAGAGAGGGAGAAACAAGTAAATATGGTGCCAGGAAGCTGCAAGCACTCAGGCACAGGTTAAAACAGTTCATGCAGGTGCGTGGGCAGGTGAGTGTGCAGGGTCACAAAGACACATGCACAAATCAGCTTCCTTTCAGCACATATGCTAAGGAAGACTTGACAGGCAAAGAACTTCGTATTCTGTTAGAATGCATCTTAATGGAGTAAATCTGTACCTTGAGGATTCAGCCTTTGGCCAGATGTTTCCCTCTCCTGTTGTTAAGAGCTAGCTATTTATAGAAGTAAAAAATACATACCTAGCAATATTCAACTAGTTTCTGATCAAATAGGCAACCTATGAGTATTTTACTAAATTTTACTAAATCATCACCCGGCTTTTGCAGTCCAATCTGTTCTAATTACTACAGTTTAAATTATTATTTATTATTTCATTTACTTTTTCTAACTTTGTTTATTTAGAGGAAACAAACAAACAAAAAGTAGCCATAATTGTTTTATGACTTCCCTTGGACTTCCTTCCCTTCCTCCCCCATCACTATGCAAGCCATACACCTCCCATTATATTGTGAGTCCTGAAATATTCTCCTCCATTCTTTCTCAGGAGTCTCCTGTCCACAGATGTTCAGGTTCCTTGCCCTCTTCAGGCTTTGAGAAAGTCAAAGAACTTTAGAGAGAGAAATTACTTTTATGATCACATAGTCCCTTCCTCTTCCTTTCTTAGATAACAAGAGACCCAGATAAGGTGAGAGGCTTGTCAACTCCAGTAGACATGGGCCTAGATCCCAACAGTCCTAGCAGCCGGACAATAGTGTGCTCTCTCTGCACAGTACCAGGTGATACACACAAGACTATTCTTTAGCCACTGCATAGGTAACTCACATGTACATATTTGCTTACAGGGAGAAAATAACAAAGGGAAGTAGAGAGGGCATGCATGGGAGGAGACAGTTAGGTCTTTCAGGTGCTGGATCGGGAAAGGGCTGGTGGTAATCAAGTGCAGGTTACAGGGAGGCAAGCATCACTGGGTGGTTTCTGTTCACACTGCCAACTGTGTCGCTCACCAGGCAGAGCCCTTCCAGCTCTATGTTGCTTCATCTGTGAAACGGGAGAGTGGAAGAACCTACATGCTGGATTGAGCTCTAGCATTCAAATGTACCAACATTTCTGGTAGAACTGTATTTAGAGTCTAATGAAGGTGAAAACAGCAATCATACCATAGTAGTGAATCTTTTAAGTTATCTAGATATTTAATTATCTTGGAGCTAAGGGGTGAAAAAAAGAAGAACGCTTCTAAATCTTAATTTAAAACTAAAACAGGCCAGGGTTCAAGGGAGGTGGAAGAAGGCATGGGCAGGAGGACAGGACAATGCAATTATTCTGTATGGTACTATAGCAGTGGACATGACATTATGCATTCATCAAAACCCATGAAAATACACAACTTAAAGACAGAACCCTAATGTAAAACTATGGACTTTGGCTCATAATGATGACCAATACTGGCTTATCAATTGTAACAAATGTACTACAGAAATGCAGACTATCAATAGGTGTGTGTGTACTGGGGAGGAGGGTGTGATAACTATTCTTTCTGCACGATTTCTCTATAAACCAAAAACTGCTCTGAAAAAATAGTCTATGAGAAAAAAAGGAAAAGAAAATGAGACTTTTGTCACCCACAGCAAGAGGTAAAAGTTCTGGATCTGGGCTCTGGAAGAGAATCAGGTTACTTAGTCAGAGAGAGGCTGGGGCCAGGAGAGAGCTTGGGAACACAACCCAGGAAAAAACCTATTTTAAGGTTTTGAACACTATAAACAATGACTCAGTTTATTTCTACCTCAAGATAAATGAAATGGAATTTTCTCAATAACTTTGAAGGAATGCACATTTACATAGAGAAACTAAAAACATAACAACTTAGAACAGTAAGTTTAGAACAAATCTCATTAAAGTGAATTTGAAATGAGTAACTATCAATTAGGCCGTTCAGCTTCTTAATAAAAATATAAAAATAGTTACTTAAAAAAACCGAAAGTCATAAGGATACAAAAAAACTCATTTAACTTATACAGTAGTGAAAGTCAAATGAGGGAGAGGTATTACTGCCTACATTTTCAATTAATGTCTACACTGTAAATCTGTATCTGAAAGATGGGAAAAATTACAGTGGCTAAGGGAAGACTAAAAAATTAGGCATATACACTTGAATGAGCAAAGAGTAGAATGAAAATATTATGGTCTAGGAACACTCACCAAGACAGACAGCCCAAGAGGACGCTTTCAGGCCGGGACCAACTGACCCAGAACGTGGGTGGGACACACAGATCCTACCCTCCAGCCACTTCGAGTGGGTCTATTTCTCTCAGCTGAGCTGGACCTACCCACCAATCACTTCCAGTGGGTCTATTTCTCTCAGCTGAGCTGGACCTACCCGCCAATCACTTCCAGTGGGTCTATTTCTCTCAGCTGAGCTGGACCTACCTGCCCAATCACTTTCAGTGGGTCTATTTCTCTCAGCTGAGCTGGACCTACCCGCCAATCACTTCGAGTGGGTCTATTTCTCTCAGCTGAGCTGGACC
>NW_006408542.1:2469120-2505421 GCF_000296735.1 Chrysochloris asiatica | reverse complement strand
AGTGGGTCTATTTCTCTCAGCTGAGCTGGACCTACCCGCCAATCACTTCGAGTGGGTCTATTTCTCTCAGCTGAGCTGGACCAACCTGCCAATCACTTCCAGGGGGTCTATTTTTCTCAGCTGAGCTAGACCTGCCCTCCAACAATCCAGTGGATCTATTTCTCTCAGCTGAGACTAGACATCACAAAGGAGGATTTCTAGAGAACTGTAAAAGTTTTGCTTTTAAAATTGACCTGTTTTCAACAGGCAGATCTTGTGATGTTCAAAAATAACATCCTCTGTTGTGTGATGAGAGAAAACCTAGTTGAACTAGGTAGTCACACCATTCCTTAAAGCGAGGAGTTAAAAATAATGGCCGGCTAAATGATGCTTAAAGCTGAGGTGGTATTCAGAGGCTCCTAAATCATGTGTCTACTGCTACGTGAAGTGCCAAGCGACTGAAGAGTCAGAAAGGCAGCTGCTGCGGAAAGATTGAGCTTAGCTTAACTATAAGGCTGCCTGAATTACACCTGAGTACCCACAGCCTCTTATCGTAGTGGTTACAAGGCAGGCTGCCAACCTCGAGGTCAACAGCTCAAAACTACCATCAGTTCCGCAGGAGAAAGATGAGGCGTTCTGCTCTAGTAAAGATTTACAGCCTCAGAAACCCTGTTGCAGGGTCACTATGAGTCAGAACCGACTCCATGGTACTTAACAACAACAATGCAGACCCTCAGGGCAAGAAGGACATTTAGTGTTTGGAAAAGGGTCACAGAGCTGCAGTCTTGCACCAACTTTCTGTAATCAGAAAATGACATCTAAAGGGCACAAATATTTAGTTAAACGTATATAAAAATGGCTACCCACTGATTGTAGATCCGCCCACCAAGAGTATATTTCTACCCGACCATTTAAGTGAGGACTGACCTTGTGACTTGCTTTCACCAATAGACTGTGACAGAAATGATGTGTGTATACGTACAGGCTTTCCATCTCTAAAAGCTTTGCTACTTCCTGTCTCGCTTTCACCATTGTGTGACAAAGCCCAAGATGAAACACCAGAGGGGGAGAAACACCCTTGCATCCTTGCCCACTGGGCTCCCTGAAATTTATGAGTCACAGCTGAGTGCCAGCTGGTTGTAGAAGAACCTCCCCTCCAAATCATGGGAAATAACAAAACTGAGTTGTTTTAGTTACTACTTCTTGGGGTGGCTTGTTCCACAGCAATAAATAACCTAAATATATGTGTGTTTTGCTAACGTGTTCTTCTTAGGTGCCACTCATAGCGACCTTATGCACAACAGAACGGAGTACTGCTCGATCCAACACCATCCTCACAATTGTTGTTACATTTGAGCCCATTGCTGCTGCCACTGTGCCAATCCATCTCATTGGGGGTCTTCCTCTTTTTTGTTGGCCCTCCACTTTACCAAGCATGACGTCCTTCTCCAGGGATTGGTCCTTCCTGGTAACATGTCCAAAGTATGAGAGATAACATCTTGTCATTCTGACTTTTAAGAAGCATTCTTGCTTAAAGTATATTATGTGTACACTGCCGTTTGAACTGCAAGGATGGAGGCTCAAGCTCACTAGTTGCTCTTCAGAAACCCTTTCCAGGGTCACTATGGGTTGGAACTGACTTGATGGCACTTAACAACAACACATTATGTGTGGCTTAATTTGTACTAACTATGATTAACTGTCCAACATATTTATTTGCATTAGTAAAGGGCATTGTTGTTGTTGTTAAGTGCTGTCAAGTCGATTCTGACCCATAGCGACCCTGTACAGGGTTTCTGAGGAGCAGATGATGAGCCTGAACCACCAACCTTGCAGTTCAAATGGCTTTGCAGTCTGAGGCATTAGCCCACAGCGCCACACCAGGCCTCCAAAGGGCACTCTGCTAATGCAAATAAATATGTTGGACAATTACTCATATTCATTTGTATATTTCTTGGACTTTAAAACAATAATAATAAAACATTGCTGCCAAAAAAGAAAGAGAATAGGACTTTGAAGTAGAGAGCCTCAGTTGAAGACTTTGACCTGCTTTAATCCCATGTACCATGGAAACTTTATGATTTTGTGCAAGTCGCTTAATATCTCAAACCTCAGCTTTCATTATCTATTCCTCATTGAGTTGGAGTAAGGACAGATTAAGAACAAATGACGTGAAAGTGCTTTGTGAAGAGCAAGGCACATTATACATTTACGATGTTATTGTTACCTACTATTGCTTAAAAGACTTTTGTATTTTTCCTTCCCTGAAAAGACATCATTTGGATTCATGATTCTGACAATCATTACTGTCTGTTCTCTCTGCATGGGATAAGCATCTGTGTGCACACATGCATACTTACTCAAAGAGTCTGCTTGAAACCATAAGGGGTTCATGATCGTGTATATCACTGTGCACTGTTTAGAATCTTGCCAAAACCCTGCAACCACCAATCCTCATCCCTCACTACCCTCTCCTGAAATGTATGATGAGCTGGCACACAACTCGGATTATATTCCCGAGCCAATAGAAGAGACATGGATGGAAAGCAATGGCAGGATGCCTGGAAACCAAAGCCACGTCGAGGAAAGGAAGAGTTTGTAACGGTCAGGAGAAAATTATAACACGTAAGAGAACGACATTCAAACAGGATGAAATTCAGGAGAAGAGACACAGAAGAGGAGGGAAAGAAGGCAGGGAGATTTAAAAAAACATGAGACATGACAAGGAAAGAAGAAACAACCTATCTATACTTAGAAAGGCCAGAGGCATGTGGGAAAACCTGTACTTGTCATGGTGGTGTTGGTGACAGTGTGCCATGGAGACAATCCAACTCATAGTGACCCTGTGTAGGGTGTTTCTGAGACTGTAAATCTTTACGGGAGCAGAAAGCCTCATCTCTCTCCTGCGGAGTTGCTGGTAGTTTCGAACTGCTGACCTAGAGGTTAGCAGCCCAACTCATAATCACTATGCTACCAGAACACCTTGAGATAGGCGATATCCATGCATGGTAAGGACATCAGAAGACTTGCAAGTACTCAAAACTAATGTCTGATGACCAAATGAATGAATGAGCCAAACAGATACAACCCATGATCTGGGTCTAAATGTGAGAGATGGTCTCACCAACAATGCAACTGTTTAGATGGCAATGAAGGAGAGTAAAACTTATTAAGATGAGGGGAGGGAGAGTCCACAAAGCCCCTTTGTAGTCTACAAGAGTACAAGAAATCCTTACAAAAAGGGGGTTGTTGCTTTGACCTCAGATACATCCCTATTGATGCTGATACATTACTGCCTTATTTTTCTCTAACTGTAAAGGGCTTTTTAAAAAATTCACCACATAATCAGCTTTGTTCTCAAATGGCTCTAAGTTCTTAACAATGATCTTTAAATATATGCTAGCAAAGATCAAATGATCATTACGTTGTTGTTGTTAAGTGCCGCTGAGTTGGTCCCAACCTATATGCAGTCCAGAGCATTAGCCCACAGTGCCACACCAGGGCTCCAAGTAATCATTATATTCCAAAACGCTGTTTAGTTTTGTTTTAATTTCAAAAATAATGCTTGTAAAGAGGGAACCTTTGACATAGTTCACACATATGAATAAAGTTTTGTAAAATATACTACCACCTTATTATACATTAGGGTTTCATCTTTTAATTTCTATTTTCACATGATTGTTTGGGTTCTCCCTTATCTTGTCTAAGAATGACCTGTCCATGATTCTTCTTAGTAGAACCCACTTCAGATGCTAAACTAGGCTGAATAGGATTGAGCCATAGGCTGTGCATATTCTGCGTTCACCAAGTCATTCAGAATTAATGCAGTAGCAGAGTGAAAGAAAAGGATATTAAGACACAATTCCTGACCTCTGGAAATGTCCTTTGGTTGGTGAGACAAGACTTTATGCATGTAACAGTTAAATAACAATGCAAGGAAGTAGATGATTAACTGGCATGAAAAAGGATATGTGGGGAGTTCCTAGAGGATGGGAAAAGGGTTGGCTGAAGCACAAAGATCTCGTGGAATAAAGTGGAATTTAATTGAAGTCCTGCAGGATGAACAATATTTTTAAAGGTGGAAGGGGGAGATAAAGGCATCCATGCAGTGAGAGATGAGTAGAATGGAGGGATTATAGAGTACTGAGGAATCCGGAACACAGAGGGGGTTGGCGGAAATTTTTAAGGATTTTAAGGTGAGACAAGGAGTCTCCACAATGAGAGGAAAGTAACAAGAAATGAAAAGTATTGATGCTATTTTTCCTTTCTTAAACATATAAATCATCAAAGAAATATTCATGGCTAAAAGTGTGCCTGTTCATTTACCCATTCATTTGGTGCTGTTGCTGTGTGCGGATGTATTGGTTCTTACTATAGTAACCGTATGTATTCTCTAGTCCTGCTCTACCCTCACCATCATTGCTATGTCTAAGCCCATTATTGCAGCCAGCATATGTCATCAATAAATGTAGACCGCTATCTTCTATCAACTCCTGTTTTCAGTATAAAAAACCAGCTACTGTTGAGTCGATTGTGACTCACTAGATCTTTTTACTAAGGGGCCTCTGGGTGGACTTGAACCACCAGCCTTTTGATGAGCAGTCAAGTGCATTACCCAGTGACTCCTGTAGTTGTTAGGCGCTCTCCAGTTGGTTCTGACTCACAACAACCCTGTATAGAGTTTCTGAGGCTTTAAATCTTTAAGGGAGTAGAAAGCCTCATCTTTCTCCCACAGAGTGGCTGGGGGGCTCGAACCAAGACCTTGTGGTTCTCAACCCAGTGTTTATCACGTAGAGCCAACAGGCTCCCCCCAGCGACTCCTTGTTGCTGCTGCTATGATTAGGGGCTGTTGAGTCAGTTCTGACTCATAGAGGCCCTATATAAGGTTTCCCAGGAGCAGCTAGTGAGTTTGAACCGCTCACCTTGAGGTTCAAACTGAGCTTGCAGTCCAGTGCGAATTCTACAGTGCCACACCAGGACTCCTAGTGGCTAGAGAAAATACTTCCGTCCTCAAGAATTGCACAGAGTAGGAGAGACAACATCCAAAACAACAACAACAACAAAATCACAATTTCAATGTATCAATGGGAACAATGAAAAAAACCCAATCCATTGCCATGGAACTGATTCCAACTTACGGTGACCTGACAGACCAGAGGAGAGCTGCGGTTTAGGGTTTCCAAGGCTACAAATCTATACGGGAGCAGACAGCCTCATTGATTCCAAGGAGTGGCTGGTAAGTTTGAACCGCTGAACCTGCAGTAAGGAGCCCAATGCTTACCCCATAGCACCACTTCTTATTGTTGTAGTTGTTAAGTGCTATTGAGTCTGACTCATAGTGACCCTGTATAGGGTTTCCAAGGAGCAGATGGCAAGTCTGAACCACCGACCTTGCTTTGGGCTCTTTGTATTATGAAAAGTGCTATGATAAATGATAAATTATTTCAACGTATTATTAAAGTGCTATGAGAAAGAAGGGACTGCAGGGATGCAGAGAATGGCTAAGACTGTGAACATGTCAGAGAAGGGAATATCCTCCTGAAACAGGTGCCCAGGTGGATGGGGAAAGTCAAGACAATCAGCCAGAGGTCTCTGCAAATACAAAGGCAGAGAGCAGGAGTGAGCCAGTGGGGGCCTTGCCTATGGGGAACAAAGGCTGCATGCGGAGAAGTGGCAGGGGATGAGTATGGGTCACTGACTGCTGCAAATACAGGAAACTAAAGAGCTGTGAGAATGTATCCCTCCTCTGCAAATAATTTACAGTCAGACTTTGAATGGCTTCCTTCTCCATGTTTGCAATTTCATCATGAGAGGTACATTTAACTCAGACCATCCTTGGGTTTTTGTGCTAAAGTAGAAAATTCTGTCAGTACCATAATAACCATCTAAAGGCTCATGTTTGCTAGACTCACAGAAGCCTGGATGTAAAATAGAAAGC
Source organism: Chrysochloris asiatica (assembly GCF_000296735.1). Taxonomy (NCBI): domain Eukaryota; kingdom Metazoa; phylum Chordata; class Mammalia; order Afrosoricida; family Chrysochloridae; genus Chrysochloris; species Chrysochloris asiatica. Next base: position 2,499,504 of record NW_006408542.1, on the reverse strand, counting down.
ATCTAGTCCAACCAGTGTCTTTTCAATGTAAACGCTAATTCTGAGCATTCCTGGCAGGTGGCCATCCAGACGGAAAGAACTTGACTCAGCTCCGGGGCGCCCGGTCTATCTCAGGAAGCAGACCAATTCATTACCGAATATCATTACTTGTGAGAAAATCTTTCTTAAACTAAGATGAAATAAGTCTCACTATAGTATCTACCCATTTCTAACCCCTAGGGTGAATGAAAAATATCATCCTACATGCAGATGGTACTGGAGTCTTTGTGGAATAATGAAATGAGAATTGTTCCTTTTTTTCACTAAAGAACTTACTAGTTAACAACTGGCTTAATTTTGATTAATTAGGTTCTCCAAGATCATGCGCCATCTTTCTTTTCATGAAGACCTTGAAGGGACATCTGTTACTGTTAGTAATGCTCCATTTTCCTCCTTTATTGATTAGTGCTAGCTTCTGTTTGCATAATACTTTACCCCCTTTCGAAGCGCTGTCAAATAAAGTATCCAATTGTAATGTCATGTGAAGGTTGTGGCACCACTGTTCGTAAGGTATCTTTACAAAAATATCTTTCTATTTTTATGGCACATTATAAAGTATAAGGCAGAAAATGTAAAATAAGTCTGAGATAATCTTAGGTTTCTGACAGGACAAAATCTATGAGATGACAAAAGAGCTCAATGTTTTGGCTTTTCCTTGAGGTTTTATAAAGATTTCTTTCTATCTTTTTGTTTTTCTTTTTTTGGTAAAAATAAGTTGTCATTGTAAGCTGCTGAGTTGACTCTGACTCATAGTCACCCTACAGGACAAGTACAACTGCCCCATACGGTTTCCAAAGCTGTATTCTTTAGGGAAGCGGAGCTGCAGTGCGTTCTAACTGCTGACTTTTCAGTTAGCATTTGAGTGCTTAACCACTGTCCGGAGTGCTCATTAAAACATATGTATATATGTTGTTGTTGTTAAGTGCCATCAAGTCGATTCCGACTCACAATGACCCTATATAGGTTTTCCAAGGAGTGGAGAGTAAACTTGAACCACTGACCTTGCGGTTCAGACAGACTTTGCTGTGCAGCGCATTAACCCACAGTGCCACATTTGCCAATTCAACACTTTTAAATGTGCAATTCAGTGACATTGATTACATTAATCATGCTGTACAACCATCAACTATATCTGCTGCCAAAAAAGTCTAACCATCAGAACAGATTCTGATGTCTACTCTAATTATGGACAAATAACTGATACTTACCTTAACTACAAGTTACATATACTCCTATCTCAACAAACCATTTGTATGACTAATTGTATTGAAAACTAGTCACTTAAACACAGATGCTAAGTGTCTGGCACTAGCTCTGGGGCTCAAGGCGAAGAGGTTAGAAATGGAGTTAAAGAAGGCCGTTTTAAATTCTGGATGTTAAATATAGAACAAAAGTTGAGAGAAACGAGGCAAATACAGTACGCGGTGCTAGGCAAGGGCACAGGAGCAGGAACCAACTCTGTGGGGCAGGGCAGGAGGAAGATAGAGAAGAGTTTATGGCAGAGAAGAGGGGAGCTCAACAAGGGGGAAACAGAATGTAAACCCCGTGCACCCCAAAGTAAAGTACAAAGTGCCAGAAACATGGTGGTGCTATACACGTTGTTAAGGACAGGACCCAGAGACCCCCACATTCTATAGGGCTAAGTGGATATCCTACTACTATGACTGAAATGATAGCAGCTTTCCAGTCCCCCACTATAAAGCCAAAGAGACATCTTTGTTATTCCAGAAAGCATTACATGCAGGCTCCTCTTTGCCTCTGAAAGTACTAATGGGTCTGGTAGATGTGTGATTCCAAACACCAAGGATCCCTGGGGAACATTTCTATTAAGCATGCGACCTTTCATCACATTGGACACACTGTTTAAGCAACTATTAGCATTCACTGCAGAGACTCAAATGGCATGCCTACTTCTGATATATACCTCCCTCCCTATCTACACACAGAGGGATATGCCTGCCTCCATAGTTACCAGCCCTCGAATGTTCACACATCCCTACATAAAGAACCTATAGGGTTAATGACTTAAACTGAAGACACCTGGCTTTGATCCCGGGAAAGATACACGTAAACTCCAAGTAATAGTAACAGTTCAGTGATTTCTCTACAAAAACAGGAAGGAATCAAGTTTCCCATGGGAAGTCCAATTGCATGCTTGAAACTATACCTTAAATGACGCTAATTTACACAAGACAGAGGAGAGAACTTGATAAGACTAATGACAAACCAACCTTGTTGGCAGAGTACAGCACCCATCGGCTGTGAGTCTAACTTGAGTTTCGTAGCTGTCCAGGGGGCACACGGCCTGCTGAACGGAGGGGCATTCCACAGTGCTGCAGTCCACGCTGAAAACTGCAATGGGGCAAACAGAGAGGCACCATTTACTGTTACATCTACTCAGACCAGTATGAGTCCTAAAATGAAACACTGGCTCTTAAGCTTCCAAAGTTCTCCGGCTTCCCAGAAACCCTGTCCTTGTATCCTTGTGCTGACATTTTCATTACAGTCAATGCTACAGAACTGCAGCATGTCCCACGTTTTCTTAGCAAGGAAATGAGGAAGGAGGATGAGCTACTGGAAAAATGAAGAGAGGGAGATAGAGTTAAACCAATGGTGGTTATATGGATGGTGACATACCACAGATGTTTCTGAAAGAACAGTTCAAGAGATGGAAAAGGGATTATTTTGCTTGAAGCACTGATCTCGCAGGAAACTTGCAAAAAGGAAATCATTGTAGTTCAGATGTTTACAGACATTATTAGAAATGTTGCCACAAGAGCAAGGATGTTAGAAATACTATGAAGCAAGAAGCAGCTGGGATACAACAAATCAGATGTTGGCAAAGATAGTGAGTAAATCATCAAAGATGACTTAGCACATGCTATAAAGTCAAGGGGATGGATGATGGGGCAGTTGGCAAGGAGAAAGATTGGGGCTCAGCGTTCCATTATAAAAGTTTCTGGAATTTTGATGCCTATATTGACCTAAAAATAACTGTGTTATGCATGATTGTTTTCAAATGTAATGCTTTAGAGTGACAGATATGTTTGCAAATGAGGGCTATGACCTTCTCTGGGGAATGAAGCAGACAGTCAGAGTACCATAAATTTCAAACCACCCACCCATCAAGCACAATTTGGTGTAGGGGAGGGAGAGATGAATGAAAAAGAAAGAAAAAGATGCAATCCCTGTCTAAAGGAGCTTATAGACCAGTGGATTATCACTCTGGTTGTCTGGATTGAGTTCAGGCTGCCATTAGCCACACACCGCAGACTGGCAATGCATGACAAGAAGAATGCTTAACTTCACAGAAAGGAGAGCAGCAAGAAGGGCCTGCTACTCCCTGGGATGCAAAGGAGCTAGGCTGCAGAGACAAAGCTCGCGCATACCTGGTTTGCACTCATAGAGGTCACAACACTCTCCGGGCTTCCCTGAGGCTTTGGACACCAGTATGTTCAGGTATCCCGGCTGGCAGACTTTGCGCAGACAGCCGGCAGGGTCGCACACGCAGCGGCTGGGTAAGGGGCAGCACTCCCCAGGAGGAGCGTAACCCTCGATCAGAACGGAATCTTCAGGACAACGTGGAGAAAACTGGACTTCACAGCGGGCCTTGGAGCAATCTGGCTTCTCTTCTAAATGGGAGAGAAAGAATTTAGCACATGCCCAGGGGCAGTGTGGGGCACTCTGATCAGAAGCAAAGACAGTCCCGATGGTCTATTTACTAACCAAAGACGAAGGCTGAGAAAGAAATCCAAAGAGGACCCTCAAATTCAGTTTAGCTGACCATGAAAGTCTCTCCCCAGGACTGTCCTAAATGGTGAGTCTGCAGATCCCTTCTCCTCCACTATCCTATTCACTCCAGTTGATAAATCGATGTTCAGTGCAATGACCAAAGTGAAGAAAGAAAAAGTCAAGATGCAAGCATGCAACAGAGAATCTAAAAACTGGCCTTAGTTACCGAAGAGCTGAAGGATCTGAAAATTGCAAGAATTGCAAAGGCTGCTCTTTGAAAGCAGTATGCACTTAAAATGCAAAATGGAGACTCCTAAATGAGCTACCTCAGGGACAGGAGACAAGTTGCCTGATAATCAATGTGGATGAGCTCTACCTTGTGTTAGATTAGACAAACTTAGCAAGAGAATATGATTTTATAAGGCTGGCAGCTCAGCAAGGTGGAAAGAGGGCAAATTCCAGTGTAATTTCCCTAAATGACATCTGAAGAGTTTCTATTGCACGACAGAGAGATATTAAACGTACTTCATCCATTTTCTCCAGTGTCATCTACTCAAATCTAGATAGGTGACACCAAACTTTAATGACAGGATGGCAAAGCCCAGTGGTCTTCAACTCAGTTTCCCGTTTAAGCTTTAAAGATGCCTGTAGGGGTCGTAATGAGTTAAAATGAACTGGACAACAATGAGTTTGGGGTTGGTATTTAGGCATCTAGCATGTGGTTCTTGAGGAAAAGACCAAAATAAGGCAAAACTACATAATTACAATCCATGACATTTGGGGGACACTTTGGGAAATGGTGGTAGTAAATGGTGCCACATAATATAGTGGTATGTTTACATCAGCCCTATCTGTCCTCCCCAAAGTAAAACTCTATCACTGAATCTCAGAGATCCAACAGATCACTTGGTAAGCTTCTTCATTTTTTAGATAAAGAACTTGAGTCTCAAGCCCTCAGGTGACCTGCGTAAGGTCAATGGTAAACTTAAAGCAAGACACCAGACCTCTTCACTTCCAGTTCATTTCACTACTGACGTTACAAAATCAGGTCTATTTCCAAAACTAAGCCTGCTCCTTAGATCACTGTCTGCCTTGAACGCTGTATCTTTCACTCCACTGATTAACTACTTCTTGTCTAATTAAAAGACAGTATAGGAAATCCTTCATACTCAGAATTTTAGTATATTTATTCAAAACTATTTTTTGTATATCTGTTGTCCCAGCAGCTTAGGAATCTTCAATAAAGAAAACAGCAATCCCTGCCTGGAGAGAATTTGTAAAGCAGTGGAGTTCAAAATATTACAGTGATGGAAAATAAATATTATAAATATGTAAATTATATAGTAGGAAAGGTTGATACATACGTACGTACTATGGGAAAAAAACAGAGCAGAGTAAGGGTGGGGATGGGATGCTCAGTAGGAGAGCGGGGAGAGAATAGTGAACAGTGAAGATCTAGTCAGAAGAAGCATCACTGAGAAGACAGTGTTTGAACTGAGACCAAACTGGAGTGAAGAGGTGAGCCATGCAGACTTGTGGGAGAAGAAAGGCGCAACAGAACACACAGCTACTATGTGCCTGTGCATCCCATGAAATGCAAGGCCAGTGTTGATGGAGGAGAATGAGCAAGGGGAGAAACAAAAGAGGTTAGAAGTGTATCAGGAGACTTGATCTGGTTATTTAGGACCTTGTAGACTTATTTTCCAGGGTCCTGGTGTGGCATTGTAGAATAAGCACTGGACCACAAGGTTGGTGGTTCAAACCAACAAGGGGTTCCTGAGAAACCCTCTACAGGGTCATTATGAGATGGAACCAACTTGACGGCACTTAATAACAGACCATTTTAAAGACTGTAACTTTGACTATGGCTACTACCAACATGTCCACATCCAGGAAGCAGCTTATAGCACAGCAGAAAGCCTTTGCTCTAGAAGCACAATATGTCAGTAACTTATATGCCAAGTGTTAATATCATAACAACATCATGAAACACAATACTAGTGGCTCCATTATACAGATGATGAACTGAAGTACACATAAGGTCAAACTGCCCAAAGTTACACAGCCCAAAACAATAAGGTGACAGCGTGAAGCGTGGGCCATCTGGCTCTAACTATGTTCCTCTAATAGCGTGCCTCTTGCCTTCAGAACCACCAATATAGTTTGTGTTTTATCTATATCCTTACCTTTCTTTCCTCAGTCCCTAGTTCAATGGTTAAACATTTGGCTAACTACTAAACCAAAGGATAGCAGTTCAAATCTCCCAGAGGTATACTGGGAGAAAGGTCTAGCAATCTACTTCCAAAAGATCAGGGTCATTGAAAATCCTATGGAACACAGTTCTGATCTGACACATACGGGGTTTACCACGAGTTAGGACTGAGCCACTGGCAACTTGAGAACAAGATTAAGGAAGGACAAATTCCACTTTCAGATCCCCATCAGTGTGGAGGAGAAAGCGAATCGTGACTATATGGCAACAGATTAAAGTGGAGTTTGTAAAGCACATTCAGCAGAGTGCTTATCTGGTAAACACAAACACGCTGTTTTGTAATTAATAAAAGCTCAGTGACTTTAATTGCAAAGAGCACTTAATTCCTACTCGTGTTAATTTGGTATAATTAATTATTCTTGATCACATTCTATTATATTCTTATTCTGCAAAATATTTGGTATGTATAATCAGACAATTTCAAGCATATGCTTCAACAAAACATGTTTCCATTAAAACCAAAAGGGTTAGTCTGCTCTTTATGATTCCTCTTAACAGTTTCAACACTGTCACCCCTTGATGTGTGCTTTGCAGTGCAAGCCTCAAGAGATTATTTACTTCAGAACTGCCTTTGCAGTACCGCTGTAATAGGACAGGCTACTGTAGACATAGACACAGTCTGAAACATGAGTAAGTGAATCAGTTTTAGAGCTCAAAGTGATCGAAGCATGTCATAGGGCCTTTTTCTATAATCTGTCAATGTAATCAACTGGTATAATTTAAACCATCCTTGTGTTTTCAGAATGCTTGTTTGTGTTGTTAGCTGCCCTTGAGCAGATTTCAACTCACGGCAACTCCATATAGAGAGAGTAGAATTGCTCCACAAGGATTTCAGGGCTAGGACCTTCCTAAAGCAGACCTCCAGGATTGTCACCCAAGATGACTCTTTGGTTTGAACTGCCAATACTGGTTTGTAGTCGAATATTTTACCAGTTGTTCCACCCAGACACCATTCTTAGAATAAACCCTATTTTTTGAAGATCCTTCTGTATCTGACATGCTAGCATTTCAAAATGTTTTAATTATGTAAACCTGAATTATATGTACTCGGCAATTCTCTCCCTCTCTCTCTCTTTAGTGTTGGTTTCATCGAGTCATAGTTCTAGAATACACTAACATTTTCATTGAGCTGTTTTGCATACTACCTCAGTTTCAAAAACGTTAAATAACACAAGAATTATCTGTTCTTTGATATTTTCATATAAGCCATCTGTGAAATTCTCTAAACTCAATGAATTCTTTTTAAAGGGAGAAGGGTGAGATTTCTTTTATGGTTATTATTATTGTGGCGCGGTGGGATAAGGCGCTGGGCTGCAAAGTTGGTTTGAACCACAAGGTCAGGGGTTCAAGCTCACCAGCTGCTCCTTAGAAACCCTCTACAGGGTCACTATGGGTCAGAACCAACTCGATGGCACCTTAGCAACAACCTCTTTTTGAATCATTCTTATTAATGTATATTTTACTTAGAAGTAGCCAATTTTCAACTAGATTTTCAAATGTCTTTCTGGGTTTATTGACTAAGCTTTCTTTTTGCCATTGATGTATTTGTTTTCTAGTTCAATGGCAGAGAAATGTAGGCTGTACAACTTTCTACTCTGCTAATTTCTTGAGTCTTGTTTCGTTTTTTTGCACATGCATGTGCGTGTGTTCCCTTATGGCCAACTTTCAAATACATGTATTTGTATTTTCTGCTTTTTGGATACAAGCTAGCAAGCTTCTTAATTATGACATTCAGATCACCAATGCCTTACACTTTTTAATTTGACTTCCAAGATGCATTTATAAAAATCTCTCACTATGAACACAGGCCGTTCTGAAGTAAATCAATTTCTTGAGGCTTGAACTGCAAAAAACTTCTCATTATTTCTAAAAGTTTGTATTTTAATTTTTCAAGGCTGCGTTGTGAAATTCATGATTTGGCAGACGTAAATTTCATGCAAATCTCCAATCACCTTTCAAAACATTATCTAGAACACTTATTGACCCAATATCTTCCCCTTATATCCCAGACCTCAGTGTGCCACTTAAACCCAACCTGGTGTGGCGCTGCGGGACAATGCGCTAGACGGCAAGATCAGTTTGAGTTGCAAGGTTGGTGGTTCAAACTCACCAACCTCTTCTCAGAAACACTATACAGGGTTGCTTTGAGTCAAAACCAACAACAACAACATTGTTACTATAGCACCCAGAATTTTTCTCTTATATCTTCTCTTCTTCAGCCTGTTTCTAAAATAAATACTTCCAGTAAATTTTATTTATTTATCTATGGCTCCATTCTTTATTTCTTCCACGGTGACATAAGGAGAAAACCACAGCTGCACCATATATTTCCCACCAATTAGGTTTTTCTGACATTATCTCTGAATTTCTCATTTTGCCATTTGAAAAGAAGTCTCTACTAAGTCTTTCTCTATGATGTCTAACAAATCTATATATATAATACTTAAGTTAATTAACAAGGTTTTCAGTCTAGTTGCCCTAGCAACACTGTGCAACTGGTATGTTAAAAATTTTCAAAAAAACAAAAAAAAAAACAAAAACTGCCCCATATATAGAAAGCCTAAAGTAACATTATCAGTTGTAATAGAAAAGAAGAGATAAATAAGGGAAAATAATCTGGCTTCATGGTATTTTAGAATCTTCCTTTAAAAGGCTGATTCTTAAAATACTGACAGGATTGCCCAGTATAAAGTGATTTTATAATAACTGGTGGAAAGTTCCTATCAATCCTAGCTACTTTAACCTGTGTGACTACCTATCCTCTTGGTTCTTACTAGAGCTTCTCTGGGTCCATATACAACAAAGCAAGTGCAATCATGATGTATGTAAGAATTCCCTACTTACACACAGACTAAAACACAAAGGAGCAAATTAAAAACTATGAGAAGGGAATAGAGAGAAAGAGATGACAAAAATGATTTTGCCAGATTCTCATTACTACTATTTAAAAATTTTATGTCGAGTCCCACACATGTGACACAGGAGGCTTCTATTTCAAAATTGCTTACAATGGTCCCTTAAAAACAACACTGATATGCTGCACACTTACTAAGGCAACATAGGCAGCATAAACTAGGGTTTTCAATGACTGATTTCTCACAAGTAATCTCCAGGACTTTCATCTGAGGAGACTCTATTTGCATCATTCAGGGACTCCAGCCAGGTCCTCTGCTCTCTCCCCAAATCTGCCCTGATTCTGGCGCACATGAACACAAACACACACACATACAGAACACATAATCATTCTGAGACAATTCCTGAGTGTTCCAATTATTTAAAAAAATAATTCAATGTATCTGAAATTTAGATTAGATTTAGTATCGGTACCACAGACTTTAGTGGATAAAATACAAATTAAAGAGAAGAAAAGTCCAGCATCACTGTCTTTTCTTACACCTCAAATCGAGTCCCAAAGACTCTGGCATCAGCCTAGGGAAACCCAGGGACGCTCACCCAGTTGGTGTTCCCAGGAGACAGAGCTCCTCCTGGTATGTGCTAGGTGTACTTCATGAAGTACTTGCCAATCCTTTCCTTCAGTCATTGAACCAATGTTTACTAAGCAACTGCATGTGCCAGAGGGTGAGGGGCAGGGGGGTTAGAACAGGCAAAGAAACATAGTCCTTTGTCTTCCTGGATGGAATTTATAATGCTGAGGCAGATACACCATACAGAGAGCTATGCAGCTTAATGCCAGACGGTGAGGAATGCTTTGACGCTGAATCAGGGACGTAGGTGCAGTACATTACTGGGTGAGTGAGGGAAGGTCTCTCTCAGGACATGTGGCATGTGAACAGAGATCTTGAATGAAAAAAGGAGAGACATGCAAATAACAGGACATGCATGTTCCAGGCATAGGGAACAGAAAGAATAAAGGTTCTAAGGCAAGAACAAGCCTATGCAGCATGTTGAAAACCATAACTGAGAGTCATTAAGAGGAATTCTAAACTGGAATAGTCAGCAGGTAGAAAATACCCACAAGGACTTAAAAGAAAAAAATATTTAGATGTGTAATATTTCTTTTTAGTGATTCAACTCTTAAAGGTCATGCTAGAGAAATAAAAAAAACTGTCTAATTATGGAGCACCTCTACGAGGAACTACAAAAAGTTCATGGAAAAATCCCATTATTCTTCTATTCTATTTTTCTACAAACTTTTTGAAGCTCCCTCATATATGTCCTGGTATGGCACTGTAGGAAAAGCCCTGAGCTGCTAACTGTAAGGTCGCTGGTTCAAACCCACCAGTTGCTCCTTGGAAACCCTACACAGACAGGGTCGATACACGTCGGAGCTGACTCCATAGCACTTAACAACAACAATAAGATATGTGTGAGGTGCTCACACACCTTTGCAATCCTGTCAAAGAGATGACCATCTTCATTTCTATTTGACAGTTGAGTAGACTAACACAGTGAGGCTAAGAAACTTGTTCAAGGTCATTAAACAAGTAGGAGAAGCTCTCAAATCCATCATTGTTTCACCAACCCTGGATGTGAAAAGCGAAAGAAACTTCAATGTTCCTAATCAGGTTTTCTATGATCTGTATGTTTTAGTCAATGACTCCAATTTTTTGCTCACACATAGAGTGCAAAATTAACCTGCAAAGATGAAGAGGTCCAGGGTCTCTTCTCTTTCATTTGTTTGCTGGCCTTGAAGCATCACGTAACAAAAGGGGGGCACTTCCTTAAATCCAACATTATTTTGCTCTGAAAACTTCTATGACAAATGCAACACATATGTCATCTCTGCTTTTTTACAATTTAGAGGCTGACTCCTTTCAAGTAGTACTGTGGATCCTTTTCATTCACATTCCATAATTTTATCATAACCTTTTTTGGCAAGCTTCGCAGTGAAGACTTGTTCTGCACAATCATAACCCCGAGGGGGAAACATTAGGCTTGTTGATATATAGTCCCAGAAATATTTCATATTTCAGCTCGTTCAGAAATACCAGCTGTACTTTCCCAGCATCTCCTTTGACTCGGAATTTAGGATTCAACAGCAAAAGAATCTACATCGCCCCCCTTCCCCCGGTGTTTTTCCATGTTTTGTTAAAGATGCCATACTTAACTGTTTTGAATTACCTAATAAAGTGAGTTTGCATTTCAGTGACATATAAACTGACCAACTACAAAGTACAAAACATTAAATAATCTGTTAAGGCTGGGCTATGTGCTACCCTAATGCGGTGGTTCTCAGCCCTTGCTACAAACTAGAAATAATCTTTAAAGCTTTGAAAAATTCCCACTGTCTGGATCCCACCTCAAAGCAATTAAATAAGAATTTCTGGGGGAAGAGTCTGAGAATTAGTATTTGTTTCAAAAGCTCCCTGGGTGATTCTATTGTGCAATTAGGGCTGAAATTCACTGCCTTACTCCTCCAAGCAAACTGAGAGTCTTTCTAATGAAGTTCCCTATTGACAGTGGAGCTTCGCCAAAAAGGTGTGTTCAAACATTCTGGCAAACAGAGGCTGGCCAAGTGCCAATGAAGATTTCTGCAAGCCCATCAGATTTTTGCCTGCCACCAAGTGGTCCAAGCTCTATCCTGAGTCCTATGGTACCTCTACGATAATCTCTGGACCACACATCTTTTCTATGTAGGAGGTTACTGAATCTGATTGATAATGATGCTGTAGACTAGAGCTCTGCTACTCAAAATGTGGCTGCTGAGTCAATATCATCAGTATCACATAGGAGTGTGGTAGAAACGCAAGCTTACACTTTGGTCCTTGGATGACCTACTGAATCAGAATCAGCATTTTAGAAGATTGTCAAACACACATTAAAAGTTTGAAAACTGACCTAAAGTACCAGTTCTCAAACAATGGTCCCAGCAACAGCATCTTCTGAGAATGTGTAAGAAATGCAAATCCTCAGGTCCCATACTATACCTGAAAAAACTCTAGTGGGGAGGCCCAGCCGTCCTGGCTTTAAATAATCCTCCAGGTAATTGGTATACCTGCTGCAGTTTGAGGACCACAGTGCTAGCATAACAATTCTCAACCCTGGCTGCACATCAGAATCCTTCAAGGGGTTAGAAAAATCCAAAAGCCCAAGGTACACTCCTGATCATGAATGAAATCAGAATTCCTGGGAGTGAAATCTGGGCATCGGTAATTTTAAAAAATTCCCCAGGTGATACAATGTGCAGTTGAGTTTGCGACACCGCTCTATCCCCATCTTACTCCACCTCTTCCACCCTCCCAGAGAAATGAAATAGCTTTAATTCTTAGGACATCATAACCAAATAAATTTAATCTTCCTTGGAGAGGTCAGAGCTTCCTGGGAAGAGAGAAGAAGGTTGAGAGAAGTTTCCAGGATCTGCCCCTGGTGGCAGGTGTTGGGGTAAAGGGAATGAGGAGTGGGGAAGCCCAATCTCAAACATGACCTATATGCACCCTAACGAATTTAAAATCATGTGTTATGAATGCTTAATAGAAATTTAAGTCCAGACGTTGAAATTTCCTCAACTGTTAACCTATCAGGAAAAAACACTCCAGTTACTCCCAGAGGAATGTACCACTCAAACAAATGCATTTACATATTCATACACAACAACTACTTACCAAAATGTAAGCATGACTCTATTTTTAAAAATCTGGCAGTAATAGTAAGCAAAAAGATACTTTGGGATAAATGTACAAAGAACTGAGGATTGGTACAAAAAGATTAACTTCACCTAATTAACCAGAATCTCTCATCTTATACCTCGACCCTATTTTCCAAAAAGGAAAGCCTACCAAAAAAGGAATCAAAATTATTAACGACCGGGACAGCTGACTAGTGAGACAACACTTAAATGAACCAAATGTGTACTGTCAGCTCAGCAATGTATTAAGAATTTTCATAACAACCTGGAAATGTCGTAGAGACAGGCACAAACACAAGGAATACAGAATTCCCCAGGGTGGTGTTGAATAGAAGGCAACGTCCATTGTAGAACACAAACAAAGCCTCTATTTTGCTGACTGATTCTGTGATTCTGGGTGGGTCCCTTTCTATGCTTCAAATTTTCCTCCACTAGGAAGGGGATGCTGAACTAGGGTTCTTCCTTTGGGTAATAATGCAAAAAAAGTTATTTCATTTAAAAATAAAATGTCAGATGTCAAAAACGTGAGGATGAAGGACTGGGTGCTCCTTATCTATACAATGAGAGGCCAGCTGGCACTTGTGGATGCCGTATAGGAAGGTACACAGCCAGAAGTTATCTGAGACATTCCTGTGCAGCCAGACTAGAGAGCTGCATGACCTCTGTCCTTTCAGAAGATCAACAGTCCCACTCACTGAAAACTTTCTCTTAAAGCTCCAGTATTTGTCACCATTCTGGGATTTTATTACTAGAGTAGAAAATGAGATTTCAAAAAAACAAGGAACAATAAACCTTGGGTATTATGAGTCACTTTGTAAATACATTCATGAGTCCCAGGGTGTTATATGGATTTTAAAGGTCCTCAGAAAAACTACAAGGAATATTATGTGTTGTTCTGAGGTCTTCAGAGATTCCACAAGGTTACTTTATTTATGTGATTAAAATAATGTGTCAAGAATAAAGAGAGGGTGCTGGACAACATACAAGTAGAGCGTGCTGGGCAGCATGAATAACGGACAAGTAGAAAGCAAAGAAAGCAGAACACACTGCTGGTATTCTGTCTTTGCAGAAGGTAACAGCAGCATCAAATTAAGAATATTATACAGGCTACATTCAGTTGGTACATCTCATGAAGGTTTGCACCATTTGAAAAACAAGTCTCATACCTAAAAAGACAGAAATATATTTTGGCCCTTTCATTTTTCTCTCTTCCTTCACTTCAGTTTTCTATTTCATTGACAATAAACTACTTTTTTGCAGAGCTTGTCATTTAACAGAGATTACTTTTTGTCTTTTTTTTTATACAGAATTCAGCCAAGTAATTTACTACAAAAGTTTTACAACCAGAAAGAACTTATGTTCAAATCTTGGTTGTTCTATATAATACCTGTGTGAGCTTACGGCAAGGTTTGTTTTTGTTTTTTTAATTGTGAACTGAGTGATAGTTTATATGGGAGAACATTGGCATTACACCATTGTTTCATTGCAATGATTATAATCCCCTCCATGTATCATCATTCAACAGCATTTGCTTCCAATCCCTCTGATTTTGTTTGTTTTTTTGGGGGGGGGCGGGATGTACACAAAAACACTCAGGAATATATAATAATTTAAACAACCAAAGGGCACATTCTGCAAGCCTGCCTCCTGGCCTCCAGCACTCAGTCTCTCTCTTTCCATGAGTCTAGTAGAGTCCTCAGCTGCTCTCTCTCTCTCCATGTCCTCATCTCCTTAGGCAAGCTTTTTTGTCTCTGAGTCACAACGTTTTCAGAGTTGTTTTAAGGGCTAAATGAGAAACATGTTGTAAGCCGTCCTGCACTAGTCATATCTAATTACTCAACAGACAGCAATTTTGACCATCATCATCAATTACTAGAAAGAGTCTAGTCTTTAAGTCAGAATTCACTGTACATTCTCTCCCTGCAACTTAGTAGCCAGCCCCGTGTGATCTTATGCAAGTCATGTAAATTCATGGAGCCTCAGTTTACTCATGTGTTAAACAGTATAATAATATTTATTCTACAGGGAATTTTTGAAGATTAAAGACTACACATATCTGAGGAGGCTTCAAAAAGCTTATGGAAAAATTCCATGATCTTTCTATTGTATTTTTCCATGAACTTTCTAAAGTTCTTTCATACAGGAGAGCAAGTCAAAAGGTGAAAAATGAATAAGACTGAAAAATAATTGATGCATCTGAATGACTGTGACGGTGAAGAATATTAAATATATGATGGACTGTCAGAAAAACGAATGAATCTGTGTTTGAGCAAGTACAGCCAGAATGTTTCTTAAAGGTGAGGATGGTGAGACTCTGTCTTACGTACTTTGGACATGCTGTTAGGAGGGATATGTTCCTGGAAAAGGATATCACGCTTAGTACAGTACAGGATCACTGAAAAAGAGGAAGACCCTGAACCCGATGACTGACACATGCCAACAACAATGGACTCAGGCATAAGAGTGATGGTAAGGATGGGGAGGACTGAGCAGGGCTTCATTTTGTTGTACATAGGGCATTAGACAACTCAATGGCACTTAACAATGATATGTCAAAAAGTGCTGCTACAAAATCTAGAAGCCTTTGTTAAACAAAAAGATCAAAATGTGAAGCTACTGTTTCCTGACATACCCTCCATCTAGTTCCAAACACTTGTGAAGGAGAAGTTCCCATCTTCCCCCACGCAAATTATGTACACTTTGATTTCTATGGCAGTTTGAATTTTGAACAACAAAAAAGTCTGAAGGGACAAGTTCAGGGTTGCAGAGTGGATGAAGTAGGATTTCTCAATGAAATTCTTAAAGGACAGTCCTTGCTACCCTTGAAGAACAAACAGATGCACTGTCATGATGGGAAACAATTCCTTGGCACAATTTTGCTGGGGTTTTTTTTGTTTTTTTTTTTTTTTTTTGCTTTGTTGTGTTTTTGTCTCACCTGTGCAGCTCCATTTTCTTAAAATTGCTTCAAAGTAAGCCTCCATGATCTCCCCGTGTCCTTCAAGAAAATCTATCAAGATTATCCCTTGGGAGTCCCCACTCCTAAAAAAAAGTCACCATAACCTTCTGAGCTGACCTGTCTTAACTCAACTGGCCCAGCAGATCCCCTCAGAAGTCACTATTTTGATTTGACTTTTTTTTTTTTCCTTTGAGGGTACCCTAACAAGACTAAGACAAGCATATTGCTGAGAAACCTTGTCTTCAGCCATATACTGATTAAAAAGATAAGTCCAAACACATTCTATGTATGTAAGAAACAGAACTCTAGTAATAATACTTTTTTGCTTATTCTCATACAACACACTAAAAGATACATAAAAATGTTAAAAGATATATGTTGCATCATATATACATTTGTTTATATATGATGTATATGTATACATATATATTCCTTTGTTGTTGTTAAGTGACTTCAAGTTGGATCTGATTCACAGCGACCCTACATCGGGTAGGGTTCCTACGGAACAGTTGGTAAGTTTGAACAATCAATCTTACAGTTAGCAGTCTAGTGCTTATCCTGCCAGCACTAAACCAGGGCTCCTATATAAATATACTGAAAGATAGCTGTCAATTGCATGGCATTCTTGGGTCCTTATTAGTTAAATTCTGTCTCACTTTGTTTTATATCTAGTTACTAACATAATACACCTAGTACAGGAATGATCAATAAATGTTTCCTATTATTGATAACTGGAGTCCTGGTGTGGTGCTGCCTAGATTACAAGGTCGGGTTGAACTGCATTGTCAGCGGTTCAAGCTCACCAGTCTCTCCTTAAAAACCCTATACAGAGTCACTATGTGTTGGAACTGATTCAACAGCACTTAACAACAACATTATTGATAATTACCACTCGTCTGTCAGTTTTTCATACAGTGGTGGCTTATGTGCAACTGTGATGCTAGAAGCTATGGCACTGGTATTTTAAACACCATGTTTCAATGGAACTTCCAGATTAAAACAGACTAGGAAAGTAGGGAGGAAACCACTTTTGAATGGTTAGTCATGGAAAACATAATATGAATAGTAGTAGAACATTGTCAGATATAGTTCCAGAAGATGAGCGCCTCAGGTTGGAAGATACTCAAAATACATCTGGGGAAACAGAGTAGACCTTAATGAAGTAAATGCAGCAAAACTGAGTCCTTTATTTACTGATAATGTCATAAAACTCAAATTTGGAAGAAATGGCTACAAACATCCATTAATAATCAGAACCGGGAATGTACAAAGTATAAATCTAGTAAAATTGGAAGTCATCAAAAGTTTAATGGAATGCATAAAGATCAATATCCTAGGCGTTGGTGAGATAGATGAAAAGGACTGTTATTGGCCACTGTGAATCAGATAATCATACGGCGTGCTATGCTGGGAATGACAAATTAAAGAAGAATGGCATTATATTCCACATCAAAAAGAACATTTCAAGGTCTATCTGGAGTACCACGCTGTCTGTGATAGGATAATATCCACACACCTACAAAGATCAGTCAATACCACTATATTCAAACTTTACACCAACCACTAAAGCCAGTGATGATGAAACTGAATCCTATCAGTTTCATCAATCTAAATTGATCAACATATAATTAAGATGCACTGACAATTACTAGTGATTGGAATGTGTTGGTGGTAGAAACAATGCTGGAGATTGCATGACAGAATTTTGCAAGACCAATGACTTATTCATATAAATACCTTTTTTCAACAACATAAAATTTGACTATACATATGAACCACATCAGATGGAATACACAGGAGTTAAACTGACTACATCGGTGGGAAGAGATGATAGAGAAGCTCAGTATCATCAGCTAAAACAAGACCAGGGGCAACTATGGAACATCAACTGCTCATATGCAAGTTCAGAATGAACTTGAATAAAGATTAAAACAAGTCCACAAGTATGAAAATATGACCTTGAACATGTCCCACCTGAATTCGGGCACTAGTTCCAGAACAGATCTGATGCATTAGACACTAATGACTAAAAAACAGAAGAGTTGGTATCAAGAACATCATAAAGAAAGTAAAATGTCATTAAAAACACAGGAAAGAAAAGACCAAAATGGATGTCAGAAGAGACTCCAGAACTTGTTCTTGAGCATAAAGAAGCTAAAGCAACTGCAAGAAGTAAAAGAGCTGAACAGAAAATTTCAAAAGACCAATATTGAAGGTATTCTAGCGGTAAAATACTGAATGATGCAGGAAGCATCAAAAGAAGGTGGAAGGAATACAGAGTCAATGTACCAAAAAGAGCTGCTCAGTTCTCAACCATTTAAAGAGGTAGCATATGATCAAGAACCAATGGTACTGAAGGAAGAAGTTCAAGTTGCACTGAAGGTATTGATGAAAAACAAGGCTCCCGGAATTGATGGAATACAAATGGAAATGTTCCTACAAGATGAGGCAGCACTAGAAAGCTCAATCATCTATGCCAAGAAATCTGGAAGATAGCTCCCCCACCAACCGATTGGAAGAGATCCATATTTGTACCAATTCCACAGAAAGGTGACCCAATGGAATGCAAAAATCATCAAACAATGTCATTAATATCACATGCAAGTAAAATTTATATGAGGATAATTCCAAATTGGTTTCAGTAGTTCATGCACAGGGAGCTGCCAGAGCTTCAAGCCAGATTCAGAAAAGGACATGGAACTAGTAATATCACTGCTGATGTCATGAGGATCTTGATTGAAACCAGAGAATACCAGAAAATACTTATTTGTACTTTGCTGTTGTTGTTGTTCAGTACTGGTGAGTTAGTTCCAACTCATAGCCACCCAGTAAAAGGTTTCCAAAGGAGGAGCTGGTGAGTCTGAATCACTGACCTTGCAGTTCAAACCGGCCTGTGGTCCAGCACATAATCATGGAACATCCCACTGATGTGAAAAAACTCTTATGAAAAAACACTCAGCTGTATGGATCATAACAATCTGTGAATAATATTGCAAAGAATGGTATTTCACAATACTTAATTGTGCTCATGAGGAACCTGAACATAGACCAAGAGGCAGATGGCAGGATAGAACAAGTGGGTACTGTATGGTTTAAAATCAGGAATGGTGTGCTCCAGGGTTGTTTCCTTTCACCATAATTATTCCATCTGTACACCGAGGCAAGAATCTGAGAAGCTGGATTATATGAAGAAAGAGGGGAAGACTCCTTAACAATCTGTAATGTTCAGGTGACATAACCCTGCTTATTGGAAGAGAAACAGACTTGAAATATTTACTCATGGAGATAAAAAAAATGTAAGCCTTAAGTATGGATTGCGCTTTAATGTAAAGAAAACAAAAATCCTCACAACTGGACAAATAAATAACATCGTGATAAATGGAGAAAAGATTGAAGTTGTCAAAGACTTCATTTTGCTTGGATCCACAAACACTCATGGAAGTAGTCAAGAAATGAATGAAGTATATTGCATTAGGCAAATCTGCTGTGAAATAATATTTTACAGTGTTAAAGAGCAAAGATGTGTGTGTGTTTGAGGACTAAGGTGTGCCTGAACCAGGCCAAAGTATTTTCAATCACTTCATATGCATGTGAAAGCTGGGAAATGAATAAGGAAGACTGGAGAAGAATCAATGCATTTGCATTATAGTGCTGTAAAAGAATATTGAAAGTACCATGGGTTTACAGAAGAACAAACAAATCTGTGTTGGAAGAATTTCAACCAGAATGCTCCTTAGAATCCAAGATGAGGAGACTTCCTATCCCACACTTTGGACATGTTGTCAGATGGGATCAGATCCTGGAGAAGGACATCATGTTTAGTTAAGCGGAGGGGGTCAATGCACAAGAAGAAACCCCGACAGGATGGAATGACACAGTGGTAGCAACACAATAGTACATAAAAACTATGAGGCTGGCACAGTGTTCCGCTCTGTTATGCAGTGTGGCTATGAGCTGGAACACACTTGGTGGTATCTAAAAACAACAAGGATTCCTGGTGTGGTGCTGTAGGATTAGCACTGGAGTACATACCACAATGTCAGCAGTCCAAACCCACCAACTGCTCCGCAGAAAAAAGATGAGGCTTTCTGCTACCATACCTTGGAAACCCTATACAGTGCTGCCATGAGTCAGAATTGACCGTGAGTTTGTTTTCTTTTTCATTATTGATAAAGGTACAGTTGATTATGAAACACACACACATACAAAGTATATCCACTCTGCTACACACATACCTTAACAAGCTCCACACAGTCACCGTTGTATGACAAAACTTTCACACAGCTTGTTTCTCTGTCAGCTTCCATTATTTTCCTTATTAAACTTTTTTTTTTTTTTTTAAGGCTACTTTTTGAAACGATGTTCTCTACTCTGGGGAAGGAGGAAGCTGTCTTGCCTAATTCCCAGGTACTTTTCCTGGGAGATTCTTCCCCAGCTATTTCTACATTCAGGACATGTTGCTGGACCTTGCTTAAAAAAGTTATCAAACTGACCAGATGACAAATAATGGCAATGACTGCCTCCAATGACAAACAGGTCTCCCAACATGTATACCTGAAACCAGTAAGGCCCTTCCTGGTGATGAAACGCCTCCCGCTGCACACTAGCTCCCCAGACTGTGTGCCTTTGAGAGCAACTTTCACTGGCCCTGGGCCCCTTGCAGACTCACTCTCTGGCCATGTCTCTCTCTCCCAAGGCCTCTCCACCCTTTTTAGCGTTCCTCAGGCTCCAGCACAAATCAGACTTCCTAATCAGACCCACGCTGGGGCAGACCCCTGAATGGGCCCCACATTTCTATGCTGTCTTTGTGTCCTTTGTGTACCCACTGCGTAAACCCTGGTCCACAAAGACCGCCAAGAGGGCACTGGGAGACTACAAATATGTGAGCTGCAGCTGAGCAAAGGGACGTGTTTACTTTCCATCCTGAACTACAACTTGACCTGCAGCAAAACCCAAAATACTGCAATGTGTATTTTTTCCCAGAAATGATAATTATAGTACTCTAAACATTTTTCAAACTTCAGCTACCAAAATGGAAAAGGCATTTTAAAAAAATAAATAATTTATTAAACAGGCACTTATATTCTTGCTAGCCCTTACATGGAAATTATAACAACCTACCTTCCCCGCCCGGCGCCCCCTTTAATAGCCATTACAGGGCTTGGTTCCTGGCACACAGCCCTCTTCTAGGGCTAGGTGGGGCTCAGTCTGTTGAGCTAAGGTAGGTGGCTAAAGAGTCCTCCTTATTTTTTGCAGCTAGCATGTGTTTTTAGCGCCTTTTCCACTTCAAAAATACCAGTGATTTAAGCATCAGTGCGTACCTGGAACTTCTGCACATCTGGCTGGCACCCAGAAGCAAGAGGCCAGACATGTCCCCGGTACCAAATGCAAGAGGCACCATATTTAAAGACTCTTCTCAGGAGAATCCCAGCTCAACTCTTCTGTGTGAAGAAAATGCTTCCTCCCCTCATTCTCACTTGATTCTTTTCATCTAGCCAACGTTTATCTGGACACAATACTCCTATCAGGATACTGCTATTGGAACTACTGTCAGAAGACTTCCCAGACTCTCTAGGCCACTGGTTCTCAAACTTGAGTACATCAGAATCACCTGGAGTGCTTCTTAAAGCACAGACTGCTGGCCACCACTTCCAGAGTTGCTGGTTTAGTAGCTGTACAGTGGAGCCTGAGTATTTACATTTCTAACAGATACACAGGTTACTGATGTTGCTGTCCAAGCACCATGCTTTTGAGAACCTCTGTTTTAAACTATAATCGCCTTGAAAACTTCAGTCTCTTGTGAACTCCACCACAATCCCTTCTCTCCTTCTCTCACTCTTTCTTGTACTGTGTGTGTGTAGATACAGATAGGTGGCCAGAGCCGGTCTAGGTATCAGAGGATAGTGATATATGAACTTGACCAGCAGAGGTCCCAGTCAATCTCATCCTGTTCCACATGACATCAGCAACTCATGTGAAGTTACCATCTTGGGCCTGAGATAAAATTCAGAGGAACACAACAGAAAGGCATACAAACTCTACCATCAAACTCCCCACTGTACTTGTAGTCAGTGGTGATCTCATATTTCAAGACAAGGTTCTATGCCATTATCCAATGGAGTCCTGGTGTGGTGCTGTGAGTTAATGCGCCAGACTGCAAAGCAGTTTGAACTGCAAGGCAGTGGTTCAAGCTCACCAGCTGCTCCTCGGAAACCCTATACAGGGTTGCTTTGGGTCAGAACTGACTTAACGGCACTTAGCAACAAAAACAAATGAATTGGAACTGACTCCATGGCATCTAACAATGACAATGCCATTATCAAATATGTCAAAGGATATAATGATTCCATAAATAAGTGTAATCAGAGAGAATGGAAGGAGACACAGTAGCTTATGATGAATTAAAAAGCTCACAAATTCACTCTATTAATTGAGAATTTATGGTAATCTGGAAAAAAGACTATCATGAAATTTAAGTTTATGTATATTATGAGAGCTGGGCCCCATAAGTTGTGGGGGATGTAAGTTATTTTTGATGTTTTTGTTCCTCAATCCCTCCAGTATAGCCCTTGTCCATACAGTATTCCAGCCAGTGGGAAGGGGAAATGTGGAAAAGCAGGGTACAGCCCTCAATGGCATATTATGAAAAGTTACACTTACTTCTTCTGCTCACTTCAAACTGGCCAGAATTTAGTCACATGGCCATACTGACCCACAATGGTATCTGAGAAAGGTAGTCTTTATTGTGGAAAGCCACATCCCTCGCTAAAATATTACATCTTCAAGACAAGAGAACAGACACACTGACAAAGGGATGGCTGCAAACTTCTGCCACAAGTTTCTTAAGAAAATGGACAGCATAAACATGCGAAGTATTTTGCTAATTTAAGAGTGAAAGTAAATACATATTCTGACAAATCTCTTGAGACACCTATGATAAACAACAGATGTCCTTCTTATCAAATAGCTACATCATTTGTTAAGTTGTGCTTGTTGTTAAGTGTCATCCAGTCATTTCCGACCCACAGAGATCCTGTATAGAGTTTCCGAGGAGCAGCTGGTGAACTTGAACCTTGCAGTTCAAACGGCTTTGCAGTCTGCCACGTTAACCCACGGTGCCACACCAGCACTCCCATTTGTTAAGATCACTTGAAAAATTCTTATGCATTCATTTGACGTAGCAGTTGTTAAGTACCATTGAGTCAGTTCCAATTCATAGTGACCCTGTATAGGGTTTCTAAAGCTTTATTTACTTGGTAAATACCTATTGATTCAAAGGCAGTGGTGGCAAATGCATGTAGCCCCAAAAAAGTTGCTATTGAGTTCATTCCAACTCATGATGACCCCATGTGTGCCAGAGTACAACTATGTTCCATGGGGTTTCCAATAGTTGATGTTCCAGTACATGGCCTAGCCTTTCTTCCCAGGTACCTCTGGGTGGATCTGAACTGTCTAACCTTTCAGTTAGCAGCCAAGAACATTTGTGCAACACTCAGGGATTCCACTAAGCAAAAAATACTGTAATAAGTTGTGTATTTTAATAAAAGCAAGGCTATGTAGAAAAACCCTTAGTTATATCAGTAAGCCCATATGTTCCATAAAGATGAACTTTAAATAAGGGTACTGGTTTCTTTCTAAATGTTCTACATATGACTCAAAGTTTTGAAAAACAATCAATCTTCTTACAATTCAGGTATGAAAAAAAGATAGATGGGGAGATTTTGAAGGTTTAAATACAAGAGAGTAGATGAATTGGCATGTCTGTTCTTACATAAAAATATGGGAATATAGGACTTACTTGTCAGAGGGTAAGTTCTCTTAGAGGATAAGAAATTCTTACATACAAACTAAGAAAACGATGGCTCAGCAAAGCTACAGGTTACCCACCTACTGAATGTGAAAGCAGAGACAGAAGCCAGGTTTCCTGGGAAATTCCACTAGCTTGATGAGGACACATTCTCATCCTTGGGTCTAAAGACTGCATCTTCCCCTGGTAATTATACAACTTTTACTTAGCACTCAAAATTGTTTCGAATTTAGCTTAAAAATCATTTGGTAACAAAGCTCTTTTATCAATGAAATCAGTAAAATATATAAGCCAAACCAAAACAAAAATAACCCATTATTAAATCGAATGGCTTAGAAAGAAAATGTCAGCAAGAAGAGCAACCTCTCTGGTCAAAGTAAGGCTGTGGTGCTGTCCACCAGCCAAGTGCTGATAGGCTGCCCACCACTCACACAGGGTGCACAGCCAAACCATCAAGGCGCGGGACAAAAACACTGGATGGAAGGAGTTACAATGCCAAGATGTTCCATAAAGGCAGATAATCTATTTGCACACCAAAGACCTTGAAGTTGGGAACCCAAAGAGAAACAGCTATCAAGAAGAACACCCCAGGCCTCCAGGCCCATGTGAGTTTTATGGGCTAACTGAGAGTGAATTTCTATCCTGTGTTGGGTTTAGTGACAGATTAAGAACACACCTTTTCTCCCCTGAATCACTTGTTCAGCCTCAGTTACAGGATCTAGGGGAGTCCCAATTCCCAGATTTACCTACACACCATTTTTTTTTTCACTGTCCTCCCCACTCAAGATGATGTCTTCCTGGGAGACTAACACCACTTAATCAGCTAGTCATTATCTTTAAAACAATGTTTTATATAAGTGACTTGATACATGCTAGAAATTTCACCTGCTTCTAAAGTTTAAGATTTGAGGTATCTGAGCTGAACTTCAAGATTAACAGTATAGATCCAAAAAAGTTATTTATTCAGCATTATCATTACCAAGCCATAAAGGATGGGAATACAGTTTTAAAAAAAAATCACTGCCATCAAGTCAATTCCAAGTCACAGTGACCCTCTATAGTGCTTCCGAAGCTGTAAAGCTTTACAAGAGCAAGAAAGTTTCGTCTTCCTCCTATGGAGTGGCTGGTGGTTTTGTACTGCCGACCTTGTGGTGGTGGTTACTGTGCTGACGAGTCGGTTCCAACTCACAACAACCCTGTATAGGGTTTCCAAAAGAAGATGGTGGGTTTGAACCTTGTGGTTCCCAGTCCAGTGCTGATGTAATATTTATGAACTGGGTAAGGTCTGGGATCTTTGAAACGTTCTAAAGGTGCATCATGCCACAGGTTAATACTTGCTGCTGGAAAAGTAATTCTGGGCCACCCAGAGCTCTGGTTGCCAGCCTCAAGGTCAGTAGTTTGAAACTACCAGTGGTTCGGCGGGCGAAAGATGAGGCATTCTGCTCCCATAAAGATTTACAGCCTCAGAAACCCTGTGCAGGGGTCGCTATGAGTTGGAACCAACTCCATGGTACTTAACAAAAACAAGAGTGCACTCACTGAGGTATTTCCAGGAACTGCTTTTCTTGTTTTTGTATCACGCACAAGTCACACTTTTCATTTCATAGATTTAATCTACTGCCAAATATAGCATACCAGCTTTTTAATTTGTCCCAGATTTCTGCTTTCTGGTAAAGAACCATCACTTCCAAGCCTTCCTTACTCCTTCTCTTTGGTCCCTCACCAGTACTAGCAGCTGGCTTTATTTTATAAAGAAAAAGGCTTAGAACAGTGCACAGGTTTCTACAGACGTGATAATGAGGTAAAAACAATTGGGCAGTTGGCTTGTCACCAGCTAAATGATTTGCTCTTGCAGAGGCACTTCACAGCACACCTGATTCAAATTACAAATTACTACATGCCATGGACCTTCTGGGTCACTGTTTCATGAATAATTGAATTTGTGAATGTTAAATCGATGAATCACAAGGGTCTACTGTACTGGTTTCGGTGTAATGAATCTTGTATAAGTCACGGCTGTTTGTATTTAGCAATATCCTCATAACTACCTAACTTTCATCCACTACCCACTTAAAAACCACGTTCATAAGACATGCCACACTCTCTGAGCCTTTGATAAGAATGCTGTTGACAGTGGAGTTTGTCATCAATAAGCCTCCTTTGGAGTCACAGAGCAATTTCTCCATTAGCAATTTCAGCAGCAGTGCGGGACCTAATTTCCATCCTTGAGTATGTCACTGAGAAGAAAATACTAGTAAATTCAGAAAATGATTCTTTATATTGGAATATAACCTAGACCAACTTCTAATCAAAACATAAATAAGCAACATAAGTTTAAACTGCCAGAAATATGTAAAACTGATTGAGCTGTCCAAATGAGCTTTAAGTAGTGAATGAAATACCCACTATTTTAACAGTACTCCTGGTAAAATAACTTCAGTAGGAAAACTGCCCAGCAATTGTGCTTCTGATATTAGTTTTGAATTAATGTATCTAAGTTGAGGTCTTACTCTCTATATGTTTAATCCCCTAGATGCTATGTTTTCCAGGTTGGGGAACTACATCAACTTAACATTAGTCAGAGTGCAAAGGGAGTACTCATTCCTTCATTTACGAACATTACCAGTAGTGCGAAGCGTGCTACCAGGTTCCTCACCTCCACAAACTCACTACTGACATGGGGAGGATCGGTTAGCATGGAATGGGGGGCCCACGGACTCAGCCTTGTGACTGGCATTAAATGCTTATGTGAACTTACAAATGGGGAGTTCAAAAAGGTCATGGAAAAAATTCATTAGCTTGTAATTCCATTTTCCATGAACTTTCTGAAACCTCCTCATACAAGTCTTTTCATTTCTAGGGGCTGCCATTTCTTTATCAATGCGAAGGTTAGCAGTAATTCTTACAGTTCTTTCTGTTCAAAGAATCGGAGATACATACAGAAAATGTAGCAACACAAAATGGTCATCAGGAAGGCGAGCCAAGCAATATGCCAGTAAGCAGCAGAAGACTCAAAGGACTGTGGCTTTAGAGAAGGGAGAGACTGTAGTTGCTGAGAAAACATCATAAAAGAAACTATAAAGTCTTACCAGGGACTTGACATATGTATAAGATTTAAAGGAGCTCTGGTAACGTAGTGGTTACGAATCAGGCTGTGAACCTTAAGGTCAGAGGTTCGAAACTACCAGCGCTCCACAGGAGAAAGATAAGGCTTTCTACTCCCGTAAAGATTTACACCCTCGGAAACCCTGCACAGGGTCGCTATGGGTCGGAACCAACTCGACAGCACTTAACAACAACAACAAAGTAAGAACATTAGGGCAGGGAGGACCATTTCTGGCAGGGCATGTGGCCTAACTAAAAGTAGAATGAGGTGTAACTTAGCACCTTTGTCCCATACTTATGCATCCCACATGGGGTCCTACTGCTGAAGGAAATACCATGGCCTTATCTGTCAGGGTTTCAATCAGGCATGTTTATCTCCTACAACGCACTTCCTCTGTATTCATGCAACCAAATGGCCAACACGCATTTAATGTACATCCGTTCCATACTGAGCACACTGCATGGTTGAGGAATACATGATCGATACCATTAAAGAGTATTCTAGTCACCTTCAAACAAATGTCATTTCCTCTGTAAAATATCCCTTAACCTCTGTTTCCCCCCACTGGTCTGATTCCTTCCTCTCCTACTCCCACAAAGATATACAGCCTCGGAAACCCCACACAGAGTCGCCAGGATTCAGCACTGTCTTGATGACAGTTAAAAACATTTTATGTAAGTTTCCTATCACATCACTAATACTTCTATTTTGTCAATCCGTGAGTAAACGTAATTTCCATGAGACCTTGGCTGGTCATCCCTAATGCCTAACACAATGTCTGGATCACATATCCCTTACTAATATTATTTTCCTTATTAATATTTCCTAGTAGTCTTCATCTCCCCATTCGCTCCTTCTTCTTTCCTTCCTTTGTTTCTTTCCCCTTCCCTTATCTGTCATCTCTTTCACTTACTAGTGGTGTGTGGGTAACCTTTTCTAGTCTTAGTTTCCTCATCTGTAAAGATAATATCTCTTATTTCATTTTCTTGCTGAACAGTTCATGCAATACACATCAAAAGCTTAGACTAATACCTGTAGCGTAAGTAATCTGTTATTGTTAGCTCTAATTATCATTAACCCTGACTTTCAAATAGTTATAAAAGATTTGAGGTTCTTTTTTGTAAGCCAAGGAGCCAAATCAACAATGAAGAAACTTAAGAATCAAATCATATGTGGACAAAGTGCTCAATAATTTATCACAATAATCAAGCGGCACCAACCCCAAGCACAGAAAAATGTACCAAGTTCACAAAGCCTTCCTATCACAACTATATAACAACCACAAAAGGCCTGGCCTCTTTAATAACTATGTGATTATTACTATCTTGCTTTAAAAAAAGTCTGTGTACAATGAACTGTATTTACTCTAATACTGTACTTTAGACACAGTGATTTTTTTTTTTTTTTTTTTCTAAACAAAGAAACACTGTAAAAGTGATACAGTGCCTAAGCAGCTGAGAAGAGAGGGTGTGTCTCAAGGTATAATTAGCTTTATGGACTTTTCAAAGGTCTCCAGCTACAGCATGATAATTACTTTAAATAGTTAAAAACAGGCCTACTAAAAGCCTTAAGTGGGTGTGTAGTTCAGTGAGTCCTGGCTGACACTGGCTTAGGACCCCCCAGTATGCACTAGTTACCTTAAGGGACAATGTTATTTTAGTTGTTAAGTGCTGCTGAGTGTTGGCAGACTCATAGCTACCCTATATACAACAGAGCAAAACACCACCGGGACCTGAGTCGGCCTCATCATTGCTGCTATGCTCAAGCCCATTGTTGAAGCCAATGTGTCAATCCATCTTATTGGGGGGTCTCCCTCTTTTTTTCCTGTCCCTCCACTTTACCAAGCATGATGTCCTTCTCTAGGGACTGGTCCCTCATTATAATATGCTCAAAATATGGAAGATGAAGTTTGGACATCCTGGCTTCAAAGGAGCATTCTGGTTGTACTTCCTCCAATACAGATTTGTTTGCTCTTCTAGCAGTCCAGGTAGGTATCTTTAATATTCTTCTCTAACATCATAAATCAAACGTATCCATTCTTCTATGATCTTTATTATTCACTGTCCAACTTTCACATACATATGAGGTTACTGAAAACACTATGGCTTGAGTTAGATGCACTTTAGTTCTCAAACTGACATCTTTGCTCTTGAATACTTTAAAAGAGGTCTTGTGCCGCAGATCTAATGTGATATGTCATTTGATTTCTTGACTGCTGCCTCCATGAGTGATGTTGGTGGATCAAAGCAAAGTGAAGTCGTTGACAACTTCAATCTTTTCTCCACTTATCATGATGCCACTTATTGGTCTGGTTACGTGGATGTTTGTTTTCTTTACACTGAGGTGCAACTCACACCGAAGGTTGTGGTCTTTGATCTTCATTCTTGTTGTTAAGTGCCACTGAATCAATTCCAATCCATAGTGACCCTGTATAGGGTTTCCAAGGAGTAGGTGGTGAGCTTGAACCATCAACCTTGCAGTTCAAATGGCTTTGCAGTCTGATGCACTAGCCCACAGCGCCACACCAGGACTCCTTGAGCTTCATGGAATTCCCAAAATCTGTCTGAAAACAAACTAGCTAAATTTATTTGTAATTTTAGAAGGCTACATTACACTCAAGAGTCCTCTTTGGCACTGTAGGAGAAGCACTGGTGTGCTAACTACAAGGTCAGTGATTCAAACCCACCAGCCTCTCTTCAGAAAACCTAAAAACCTGTATAGGTTTGCCATGGATTGGAACTGACTCTATGATGCTTAACAACAACAACAACACAGCACATTGAAGGTCTCTAGTTGGCACAAACGTTTTGTGTTTGTCTTCTAACCTAAAGGTTAGTGGTTCAAAGCCACCAGTGATACCACAGAAAAAAAACTGTGGTCATCAGTTTCAGAAAAGATTACACCTAAGAATCTGTGGGAAAGCTCTAGTCTGTAACATACGGGGTTCACCATGAGTCAGAACGACTTACTGGTTTGTTCAGATAGTGCACTGAAAGGAATTCTAAAATACCTAAGAATCTATGACTTAGACAATTTACAAGAGTCAAAAAGTAACATTTTAAAAATGCAGTTATTTATTTCTTACCCAAGGAGTCTAAATATGATTTCCTTTATGCCAAAACAAACAACTAAAAACCTAAACCTATTGCCACTGAGTTGATTTCAACTCTTAATGACCCTACAAGGCAGAGTATAACGGCCCCATATGGTTTTCAAGGTTGTATATCTTTACAGAAACAGACTGCACATCTCCCATGAAGTGGCTGGTGGGTTTGAATCCTTGACCTCCTAGATAGCTGCCAAGTGCTTAAAGACTGTGCCACCAGGTATCCTTTGTTTCCATGTACTTATCATATGTTTAAAAACTCATTTAAGAAATGCAGAAGGGTCACTTGTGATACAATAGTGAACGATTGTTATAAGGACTGATTGTGAGGGTTGGAAATGTAAAGGTAGACATTTTGTAGCAAGGAAAGGAGGGATTAACTCTTCAGTCTAGGAGCAGAGGTCTCTAGGACCATCAACGGACAAGAGCAGAGAGTAGGACCCTACCCAGAGAAGCAGAGATGCCTGAGATAGAGACAGAGACGATGACGTGGAGTGATGAAGTGACTGGGGACAACTTTGGATCCAGAGAGGAAGAGGCACTGTGTGCTGAAGATTGGGGGACGACTTTGGATCCAGAGAAGGAGAGGGACTGTGTGCTGAAGAATGGGGGGGTGGATAGTGTAGGGGGCAGGTTTATAGGGTACCCTTTGGTTGGTTGATGACGCATGGAGGGGATTGGAACCATGGCAATGAAACGATGTATGGTGGAATGAATGTAAAACTAAAGTTCTCCCATGTAAAATATCATATAATTCACAATAAAACATGGGAAAAAAAA
>NW_006408542.1:2438339-2468375 GCF_000296735.1 Chrysochloris asiatica | reverse complement strand
AGGTTCCCTCTTGAAAGCTTGTAAGCCAGTCACTTCTTGCCTTTGTAGGTCACCCCCCATTTTGGGTAGCCAATGTCTCCTCTGTGTATGGAGGGGTTGGGAATGATCCTTGCTGTAAGGATTTGTTCCCTCTTTTGAGCTACTGCATCCATAGGTGTAGGTCAAGTTCATCAAATTGTATCAGATTACGTTTTTTCCCCTTCTTTCTTCTTCTGAATGAGCTCTGATCATCTAGGGGTATGATGTATTTAAGGAAACTGAGGAAGCATGATGAGGAAGGACAATGAACAAGAATCATGAGAAGGAATTTTAACCCCACATACATCACCTTGTGGTGAGAATAAGCATTATTTTCCAGAGTACTGAACAGGGTCTTTAGGGAGCTGCAGTGACAGCATCCCAAGAATTAAAACGGAGTCATTAAATTTGAAGGGTGTAAGGACAGAGGGTCAGTGGGGCATTTAATTCAGGAAGGTGACTCACACCACATATTTTAATTTTTGACCTCAGGTATCAGAGTCCTTGTGTGACACTGTGGGTTAATGCGCTAGACTGCAATGTCAAATTGAACCACAAGGTTGGCAAGTCAAGCTCACCTGCAGCTCCTTGGAAACCCTACACAGGGTTGTTATGGGTCGGAACCAACTTGACAGGACTTAACAACAACAACATCACATCATCGATAACATCAGTGACAACTGATTCAGGAATACAGCTTGCCCCCTTCAATGTTTATAAATCAAATTAACTTAGTAATGAAAATAAATATGTAACCAAAATTTGGAGGAGGGAAAAGTAGTGAAAGAACTGTTGCAAAATAACTGCTGGCAGTTACTGAGAACAAATGGCTGCTTCTTACTTAGACTGAACAGCAATCAGAATCTCACCAAGCTCCTGGATAGTCAAATGGCATTTACAACCATTCACTTGCTCAGGAGGAAAAAAGTTTACTCTGTAACCTTCCATTGACAGGAAATTTCTGCTAATGGGTTCAGGTATTTCCCTACATGTATAGGAATACTACCATGGTTTAATTTTAAGACTGAGACATATTAGAGTATCCCAAAATTCTTTTTTGAATTAAAGAAATACTAACCACAAGTAGCGTGTTGTTGTTGTTGTTGTTAAGTGCCGTCGAGTCGGTTCCGACCCATAGCGACGTAGCGTGTAGTGGTTACGAATCAGGCTGCTAACCTCAAGGTCAGCCGTTTGAAACTACCAGGAGTTCCGAGGGAGAAAGATGAGCTTGTTCTGCTCCCATAAAGATTTACAGTCTCAGAAATCCTATTCAGGGTCGCTATGAATCGGATCCAACTCCAGCACACACCACCACCACCAACCACCACCATATATAAAAGTCCTGGTGTGATGCTGTAAGATAAGCACTCAACAATAAGTCAGTTTGAACAGCAAGGTTGACAGTTCAAACTCACCAGTCACTCCTCAGAAATCCTATACATGGTCGCTATGAGTCAGAACCAACCCAACAGGACATAACAATACCAACAACCATATGTGACATACAAGTATAAGCTGTAACAGTGAAAGAACGGAACATAGACCCCCCTAGAAAAAAATGATAGAACATTTGCATTCAAATCATATTGTGCCTCAACATCACCTCAGGAAACTATAGTGCCAATTCTGCCATTTCTGCCATTTCTCCACATTTTCCTGTAATGTTCCTTTTGACTTTTTTTTAAAGGCAGTTCATGAGTTATAAATATCAGCCTCAGTGCCTAATAGTCCTAGTTTATGTTTTAGCAAAAATAGAATTCCCCAATGTGCTCACCTATTTTATTAATCAGATATGACTCCATATGCCTCTTGGCTATTTCCCAAAATAAAATCCAACTTCAAAGGACAAAAAGTTTGCCACTATCAAAAGCATTCAAAAGAAAAGTGCTACAAACACTGAAGGCAATTAAAAACAAAAAGCAGGAAGGAAGGAAGGACATGACAAATACTCATCCTTCAAAAAGGGCGGCCTCACTATGACAAAAGCACATGAGCTCCCAAGGTAAGGGAAGAGTATCTTTTAATTCAAGGGATTTTAAAATTTGTTTGGAGTTTGTTTCAATTAGTCACCACCTAAGAATCTCAATGTGAGGTATACATTATTACATTGTACTTTTTTTTTTTCCCCCAGTTGGTAATTCTCTTTCCTTCACTTTTCCTAAGTAAGTCAAGAAGTCCCAGCGTGGTACTGTGGTATGCGCCAAGTGCAAAGCCCTTTGAACTGCAAGGTTGGTGGTTCAAGCTCACCAGCTGCTCCTAGGAAACCCTATACAGGGTCGCTATGGGTCGGAATCGACTCAACAGCACTTAACAACAACAAAAAGTAAATCAAGGAGTCCTGGTGAGGCGCTGTGGGTTAATGCACCAGACTGCCAAGCTATCTGAACTGCAAGGTCAGCAGTTCAAGCTCACCAGCTGCTCCTTGGAAACCCTATACAGGTTCGCTATGGGTCAGAACCGACTCGATGGCACTTAACAACAACAGAGTAAGTCAAGGAGTCCTGTTGTGGTGCTAGGGGTTAATGCTCTGGACTGCAGAGTTGGTTT
Source organism: Chrysochloris asiatica (assembly GCF_000296735.1). Classification (NCBI taxonomy): domain Eukaryota; kingdom Metazoa; phylum Chordata; class Mammalia; order Afrosoricida; family Chrysochloridae; genus Chrysochloris; species Chrysochloris asiatica. Next base: position 2,465,810 of record NW_006408542.1, on the reverse strand, counting down.
GAAATGCAAGGTCAGAGGTTCAAGCTTACCAGCTGCTCCTCCTATACAGGGTCTCTATGGGTCAGAACCAACTCAATGACGCAACAACAACAACAACAAGTAAGTCAAGAGAATGCAACTGTAGTTTTAATGAGATGTTAATGTCGTCTCGCTGTTTTTTAGACTAAAAGAAGATAGAATACGCTTTTAAAAGAAATAAAAATAACAGCTTGGTCCGTATCTAGTCATCTTGTTCAGACAACAGAAATGACTAGGAAAATGTGTTTTTGAAAAAAGAAGTCCCATCAAGAAAGATGCTATTTACTTTATGAAAGTCAATTTTAATAGTCATGAACAGAATACACATTTTTAAACAGTTTCCAAGTACCTCTTCATAGCATCACTTAAACGCTCAATTTCTCAAATAATGAAACAGGGAACCTAAATAAGGAAAAACACTAACATGCATAATGGAACCTGTTTAAGGCAGAAATGTGTGAAGAGAAGGAAAACTAGTAATCACCAACAGGAAAGTGGTAAGACTGCACACCTCATCTAAAGTGAAAAGCTTGTGAGACCTGGAAAAATAAGGCAAACCCCTCAAGTTCTGGCTCTCACAGGTTTGAATGTGGTTGGTTGTGTACCACTGAGTCAGTCCTGACTCATAGGGACCCTGCACAGAGTTTCCAAGGAAGCTATAAATCTTTATGGGAGCAGAAAGCCTCATCTTTATCCCTTGGAGCAACTGGTAGATTTGAATGGTGGACCTTGTTGTTAGCAGCCCAACTCCTAACCCACTAGGCTATTCAGGGCTCCTGCCTTCACTGTACATGTATTTAAATTCATGTAAAAACTTCTTTGGAAACTATCTTTGTATTAAATCTTATGAGTTAAGAACGTAAACACTGAAATTATACTTAAGTCAATGGCTTTGGATTTAATGTAGGATCTAAGAACAAAAGATTACATGAAAACACTCGTTTTTACAACCACTATGGCAGTAATCTCTGAGATACTGAGATCAAATAGTGTGGAACAGCTAGGACCTCAAGTGGGCTCCGGGAAATGACGCATGAGGGCAAGAGAGACATGATAAGGGAAACACAGTGTGGTCTCACTGGCTTTCTAATGACTACAGAATAAAGTCCAAATGCCATACAATGGCACTCCAAGACCTCAGCCTGTGTCCCTGACTAACCCCATGACTTATCACCACCTGCCCCATCAACTCCAGAACAATGAGCATAACCGCTTCTCCAACTGTCCCACATTCTCTCATCTCTCAGAAAGAAAGAATGCTTTCTTTCCTTCCCTAGCTGGCAAACTCTTAGAAACCCCCATAATACCTGGAGGTAAAGAATTTCCTGTCTTTTGAGAAGTGTTAGCAAGAGTGTTATGAACACTATTGGTACTCACCACTCAAATGACACTTAGTACTCAGTATCGCAAGAGGCAGGTCTTCATTACAGTTTAACTATTTATGCAGCATCACTGGGGATCATCACCATATCCTGTGTAACTGAAGAGCTGAAACCACAAAGTCATAGAACTGGTGGAGGACATGGGACTGGAAGTCAGATTGCCTGGGTTCCAATCTTGGCTCCACCTCTACCTACCTCGGTGACTTTAGAAAGTAACTTCACCCCTTTAATCTACTTCCTGTGACTATTACATGAGATGACCCGTATAGAGTGCCTGGCGATGCCTAGTATATATAGTACGACTGTTGGTCATTATTGCATTTTACTGTGATTCTCAAAAATAAACAATGCATTCTTAAATAAATGACCAAAGTAATATGGTTTGTTGGCAGGCGAGATAACATTTTAACCATGGAAGATCTGAGAGACAAGACATGGGGAGAAAAAGTAGGAGAGAAAGTTGAAGAGATAATATGTAAGTATGTGTGAGTTTGGGGCTCACACAAATACAAAGACAGGAAACAATAAGACAAGTGGAAAATGAGAGTCAGAAGCAAGTGACAAATGTATAAAACAATCAGACAACTGAATGGGATTTTAAAATTAAAGGGTCAGTAGCAGAAAGTAGAGTCCTGGTATGGTGCTATAGGATGAGTGCTGGACTACTAAGAACAAGGTTGGTGGTTCAAACCCACCAGCTGCTCCCCAAAACCCTTTACAGGGTCGCTGTAGCGTAGTGGTTATGAATCGGGCTGCAAACCTCAAGGTCAGCAGTTCGAAACTACCAGGAGTTCCGCGGGAGAAAGATGAGGGGTTCTGCTCCCATGAAGATTTACAGCCTTGGAAACCCTGTGCAGGGTCACTGTAAGTCAGAACTGACTCCATGGTACTTACAACAACAACAACAATGAATCAGAACTGACTCTATGACACTTAACAACAACAAGAAAGCAAAGTGAGTTTTCATGCCACCCATTTGAAGAAATTAAAATTAATTATGAATCATCACACCTTTTCTTAATCTTACCACTGAGTATGACCATAACCCGGGTGTTTTAGACATGCTACACAGATCACCTTCAACATACTATTTCTAAAATTCCTTTTTGATTTATTCACTCATGCATTTCTCACCTTCAAAGCAATAATTAGATCCAGAGAAAACAAATGAGACATTATGCTCAGATTTTAATTTATGATTCAGAATCAATAAAAGTAATACTTAAGGAGCCAGTTCCTTAAATCCAGTACCATGAGCCATCCTTAAGAGCAGCCTAGCCTATTCGGTCTCTTTAACATAATAAATAAAGTAAGTTTACCAGGAACTTGGTATACTACCAAGAACATGGAATTTGCATGGCCCGGATGGAGTTTTTCACAAGCTGCTAATAATAACCTACCTGTTCTGGAACATCCATAAATCGATTTTAAGTGGCAAAAAAAAAAAAAAAAATCACTCATTAATAATACAAATGCTTGCAAATTGTTACTGTTGTTAAATGCTGTTGAGACACTTCCAACTCATATTGACTCTGTATAGGGTTTTGAGGCTGTAAATCTGCGTGTACAGCAAATCTCATCTTTATTCTGTAGAGCGGCTATGGGCTTGAGCTACCAACCTTGTGGTTATCAATCCAATGTTTATCCTACATACACACAGTGCTACCTATTTGTCCTGGTGTGGCGCTGTGGGTTAATGCGTCACACTGCCAAGTCATTTGAACTGCAAGGTCGGTGGTTTAAACTCACCAGCTGTTCCTTGGAAACCCTATACAGGGTTGCTATGGGTTGGAATTGACTAGACAGCACTTAACAACAACAATTTTAACACAGGTTATTTCAAGAAGCAATTGTCTTTAATGAACTATGTGCTCATTCACATAGTTCCAAGGAGGGTAGGAGGGTAAACTATTAATGAAACTGACTAAATTACATATACACTTCAAAGCGAGTTGCAGAAAATCAACATTCCTCTCCCAAAAAACTTAGCAAGCTGCTCTAATATTAAAGACTTACGTATGATCAAGAGTCCTGGTGTAGCACTGTGGATTCATGCATTGGACTACAAAGTCAGTTTGAACCTCAAGGTTGGCGCTTCAAGCTCACGAACCGACTCAATGGCATTAAAATCTATGACCAGAACTTTAGTTTAAAACTTCAGGATCACTCTTTACCTTGGGTGTGAAGCCTATAAACCACTTAGCTTCTTCAATGAATAGTTTGAAATTTTCTTTAAATATGCTAGTATTCAATTAGCAACATCAACATATTTATCACACGGATGCTGTTCAGATAAATCAAGCTAATAATTACAGCAAAAGACAGGAAGGAGAGTGAGGCAGGTGGAGGAAAGGAAAAAGGCTAGGTGAGCAGGCAGGATGGAAACAGCCTAGCTATGTATCCAACTTTGAACCGTGGTGTCAGGGTTACCTAGGGTCAGTCCCAGGATCATAACCTCATTGTAAAAGACGGAAAGTCCCAACAGGTAAAGTGACTTGCCCATGATCGCACACCATGGAAACTTCAGGACTGAGACCACAAGGAAACAACTCTTCTACTATAGCAATTCTGCCTCAGTTCTCGGAACCCTACCCACACAGGTGCCACCCACCAGATTTGTAGCTCTGTGATTTACTATTGAGTGGTGGCAACTTTACTAAATTCCTTGGTTTAGCGGCTTTACCACCTTCGCATTGCATGCTTAGGGAGCCTGGAAAGGAGTGAAGCATGCAAAGTCAAGAACTCAGGACTCAAAGGAAACTTTGTGGTGCTACGTAGAGCCCTGCACTCTTGCTTTACACCCTGAATTTCTTTCCTCCCTAAAGGTAAACATGCTCAATTTTCCAAAATTTACAAAAGCAAAATAAATAAAATAAAATAACAACACTCACCAGCTCTTACTTTTACCTCAAGCTACAATTCTAACTGGTTCCTTTCATCACAATCTTTTTGAAAGCAGTCAGTACAGTATTCATTCACACGAACAGCCTCACTACTGGAGCCACACCACAAGACCTGTATGCCCTCAGGACTCGCCAGGCATCCCACACCAGCTACTCTTTCAGAGTTCAAATAAAACACCACCCTCTCTGGGAAGTAAAATCATCCCTGATTTTCCCAGTCAGAACACAGACTGCTTTTCTCAGCACTCTTGAGGCCTTTTGCTTGTACCTCTACATTTCTAAAGTATTTATTTCCTTCTCCTGGCTATTTTAGCACATGGTTTTCACACCCGTCTCCCCAAGAAAGCTGGAAGTATATTGCATTGGGGCCATACCTTACGTCAAGCTTGAAGACTAAGGTACACCTAACTCAAGCCACGGTATTTTGAATAATCTCTCATATGCATGCAGAAGCTGGACAATGAATAAGGAAGACGGTAGAAAAAGTGATGCATTTGAGTAATGGTGTTGGAGGAGAGTATGGAAAGTACCTTGGGCTGCCAGATCTGTGTTGGAAGAAGTGCAGCCAGAGTGCTCCTTGGAGGCCAGGATGGCCAGACTTCGTCTCTCATACTTTGGCCATATTGTCAGGAGGGATTAGTCCGTGGAGAAGGATATCATGTTTGGTAAGGTGGAGGGTCAGAGAAAAAGAGGAAGACCCCCAGCAAGATGGACTGTCGATGTTTCGTTCTGTTGTGCATAGGATTGCTATGAGTTGGTACTGACTCGATGGCACCTAACAATGACAGCAACAACTTGAATGATGAGCCCTGGTGTGGCACTGTAGGGTAAGCACTGGCTGCTAACCACTAGGTCAGCAGTTCAAACCCACCAGCTGCTTTAGGAAATCCTATAAGGGTCACTATGAGTTGGAATTGACTCCAAAGCACACAACAACACCTGAATGATTATGCCATTGAAATCTTCTTTGATTAGAGTTTAAATGTCATCAATTTATTCTGGATTTTCATTTTATTTGTAAAATGTATTAGAGATTATTCTTAAGCCTTTAGCCTTCAGGATTCCCAAACTCCAAGCACTCAGACAGTAGGCCCCAGACATAAAGTAGGTTGAATCGATAATAAGGAAGACAAGAGAGAAAAAAGCTAGAAATCAAATCCACAATTTGCTATGATTGTTGTCGTTGTGTGCTGTCAAGTCATCCCAGCTCACAGTGGCCTTGTGATGCTTTTTTATTATTTCAGGCAACCAATTCTGTCAGGCAGCTCTGGTACCATAGTGGGTTATACACTGGGCTGCTAACTGCAAAGTCAGCAGTTCAAATCCATTGGTTGCTCTACAAGGGAAAGATGAGCTTTTCTGCTCTCGTAGTGATTTATAGCCTCAGAAACCCTATACAGGGTCACTATGAGTCGGAACTAACTCAATGACAGCATACAACCACCACCACCACTTCTGTCATAAACTGCATTTTATTAAATTGGTAAACATTTTAGCGAGAGCTAAAGGAAGCGAGAAGAAGATAATTAAAAGGATGTCAGGAAAAGTTATGGAAAAAATATCATTGCACACAGGACCTGTATTAAAAGTCAAAATAAGTAAATAAAGACTTGCAACCTCCACATGTGGACAATGACATACATCTGAAGAGGATACAGCATCCAACCTGAATGAAGAGAGTGGGATTAGAGCATGCGGTGTCTTTGCTATAAACTGAAACATACAAATTGATTGGCTGTTCTTCCCACCTCCTTGTTTCCTTGTCCACCACCTCCAACACACTGAGGAGTGGAATCAGAAACAGAACCCTGGCAATGGCTTGAGCTGCGCATCTGGTCATGCTCTGAAGCCAGGACAGACTGGGCTCAGGAAAGAGGCTTTTTAGACTACAGAACAGATTCTCCCATTAATCAGGAATGCTCATGGGAGGACGAATCTGAGCCAGTCAGCTACTGGTCTGGATATGGCTAATCATTTCTCTCTCTGGTTTCTGGAAGATATGTGCCAGGTTTTAGTCCAACTGCACACAGAAAATAAGATTTTTCTCTTTGTATTTAAAAAACTGGCAGCAATAATACTGGGGGAAAAAGTGACCAGGGCCAAAAGGGTATGCTTAAATGAAATTGTTGTTGTTATGTGCCGTGGAGTGGGTTCTGACTCATAGCGACCCTGCACAGGGTTTCCGAGGCTGTAAATCTTTACGGGAGCAGAACGCCTCATCTTTCGCTACCAGAGCTCCTTAAATGAAATTAGGCATAACTAAAATCAAATGACAGGTCAAAAAAAACCCACTAAACCTATTATGTGTCTTCCTTTCAGAGGATAAATGTAGTATCACAGTAGAAGTTAGTGTCCTGTTTCTGAGTTGGAAATCTGATAATTACTTCTCTCCTTATCATGTCAGTGGTAACTAACATTCATGATCATGGCCCTGACGTATCTCCAAATGTTTTCTACGCTTAAGATTGTTGTTGTTGTTGTTAAGTGCCGTCGAGTCGGTTCCGACCCATAGCGACCCTGTACAGGGTTTCCAGATACTTTCTAATAATCAGTCTGTCGATGTTGGTTGGTGGTTTAGCGCAGTCAAGTCGGTTCTGAGTTGCAGCTCACAGCTCCTCAGAATGACCCTGTATAGGGTTTTCAGAGAGCAGCTATGAGTTTGAACTGCCAACCTCGAGGTTCAAACTGACTGCAGTCCCGTGCTTATTCTACAGTGCCATACCAGGACTCCAATCTGTCAACTGTTTTTGTTGTTGTTAAGTGTCTTCGAGTTAGTTCTGAATCATGGCAACCCTGTTTAGGGTCTCTAAGAAGTAGCTGGTAAGTCTGCACTACTGACCTTGTGGTTCACAGTCCAGTGCTGACACCATAGCAACTCTGTATTGCTTGCAACCTACAAACCATAACATTCAACTCTTGGCACCATATTCTATCCCTCTGCTTAAAAGTCCACATGGTTACAAGATAAAGTTCATTTTTTGTTTTTTAGTCTATCATAGGTGACTTTTTTTTATAATCTAATTTCAATCCAACATTTTATCAATCATCATGCACTTATTAGTGATGTGTTACGTGTCAAGAGTCACCAAACTGGGAGCTTCAGAACTTTGCTCAAGTGAGTCAGACAGTGAAACACGGCAATGACTTAACTTCCAAATATGATCACTATGTTTTAAAAGACTCGAAATCACCTCTATCTACCTGCACTTTGAAATATCTTAAGAGTAGTTTGGACTCTACTGTTTTTGTCCAATCTTCTGCATCTCAGGAATTGGCACCAACTGCTGAAGTCAGAACTGGGAGCCACTCTGGAGTTCACTCCTTAACCTGACCTCCAATTTCAATCTATTTAAATCCTCTTGGAGTCCTGATGTGGCACTGTGGGTTAATGCACCAGGCTGCAAAGCCGTTTGATACAGAAACCCTACACAGGGTCGCTATGGGTCATAACTGACTTGATGGCACTTTAACAACAACAACTGTACCTGATGTGGAGTCCTGCTGTGGCCCTGGAGGATAAGCACTGGACCTCAAGGTTAGTGTGAACTGCAAGGTCAGTGGTTCAAACTCACCAGCCACTCTTGGAAATCCTATACAGGAATGCTGTGAGTCGAAACTGACTCAACAGTACTTAATAATAACAATAACTGTGCCTCCAAATGACACACAGACTCCACCCACTTCTCTCAACTCTTCTACCAGCACCTTTGTTTCGCCACACCATCATCGCTCTCCTGGCTCCCCTTCAGGGTAATAACCATTACCCACAATTCCACTGTAGTTCTTGCTATAATACACTTCCCACAGAGTAATCAAAGCTGATCTTAAAACACGTAACTCTAACTGATACTTAAAACGCTTCTACGACTTCTCATTACACTTAGAATACCCATGATACATTTCAAATATGGAATTTTATCTTGAAGCCATTATACGTCATTTGTAGGCTTATTAGCAGAGGGGTAGCATGTAAGGTCAGTAAGAAAATATTCTGGTTCCTAGGTTGAAAACAACTAATAAAGAGTAGGCTTTCTGCTCCCGTAAAGATTTACAGCCTCGGAAACCCTGTATAGGGTCGCTATGAGTCGGAACCGATTCCAAGGCACATAGCAACAACAACGGACAGATGAAGGAGCCTCAGTGGTATGGTGGGTTAAGTACTGGGCTGCTAACCACAAGGTCAGTGGTACAAACCTACAAGCTGCTTCTTGGGAGAAAGACGAGGCTGTCTAGTCCCATAATCTATTTAGAGCCATGGTGTGGCACTGTAGGATAAGTACCAGACCAGAAAGGTCGGTTTGAACCACAAGGCCAGTAGTTCAAACTTGCCGGCCACTCCTTGGAAACCCTATACAGGGTTACTATGAATCAAAACTGACCCGATGGCACTTGGCAATTAACAACCAAATCAACTCAACGGCAGTGGGATACACAAAAAGATTATTATAAAAGTAACCACAAGATCCGCGGTTTGAGCCTGCCAGCTGCTCTATGGGAGAAAGATTAGGCTCTCTGCTCCCACAAAGATTTAAAGTCTTGGAATCCCATCGACTGCACATAACTACAACAAGAACATCATCCTAAGTATAAAAAATATTTCGAATTTTGATATTTGTAAAATCTAAACTTGGTACAGTCTGTATGGTTTATCCCCTTCCTAATTCTCCAGTGCCCACTCTTGTCACTCTATTCCTCACTGATTGCACTACACCTTACATGTTTCCTGACTATAAAATTCTTCCACACATGGGGGATGGGGGGGTCTGAACATGTACTTCACTCTGCCTAGAATGGGCTACCCCCGCAACCCAGGATCTTTGCACATCTAGCTTCTTCTCAACTTTCAATCCAGCTTAAACATCCCCTCTTCCGAGAGATTCTTTTAGTCTCAGTACCATAACATTGCTTAATTTTATTTATGCCTAAATTTCGCTTAAATTTCTTTATTTTCCTCACAAGACTGGAAGCTTCAGGGGCACCGGGATCTTGTCTGTCTTGTTCACCCTGTGTCTAGTCCAGTGTCTGGCATACAGCAGATACTCAATAAATATTTGTTGAATGAAGGGATGAATAAATTAAGGAAAACTATGTAGGCATTTGATAAGGGCAACACAACTCTACAGGACACATGTATTCAATATATAAGCTTAGGCAACACTCATTTTTGTGACGCAGATAACTTTAAAGGTTCCTTTTCAGAATTGCTATTAATTTTAAACCTGCAAACATTCGTCCATACAGCATCACTTTTTCGTGTCAGAACTGCACAAGAGGCCAGCAGCACTGACAGAGGATGGCAGCAAAGTCAAAACACAGGGTCTTTAGCAGCGAAGGACTAAACTAAGGTGGTAACTGAACACGGAAACGTATACTACTCAAGTGTTATGAAAAAAAGGGCTTCCCTATTTCTGCAGTCTAGGGGATGCTGTTTCACATTATTCAAAATCTCAAGAAAGCTCACACACACACAGAAGCCTAATCAATGCAAACCTAGGGAAACTTGGAAATACGAAGAGGTTCCCAGATTATTGTTTTGATATAAGTACTTTAATGAATGGGAATCAAATGTCAGCGCTTCATTCTCGATGTTTTGGTGACCTATCATCAGTCATAAATGCCAAGTATGGCTGTAATACTAAGAGTTGAAATAAAGCACCTGTGCCAAGATACATACACTAATAAATATTTCATTTAATTTTTTTGTTATTGTGTTCTTGTTAAGTGCTGGCAAGTCAATTTTGACTCATAACAACTCTGTATGGGGTGCAAAGAGGCTTTAAAGCTTTGTAGAAAGCACACATCCTTCTCCCACAGAGCAACTGGTACACTCAAACCGCAGACTTTGTGGTTTGTTGGTTGGTTATTTCCGACTCGTAGCAACCCTGCAAAGGATTTCTGAATCTTTACAGGAGCAGAAAGGCTCATCTTTCTCTGGCAGAACAGCTGGTAGTTTCGTACTGCTGACCTTGAGGTTATCAGCCCTACTCATAACCGCTACACTACCAGAGCTCCTTGTGGTTTGTAGACCAGTGCTTATCCTAATGTTTGTGAAAGTGTATACATCAAAACGTGGATATTTAACAATTTCAACATATGCTGTTCAGTGACACTGGTTATATTCTTTATTGTGTCAACATTCTCGCTATTTCAGCTCTACTTGTTCCACCCTCGTTTTTGACTCCCTGACCCCTAAGCTTCTCATCTGTTTCTGAGTTACTGTTGTCACTTCAGTCTCATATAGATTTTTTTTTTTTCTAAACACAGTACTAAGGATGTCACTCATCAATTTTTTGAGAAAACTGTTTGTTTGTTCGTTTAACGATGACATCAGGGGATAGTCAGGTCGTTTCAAGGTTTAAGAGTATCCCAGGGCAATAGTCTCCAGCGTTCTTTCTGCCTCAATGGATATCCAGTAAGTCTGGATTCTTTAGGAATCTGAAGCTCTGTTCCACATTTTTTCCCTTTTTTACTAGTACTTTAAATGAAATGAAACTTCCTTTCAACTCTGTCTTCAAGTGGCTGAAAAATCCAGATGAAGTCCTCAAAACGATATATGATATAATTTGAACAAAGGGATAAAAAAATATGCAGCAAGTTGAAAATAACATGCTCTTAGTTCCATTAAGTTGTGAATATATATATATTATTGCTGTTAAGTGCCATCAAGTCATTTCCAACTCATCCCTGTATAGGGTTTCCAAGACAGAAGCAAAAAGCACCATCTTTCTTCTGAGGAGAGGCTGGTAGGCTCAAACTACCGACCATGTGGTTTGCAATCCAGTGCTTATCATACAGAGCCATCACGCTACCCTGAGTACATACAGTGGTGATGGTGGTTATGTGATGTAGAGTCGGTTCCGATTCATAGCAACCCTGTATATGGTTTCCAAGACTGTAAATCTTTAAGGAATCAGAAAGCCTCATCTTGCTCCAGCGGAACAGCTGGTAGTTTTGAACTGCTGATCGTGAGATAAGCAGCCTGAAACATAACCACTATGCTAACAGAGTGTCTTCGAATATATAGTGAGATGGATAGATACAAATATGCATATAGATTTGAGTACGTACAATTATATCTATATGCATGTGTGTAGGCACCTATTTTGCATTAAATTTGTATTTGTGGGGGATTTCGTATGTTTGCTTATGGTTCTAGCCTCCCTCTGAAACAACAAGCCATTCAATTAGGCCCTGACACAGAGCAAAGAGCAGAAACATATTGCTTTTGGCCTCACAACTGTCCTTTCCCACTTGTGTGAAAAGTCTGTGTTGACTGTACTGTGAAAAAAATTAAAGGAAAGAAAAGCCCTACTGTTGTAACTGTGCCAACAAAGTATAAAGAAACAAACCCAGATGCTAGAATTTGAGGCATTTCCTCTGCTATGTGACTATGTCCTTTAACTGAAGGTCAAAAGAACATTAAAGGGCTTAAATATTTTAAAGCTCCAAGTGGATATTTTTGTGGCTTTCTCGGTTTATGCATGCCAATGACACACATTTAACTGACATTTAACAACCAGAATTTATTCAGCAGCATTCAAAGATCTTGGTGTCACTTTCAAACAATGTATTTAAATTTCTAGTGCTTTATATTTATACAGATGGGTTCATTTCTCTGACAGTCTTAGTCCTTCCAAAATGCCAGTAAGTGAATCAAGTCATTCTTAAACCTATCTCACACTGACTAGCCCCTTATCCCTCAATGTCTCTACATGTTATAATTTTATAACCTAGGGTCACTTATTTATTTTTGATGCTATAGATAATAGTAAATACTGTGATATACATTCATTTTATTTTTCTTCTTAGGAGCTATTTGATACAAGATTTATAAAGACTTGAAATGTGTTTTCTGATATTAGAAAACAGCATTTCAGCCCATGGGAAATCTAACAAAATCAGTCATGACACATTCTGTTTAGAAAATGTATATAGAATGTGTATCAAATCACCATCTGGTGATTTTGATGGAAAGGTTAATATGACTGTGGAACAGACAAATAACACAAAACCACGAAGCCATCAATGTCAGTAAGTGATTTAATTAAAAATTCCTCTGAACGGAATGATCATACAACTATGAGATGTGGTAAAGATCTCACATTAATAAAGAGCCATAAAATGCAGTTTAGAATTCCCATTACTGAGTGTTGAGTGGTTAAATATGGAAGTTTCTCTAAAATATGATTCCACTTGCTGAGCTAAAATAGCTGAAACTCAGAAATTTAGAGTTCTTCATCCTATGGTAATTCTTACCCTATTCCCCTGTCTCTATCCCCCTTTCTCACACCATATATCAAAACCTAAAGCCAATTAGTTTGCAATTAAATTCACAACCACTGCCCTCTGTTTACTAGAATCTGAATTATGTACTGGAATTTAAAAAAAATTCTGTTGGGTGTCATCATGGCTAACTAATGGGCATACCATCGAATCATGACCCATAGTAGCTCTTGTCTACTCAGAAGGAGATACGTTTTCTGACTTGTTGCTCAAGAAATGTCAACAAAAGGAAGACAGTTTTCAACTTTATCTCTTGTATTTCCTTTGCTACTCCACAGGGCCAGATCCACTAGTGTGTGGGAAGCAGATAGACAACACAGTTTAAAAGCAAGGTTGGGTGTGGTTGTTATAGTGATAAGGGAAATGAAAGTGGAAGGAGTTTGAATAATATTTATTTGAAAGTCACAGCTTGTCCCCCATAAGCTTTCATAAAGTATACAATAACATATCAATACTAGTCTTAGAAACAACAGTTGAAATGCACAGCTTACATTTTATGACTAACTTCCATACCAAGGAAGAACATTTAAAAAAACAAATAAAACTCTTAATCAGATAATATAATGATATTATTACTATTGTAATATTTAACAAAATACTGGTAAACTTTTGTTGTTATTGTTGTTAAGTGCCACTGAGTCGGTTCTGACCCATAGCGACCCTGTACAGGGTTTCCGAGGGTGTAAATCTTTACGGGAGTAGAAAGCCTCATCTTTCTCCCGCGGAGCGGCTGGTAGTTTCGAACCGCTGACCTTAAGGTTCACAGCCCGATTTGTAACCACTACGCTACCAGAGCTCCATACTGGTAAACATAGTCATATATATATATATATATATATATAGAGAGAGAGAGAGAGAGAGAGAGAGAGAGAGAGAGAGAGAGAGAGAGAGATATCATAGTTGTATTTAGTTGTATGTATTTATTAAGTAGCTAACGGTCATGCATGCTAATGACATATATGTGTATACAATATACTCTTTGGCATTGAAAGCACATAAATGAACACGGAGATGCATGTTACTTTTTTATATAGGAAATATGTTTCCTATGAAATCCCATTGCCACGGAGTCAATTTTGACTCCTGGCAACTCCACGTGATTCAGTGTTTACGCCATAGTTTTTAATGGCTGTAATTTTCCATAGAAAGTAGATTATACCAGGACTTTCTTTCACAGCATGATTGGTGGATTCAAAGTGCCAACCTAGCAGTACACAGATAAGCACACACTGCCATACCAGGGCTCCTATGGACATGGATACACACTATTATAAATACAATACCTACCCCCCACCCCTTATGTTCCCTTTGTGAGGACAGACAGAGAAGACTTAACAATGTCCTTGGATTCCATATGGATGTACTCTCCTGACTGAAGAGGTTTGTTCAACTCTGGATGTATCCAAAGTACTCCCCAAGGAAAACACTGCAATAAAGCTTGAACTTGGGTAGACAGACACAAAGCCAGGCGAAGAGGCATGAAAGAACACATAAGTAACATTTTTGGGAGTTCCAGGTCACAGCGAGGTGTGACACAATAGCATGGTTTAATTTGAAAAATTCTTGACTAAGCAGAAATAAGTAGTCTCTCAATCAGCTAGCATTCAGAGGGTCCCACTGTGATTAGCAATCAGAATTCCAAAGGGCACCAAAAACATATAAATGGAATAATGTTATATTTTCTTTTTACTACCAAAGTCATAAATATCACCTTAAATGTTATAGGCAAGGTATTTAAGAAATTTAAAAACCTCACCAGCTGCCCAGATCTAAGTCAAACAAAACTGAGAATATTAGATTTTGTTTCACTCCTTAGAAAAGGAGACAACCAAGGTGGTCTGGAGTCACAGTAGGACCCCCACAGGAGAGGTCACCAGTTCCTTGCTCAGTGTCATTACACGGATACACACAAGCCACTTTAGATGCACCTCAAACTTTAGATGCCAGGAACTCAAACTACATCAAAACATTAAAAGAAGAGTTCTTTCATTCCCCATGTTATAAAAACATACCTCCAATATTTATAAAAGCTCTGTGAAGTGGATCTGACTTTTTTTTTTTTTTTGACAAAGTAGCAAAAGCAGTAAATAGCAATATTTTATATACTATAAACATGATCAGAAAATATTCTGGACAGGTAGAGTCAACCAGTGAGTACTCTTACCTATGTATCTCTAATTTTTAGGACTTCTATTCTTAACAATGGAACATGGGAACAGATTATGAAGGGGAAAAAAAAAATCTTTATCTCCTTTCCCAAATCAGGCGACATGAAAAACAAACAAGCAAATAAGTACAATATTGCCTTGTTTTATTCACCGACAGCGCTCCTCTTTGTCTGAAAAACTTGAACTTTATCTGCAGACAAAATATATGGATATATTAAATGTAAGAAGTATCAATTTTTCAAAACTGTTAAATTCCTGTATTGTTCTTTTGTTATTGGAACAGGAAAAAGAAAGGCTACTGATAAGGAGAAAGTACTTCACTTGCTTTTCGGGAAATTAAAACCAAAAACCAAAAACCAAAAAAAAAAAAAAAATCCCAGTGACAGAGAAAAGAATAATGAGGTGTAGGAAAAGTAGCAAATTGTCAGCCAGAAACAAAAAACACATCCTTGATTTAGAGGAACATTCCCTTAAAAACTCAAACAAGTCTTAATTCATCTCGTGTTAATTCCTTCCCTCTTCCAACTTAGCGGCACCATTTACAGCTGTCACTTCCTCCTAAAGCAAAAAAACACTTAGCAATACAGACCACAAATCAAAAGCAGGAAAGCACCCTATAAAAGAGTATATTCCAAGTTTTAGATGTATCAACCAGCATTGTGAATCCATTTTTCTTATCTGATAAGAGAATGCACCACAAAACGAATGGTCTTACAGATTTCAAAATAAATTATCCAAATGCCTCAGCTTCCTTAAGGTCCATATAAACGAGGAGGGAAGTTTTATTATTAGGACTTTTTCTAAAACAAGCAAACAAAAAATCAGTGTTCTCAAGTATATTTCTTAAGAAAAGTTATACCTTCCACAAAGAATATAACATAAACATAAGAAGGTTATGAATCATAAAGTAGCTTTTTAAACTGGTTAAAATTGTTGCTACTGTTGTTAATTGTCATTGAGTAGGTTCTGATTCGTAGCAACCCTGAATAGGGTTTCTGAGGAGTGTCTGGTGAATCTGAAGCCCCAACCTTGCAGTTAGCAATCTAGTGCTTATCCTACAGTACCACACCAGGTTCAAATGAGCTTCATTGATTTCTTCGTAGCTCACCGGTATCTTCTAAGACATCTATCCCATTCAGCACAGTTAAGAGTGGCTATGGCTGGTTCCATCTTGGCCATTCCACCCCACCATTAATGCAGCTGCTCATGGACCCATCTAGTCTCTCCCACTAGAATTTTTGAGGGCAAAGACCTTTCCATATTCATCTTCCAATGCAGCTGGGCCAACTTCAGGTCCATCTTCCCAAAGTAGGAAGGGAACAGCCAGAAGAGGCAGAATTTCATTTTCGAAATCATCTCTTTTAGTTGAGAGCTTTTTCCCCTCCTCAGATCTCTTAATCAAAGTACTATTACATATAATATCACAGGAGAAAGATGAGGCTTTCGACTCCCACAAAGATGTACAGCCTCAGAAACCCCGTAAGGGTTGCCGTAGTCAGGACCGACTCAACGGCACTTAATGACAACAACAAATATAATATGTAATACTGGAAAGGCTTGGGCCAAAGGTCAGTTTCTGTCAAAGAATTTATTTATACCTCTAGTTAACAAAATTATAACAAACTTTGAAATAATCACTTTTGACTGGATATGAATTCCCGTTACAGAGCTATTTTACACACTTCAATTGTTTCTAGTGTAGTGCTGTGGGATAATGCACTTGGCCACAAGGTCAGTTTGAGCCTCAAAGTCAGCAGTTCAAACTCACCAGCCACTCCTGGGAAAACCTATACAGGATCGCTATGTGTGGGAACCAACTCTACAGCACTTAACAACAATAGCAAATAGTTGAACTGCCCTTTTAGCAGGCCCCCACCTCTCCCAAAATCAGTACAAATATAAACTGTCTAGCTTTCTTGAGTTGTCAATATCCTAGATCCTGGCTGTGGAACACTATACTAATTTATGAGGCTTTAACAGGCAGAGACATCAATGTATGGCCACCTCAGTCATGACCTCTCCTGCTCTTCCCCATTCTGATGAGGCTGATGCAGTCCGGCTGGCATGAGGCTAGGGCTCTGCTCTGCAGGAGACAGAGAACAACCCCCACGGACACAGAAGGGACCCCTCCAACTTCTGTCTCAGGAAGGGAATCCTGCTATGTGGAGTGGTCTTCATTCTCAGTTCCCTTTGCCAGCTGCTCTGATAGCCTGTTCTGATAGCCTCTGGGCCAGGACTCCAGATCCTTGCTCATGACAGGAAAACCTTTGTGAGGGCCTGAGCTTAGCCGGACACAGCTGGGCAAAGCTAACAGTGGTTCTCTTTGACAGATCACATACTGCACAAGCCCTGGGAATAACACAGAGGTCACCTACAGACAAGTCAAAAACCACTAACACTGAGACACTGCTGATGGCTACCCAGCCACTAAAACGTTAAACTTGCTTGAGCCAGACATTTGGTTGGCTTTTTTAAGCATCCCTATTATAGATGGCACTAAGGATTAATGTGCTGGACTGCAAGGTCGGTTTGAACCTCAAGGCTGTTGGTTCAAGCTCACCAGCTGCTCCTTGGAAACCTACACAAATAATAACAGATGTTTTTTCTTAAATACAGTCACTGTTGTTGTAGTTGCTGTGTAAGAGCCAACAAGTCAGTCTGACTAATAGCGAGCCTGTATAGGGTTTCCAAGGAGAGGCTGCTGATTCTGAACCATCAACCTTTTGGTAAAACTGACCCCTGCAATCTAGTGCTTTTAGATCTTGAAACAATACCCATATTGTAGCAAAAGCTGATCATTTATGTATTCTGGTACCCCTTCACGTAACATAGGAGTAGGTATCAGAAGATGACAGGCATTGCTTGGGACAGAAGAGACAGTTTGAAAACGTAGAATTAAAAGTTAAAGCAGAGAAGTGAGGTGGATATCAATAAATGGTACAGAACATTATTACATTATTTACATATGTTGTTGCTGTTAAAGTGACGTCGAGTTAGTTCCAACTCATAGTGACCCTGTATAAGGTTTCTGAGGAGCAACTGGTGGGTTTGAACTGCTGATCTTGTAGTTCAAACTGACCTTGCTGTCCAGCACATTATCCTGCAACAACACAATAGACAGAAAATACCATCCAACAGACCAAAGCAAAAAATTGTTTTTTTACTACACTCCTTTTTTGATATCACATTGAGGTTGAATATAAAATGTTTTCCTACACATATGCACACACACATTCCACATTCTTCTGACATTAGGATATAAAATATTTACTCATGACTTTTTTGGAGGGAGGGGAGATGATAGTGACAAAAATCCCAACAGTCAGAGGTCACAGTATGACTTCCAAAAGTAAAATGCAGGAATATATTCAACAACTATTCATCTCCAACTGGTCTTATGCCAAGTTGAGTTTCCTGTTTTTATTTCCCAGATATTTGAAACTGGTTTCCGCCTTTTGGTAGCCCTTTTTTTTTTTTTCCTGTACCAGCTATCAAGACATCAAAACAACAATTTTTAAAAAAATGTTTTTAAAGATATTTTCCTCTAAGTTTGTACCTACAAAATTACAAAATACTGACCTAAGTAAAAAATCTCTTTAAATAAATTACTCTCTGTACTCTATATAAATGAATTTAAAATGAAAACATTTACATACAAAAGAACACTCACACACATGCACACATATACATACATGAGGGGCAGTTCAGAAATTATGTGAGAAAGCTTTTTTAATTCCATCTTTCCATGTCCTTTTGGAAGCCCCCTGATACATGCAATGGTTAAAGGCTCAGCAGCTAACAGAAAGTTCTGTGGCTCAAACCCACCAGCTGCTGTGAGGGAGAAAGATGGAGCAGTCTGCTTGCTACATGTCAGAATTGACTAGTCAGAGTGGGTTTGGTATTGGTTTCATATACAAATTCAGCAATTTATAACATAAACTTGTTTTTTAAAAACAATGAAAGTCGTACTAGAAATCCAAAGTGGGTACATGATTACTTGAGACAAGCTAAACTCTCACAGGAGAATACAATGTCTCTGAGAATGGATACGGACTCGCATAAGTTTTCTATGACTTTGCTCTTCAAAATGTCAGAACCCAACAATAGGAGCTTCTGCTGGGGGCTTGCTGAAAATGCAGATTCCCCAACCCCAGCAAGTCAAAATCTCTGTGTCCCGGTTATGTGCTCTCTTAAGTTTGAGAATCCTAAGAGACTATCTCCACATAATGATTCTCAGGCGCCTTAGCTCTGCTGGTATAGTATGGGATGGCAACTGAAAAAAAAAGTCTCCACCCAGCACAAAGGTGGTAAAGGTGCCAAGAGGGGATTCTGCTGCACCTTCTCAAAGAAAGAATGAACATTAATAATATTCCCAGCTCTATGTGATCACACATTCTTAGGGTATTCTGTTAGTATTAACAATAATAAAAAAACCTCTGGAGGAAAAGCATTCTATAAACAGAAGTATAAAGCATAGCACTTCTTTCTAAAACTCAGCTAGATTTTTATCTATTGACAAACATTACAGAGGGCAACAAGTGTTAGGATATTTGCTTAGCCTACACACACAGCACAGGTTGTACTGAAGGCTAGAAACCAAGAAAAAGATAACAACCAAGAAGAAAATTTAACACACTTTACTTGTGTGAGAAAAACTAAAACAAGTAAAATGTAAAAAACTAAAAATGGAATAAGAAACTCACATATTAGTCAACATTACCGTAGGGAACATTGGAATAGTAAATTTAGAGCTCAAAATAATTAAAAGTCAGAGCTCTGAAACAACTGTTATTTATTTAAGTTTTCAAAAAATAAAATAAAAAACGGCCATAGAACAGAAGCCATTTGTCTCCATGTCAAAAGATATTAGTGTCAGAAGACATAGAACATCATAAAATCGAACTCCTTTTTATTTTAAACAGAGTGGAGGAAGAAAATACAAGTACAAAACTCCATGCAAAAATTTTATTATTTTATTTCTATCTTTAACATTTGCCTAAAGGTATACATTTCATGGAATGTGGGTTTCCAATATAGGTGAATGCTTTAAAAATAAAATTTAAGACATATATTAAAAAGCAAAACTCCCATGGTGCATCTAAACTACGGCAATAATTAGCACATTTTAAGGTCAGTTAGAAAATAGTCCCTTAGTTCAAAGGGTAAACAATTGTCAAACTGGCAGAAATATTCAGTGTCACACTTTTTGAATGAATAAATGGAATAGATGAAGCAATAATGAAAGTATCTCTAAAATGAAAGGTGTCCTGGTGTGGCGCTGTAGGATAAGCACTG
Source organism: Chrysochloris asiatica (assembly GCF_000296735.1). Taxonomy (NCBI): domain Eukaryota; kingdom Metazoa; phylum Chordata; class Mammalia; order Afrosoricida; family Chrysochloridae; genus Chrysochloris; species Chrysochloris asiatica. The sequence goes on along the minus strand of NW_006408542.1, from coordinate 2,445,761 downwards.
GACAGCTAACCTAAAGGTCAGAGTTTCAAAACCACCAGGCGCTCCTTGGAAACCCTAAACAGGGTTGCTGTGAGTTAGAACCAACTCAAAGGCACTTAACAACAACAACAAAATGAAAGGAGAAGCTTCTGAAGGTAACTGAGGGGATGCTGATGAAATCCTACTTCTTTAACCTGCTACCCAATTACTTTATCATCTCAGTGCTCCAATTATGAATTAACTCTAATACTAGAGATGGGTCTGACCAGCCCAGGTACCTATAGCAAACATTTTTAAAAGTGATTTAGGACAAGGGAATATAAATTTATCAGTTAATAATGAATTAAAAGTATATGTTCCATTTTATTCAGCCTAGGAGCACAGGTACCCAAGTTTGTAGGCAAACTCAGGTAACAGCAGTGGTTTTTAAGGTCAGTCGGCATTTCCTGCACCGACTCATTGCACAGGCCTCTGCCCACACACTTGTGTATTAGCATCATCCATCAGCAGTCACTTTCCCCCTCTATTATGCGTATTTCTATCAGATTTCTCTCTCTAAAAAGGCTCATACTCCTCACATCCTTATGTGCTCAAAAGTCATGCAAGGCACCACATTTTCCTGGGAAAGATGACTCATAAATCCTTATCTCAGTCCAATAGCCGAACTGAGTTCCAGACCCATGACTCTCATCTTCCCCTTGATATTCCATAACCCCATCGACACTGAGTTCATTCTGACTCATCCAGACCTAGAGGAGAACTGCCCCAAGGTTTTCCAAGGCTGTAATCTGTATGGAAGCAGACTGCCACATCTTTCTCCCGCAGTGCAGCTGGTGAGTTCAGAGTGCCAACCAAATAAGTTACCAGTTCAGCACTTCACCACTCTGCCATTAGGGCTTCTTTGATACTCCACAGATACCTCAAACCTGGTGTGGCGCTGTAGGATAGAGCACTGGACTGCAAGGTTAGTTTGAATAACTAAGTCGGTGGTTCAAATTCACCAGCCACTCCTTGGAAACCCTACACAGGGTCACTATGAGTCAGAACTGACTCAACAGCATTTAGCAGTAACATAATCTGACCATCTTCCACATGTCCAGTAAGAAATCAGGATGACTTCTCCTTCTTCACCTCCCAGTGTAAATCAGTCACTAAAGCCCAGTCACTGATCTAAAGACCATGTTTTCCTCCTCTCTGTCCCCTCTGCTCATCCTCTTTCTAGTTCCATGGCTATTCTTTAATTCTCCTTTCTCTTCAGTTGAGCCTCCGACATATCTCAAAGTTGGCCTCAATTCTCGGTTCTTTCACAGTCTTCCTTGATTTGTGTGTCTTATGAGTGGAGAGCAGTCCTTATTTGTCCACTCAATGCAAGAAAATTATATAAAGTACCGCAAGTCAATTTTTTATGAGCTTTTCTTTAAAATACGTTGTAGAGGAAAAAAATGTATTAAGTCATTTAACATTACTTCTAAGTGCATATAACGAAAACAAAGGAGGCACCTCTAAAGTCCTTTTGAACAATGCTCATTGTATAGCTTCATATAGTAATAAGCTCCACTTTTACAGAATCTATACCATTCCAGGAACCCAGTGTGAGGTGAACTAGATCAATACCAAAAAATGTATTTAAGAACACATCTGATGAATCCCACCAATTCATGGTGACCCACTATAGGCAGATAAGAACTACTCAAACTACACAATAGAGGTTTCTCTATAAAAGTTCACTATAAAGTGAACTTTTGTAAGCAGATCACCAGTCCTGCTTTCTGAGGTGCCTTTGGGTAGGTGGTCCCAACCGCTAATCTTTCCACTAGATGGTAGTGGTTATGTGCCGAGGAGTTGTTGCCAACTCAGAGTGATCCTGTGTACGGTTTCTGAGGCTGACAATCTCTTTCTCCTACAGAGCTGTCGGTAGCTCTGAACTGCTGACATTGCTGTTGGCAGCTCAGTCATAATCTACTATGATACCAAAGCTGCTTTTTTAGTGCTTAACCATTTCACCACCTTGGCTATTCTCTGCCTGGTCATAAATCAGTGTGGTTGCGTATTTTTAATTTACTTTAGTTTTCATTCTTCTCTTTAATCTCCTAACTATATAATACAACTTTAAGGAAAGGGTTAACTTTTCCTCAGGGATGTAGTTTTGTAATCTGAAGTATCCTTACTACCCGAGCTATCTGAGTATGAACCTTCCTTAATAAATTAGTCAATTATATCAGCAATTACCTGAGTGACAAATAGTTCCACTTGGATGTCAGGTTTAATTTATTCAAAACAAATCTCTTCACAGTCTTCCCAAATTTACACCTTCCCTAATAAAGAGCATTAAATTTGCTTTTCCTTTCCCTCTTCTTCCACGTGCAATCTATCAACAGGTCCTGTTAATTGTATTTCCAAATCATATCTCAGATCCCCCCAACACTTCTCTCCATCCCCAGTTCTCAGAGGTCCAAATCATTATCATCTCTTACCTTATGTTACCAACAAGACCCCTACTTGCAAATTCTGTTTCCCTTCTCGTATCCTTTTTTTTTACCAGATTAACCTTTCAAGACACAAATCAAATTATGTCATGCCCTCTCTCAAAATCTACTTCTCTCTCAAAATGCGCTAACAATTTCCCTATGTACGCATCACAAAATCCAATTACCTTCACTGTAGTTTAATAAGGCCTTGGGTGGTCTGCCTCTTAACTTTCTCTTCCACTATATCCCTTACCTCTCTCTACATTTGTCCCATTGATAATAGTTTTTTTCTTGCTATACCTTGAACAAGTCAAAGGTGAGCTCATCTTACAACTTCTGCACTTACTCTGCCTTCAGCAGGAAATGATCTCCCAGCCCAGATCACAAGACTAACTCCTTTTTGCCCTCAAATGCCGTCCTTTCAGAGAGAGCTTTCCTGATATTCTTGATTAAACGCACCTTGCCAAGTAATCCTCTGCCTTACCATTCTGAAGATTGTTTTGAAAAGCTCTTATGACATTTCTTGTTCATTTATGTGTTTACTGACACACATACACACCATCTAGAAAGTAAGCGCCAAGTAGAATGTTTCCTCAGTCTCTAAAATACCTAGTACACATTCCACATTTGCCATTAAATAAATATTTGCTGGATGAATGAATAAATGACTGTTTTCCACCCCTGTTTTACTTAACTTGGCATGGTTTCATATTTTTGATTACTCCCTTGCTCAATTTATTATTCTCATTGACACTGAGTTGATTCTGACTCATAGCAACCCTACAGAACTGAATAGAACTGATTATAAGGATTCCAACGCTGTAAATTTTTATGAACGCAGACTGCCACATCTTTCTCTTACAGGGCAACTGGTAGATCAAACTACTGACCTTTTGGTTAGCAAGTGAGTGCTTAACCACTGCACCACCATGGTTCTTGAGGGACTTTTTATAGGCACTCAGAATGATGAAATGAGAAATACATATATTGACAAGGAAAGGTCAATCTCTCAAGATCAATAGGTCAACATTTACCTAAGGACAAAGTTGAGAAGGGATGTGAAGGAGGGTAGGATGTAAATAGGAACCATAGGTAAGAACGGGATAGCTGCTGCAAGGACACTGCAGTCATTGAGATGACAAAAAAGTATGTTATTTGTTAAATGTAAGACTGACGATCTGGTCTGTAAATCTCCTTTCATTTCACACAAACAAATTATATATTTGTCCACTTACCCCAAATATGGAGCCATATGCAAACTTAAACACCTAGCTTATTCATTATACCATGGAATCTTTGATGTCAACTTTAGCTCCCATTAGTATTAAGTCCAGAGCAGTCCCTCCAGCTTCACCGGTTGATGCTGTTTGTACTAGTTTGGACCCCTCCTCTACCTGTGGTATACCTACTTAACTTTTATACAGAATATATAAAATCATTGATAAGTAGGTGGGGTGGCATAGGATTAAGGAGCCTAATGACACAATGATTAAAGTATTCATATGTTAAGCAAAAGGCTGGCAGCTAGAACTCCCTAGCAGCTCCATGGGCGAAAGATCTAAAAGTTGGTTTCTGTAAAGACTACAATATTGGAAACATATGAGTCAGTTTTACCCTATCCTATAGGGTTGCTCAGAGTCGGATAGGGGTCAACAGCAACAGGTTAGGTTTTTGTGAGGCTTTGTGTGTGTGTGTGCGCGCGCGGGGAGGTGGGGGAACAGAATAAAAAGTTTTATGCAGATAAAGGTGGGATGACCTGCTGATCTGTCTCTTTATCTGACTTCCTCTTCTTCCTTGGAAAACCAAAAATGACCTTGACAAACATATCTAAGTGATTTTATAATGGTATGCTCATGTATTATAGAAAAGAAACAGTGGGGAAAATCCAGGACCAATTGATTCACTTTAACCAAATATAATAGACAGGAACTTTATAATGCTTAGATACAGTCAATATTCTCCATAAATCTATAAATATGGTTATCAAATGGCCTGCAGTGACTTCCACAATTTTAAGTTTAGTTGTGTTTACAATTCAACCTCAGCATCACTCACAAAAGCATCATAAAAGGAGACTCATGCTTTCTCATTATGCTCTGGCAAGAATACACCAACACTACACACCTTAACACTATAAACTGCCCCAGAGAACAGTCCCCAAAATAAGGTTAGTGCTAAAAATAACTAACTATTCACTTCCCCACAAGAGACCACCAGAAGCAAGTCTAAATTTCCAGGACCTTCATCATCATTGTTGTCCTTAGGTGCCACTGAGCTGGTACAACTCATAGCCACCCACCCTATATAAAGTTTCTGAGGAGAGACTAGTAAATTTGAACCGCTGACGTTACAATTTAAACCAAGCTGGTGGTCCAATGCATTATCCTAAAGTGCCACACCACGATCCACTGGACTCTGGAAATCACCCCTGTTCTCCATAATCCTTCTTCTCAAATCCATCTGCTATACCTTCCAGAACTCATGATCTGTTATGAAACTGTATGGAGTTTCCTTTCACCTTAGTGCTCTGAAATCTAGGGACCCCCTTACTATTCTTTTTCCCTTGAAGTCTTCTCTAGTCTGGATGCTGTATCTACTACATTGCATATATATATCCCAGGGTGAGGCAATTGTCCTTTTAGTTCTCATTGATACTTTCACTTCATCCTTCCTTTCCATTTTGAAAACAACTAGTATTCTTGTTTACTTGAAACATATACAATCAGATGATAGGCCCAACCATAGTAGTTGCCACATTTATATACAGACCTCTGGGCTCAATGTCTCGTCCCTACTAATATTTGTACCATTGTTCTTAGCAAATTCATCACCCACACTATCTACCTTGGCTCAGTGCTTGACTTCCGAACCCCATGGTCTTGTCGTTCATCCCTCTCCAACCAACTATATCCAAAGTTATATACTAACCCTTATCATAAGTTGGCCCAATGATGACTCCACCTTTGAAATCTCAGTTTCAAGTGTTCATTCTCAGAAATCCTACTCACTTCCTCAGCTATCCCTCTCCAGCAATTCATTATTTAAGGCCACTAAACGTCTCCCCTCCACTGACTCAGTACAGATGCATGGTCTATGTCTTATATAACTTTTGAGTCCCTTTTGTACCTCCTTCTATCACACATGCCAGGAAAAATCCCAACCCTGGTTAAATCCACTTCCTTACCTACACTGCACCTGCAGCAGAACGGGAGAAAAACATATAACTGTGCTGACTGATCTCCCTTCAAATTTATAACCATGTGGCGCTGTGGGTTAATGCGCCAGACTGCAAAGTCGTGTGAACTGCAAGGTTGGCGGTTCAAGCTCACCAGCTACTCCTCGGAAAGCCTATACAGGGTCGTGATGGGTCGGAATGAACTCAATGGTGCATAATAACAAGCACTACCTCAAGTGAGTTGTTGGCACTGGTTGGTACGGATTCCACTTTCCCAGTTAATCCATTCTTCCTCTCTCTGAGATGTCTATTTCATATTTTCCTTCATTCTCTTCAAATCTTCAAGCCCATTTTTCTACCACAAAGTCTGCTGATGACCTAGTTTTACACTTTGCTGAGAGACAGATACAATTTCTCCTCTCTCATTCTGAAAAGACTATGTTCCTGCAATCACCCTCTTTGTTATCTTATTGGCTTATCCATCTTTACTTTATCATTCAAACGTGCTGTAAAATCTCTAACAGGTTGTTTTTTTTTTAAGCTCCCTTGACCCTACATCGCCCACTAACAACCAACCCACCGTCTTCCAGTTCCATTTTACCACAAAACACCTTAATAGAGCTTTCCCATTTCTGTTATTTGCATTATCCTTCTTTTTCTTATTACTCCAGGCTAGAAATCCCTGAATTAACTTTAGACATTTTCATCGTTCCTTTAAATGCCGCCATAGACTCTTCCTTCAAAATGGTGTCTATCCATCTCTTCCTCTCTGTTCCCCCCTGAGACAATCCCAGCCTAATCTAAATAAGGTAGCTCTAATGAGTCGGAACCAACTCCATGGCACATAACAACAACAATAGAGCCTCTGGAATCCTGGTGTGGCGCTGTGGGTTAATGCGCCAGATTGCAAAGCTGTTTGAACTGCAAGGTCAGCGGTTCAAGCTCACCAGCTACTCCTCAGAAACCCTGTACAGGGTCGCTATGGGTAGGAATTGACTCAACGGCACTTAACAACAACAACAACAAAGAGCCTCTGGACTGTCATTCTGCACCCCCACTCTGCACACTCTATAACACCAGTCTTTTGAATGTTAATTTCACCATGCTCTCCTCTCTGCTCCAACACCTACAAGGATTTCTGAAATTTACATAATCAGGTTTTAGCTCCCTGCATGATGCTTAAGATATTTCAGAGTCTGGTCCCCATCCTCCCTGTCTATCTTCCTTTCCTAATACTTATCAAGCAAAGTCATAGGTAGCAGAGTGGATTATGGGCTGGGCTGTTAACTGCAAAGTCAGCAGTTTGATTCCACCAGCTGCTCCAAAGGAGAAAGATGAAGCTTTCTGCTCTCATAAAGACTGATCCAGACTTGAAAGCACACTACAGCGGCAGCATCAAACAAGTTCGGCAGTTCAAATCCACCAGCTGCAAACCGGAAATTATAAAGGGTGGCTACAAGTCAGACCCAACTCAACAGTACTATAAAACAACAACAACATCACCAAAAAAATTCTGCCTTTGTGATGCAGTTTCACAAATGTCTTATATTTAAGTCACACGAATTCTTATTTCAACATTTTTTTTTTCTTTTGTACATGTTGTTCGTATTCCTGAACTTTACTTCCTTGGCTTTAGCCTCCACTGTCCAAAATGTAAATTGTTCAGACTCTACCTCCTCCATGAAACCTTATTACACAATTCCAGGTTACACTTTGAGTTCCTAGAGCAATCCAACTCTACATCACTATTTATGACTTAATTACTCAATAGTACTATACCATCACTAATTCTTTCACATT
>NW_006408542.1:2429260-2438239 GCF_000296735.1 Chrysochloris asiatica | reverse complement strand
ATATATGAATATAAGCATGTTTTTTCCCTCCAAAATATTCATCCAAAGAGAGGTAATCCCTTATACTAACTTCTTATAGGAATTTTCATATTGCAAGGTGCTTTACTTTGAATAAGAAGTACTACTTGTGGAAGATACATTAATGGCAGACCTTGCAGTTTAATGCGACATTGCATTCGAGTGTTTATCCTACAATAACACATTATTCCTGTGGGAATGATCTTAAAACTGGAAGTGCTGAATCTTGTACACAGTCTTTTAAGAATCACTTTAAATGTCAATGCAATTCATTTACACATCGTGGAGATTACAAATTAAAATAAATTTAAAATGTAACTGTCTTAATTTTATACACTACATTCTGAGTTTTATGCAAATCTTCCTGTGATAGCCCCATACAGAGATTTAGAATCTGCTGCATCTCAAACAACTTAGATGGCAGAGAAGGGGCTGCGTTCACAATCATGGTATTAAATGACTTGAAAGGTGGCCTATGCAAAGACAATTACAGAACCAGCAATGCTGCGAATGCAGTTGAAACTCTTGAATACAAATGGCTTCAAGACATAAAAGGGAGCACGGTGAATCCAAACAATGAGCACTGATCTGCAAACCACAAGGTCAGAAGTGTGAGCCCACCAACCACACTGTGGGAGAAATATGAGGCTTTTAGCTTCGAGAAGGTTTACAGCCCAGAGTCACTATGAGTCAGAAATGACTCAATAACATTTACCAACAACAACAGTTATGTATTAGAATGGCAAAAAGCAGTATTTCTAATTTGCTGCAGTATTTTATATGATATTTTAAATATGTATTGTTGTTATTATTAAGTAATATTGAAGCAGTTCCAACTCATAGTAATCCTCTACAGAGTTTTCAAGACGCAGATAGTAGGTTTGAACCACAGACCTTACAGTAGTTAGTAGTCCATTGCTTATGCTACAGCATTATACCAGGACTCCAAATATGTACAGATAACATCATTTATTTACATAGACATGTGGCAACTACATCTTTACCTCTAAATGTTTAGACACTAAAATGGCGAAACACCACTCTGTTTTCGGTAGATGATGCGGGTAGTGAAAAGGGAAGAAAAAGAGCCATGAGACAATAAAATGAGGTAAGCACTTGACTGTTTTGTCTAAAGCCATGATGTGCTTGAAAGAATAACTGACAAGCGAAGGCCTGTTACTAATCAATTCTGGGGACCTCCGTTTCTCATTTAGGCTAAATCATTTCTGGTTCTAAAATTTTATTTCTATTGTTCCTATGTTATTGTTGTTAATTTACACATCATGGAGATTACACGTAATAAAAAAATAGTTGTGTCACTTCTGACTCATAGAAACCCTGTATCTATAGCCCTGTATATATAAGGAATGGCTGATGGGTCTGAACCTCTGACCTCGTGATGTGCAAACCAGTGTTTATCCAGCAGCGCCACACCATATTATATTTAAATAATTCAGCAGCATTTGAAAATATAGAGAAATGCTGTTTTAGAGGCTATTAATTGATTATAAAATATCTTTATTATTACCATTTCATCTAACTTAGAAACAATACAATTCTGAAACATCAGTCCTGTCCTTCTACCCTTATGAGTTTAATTTTGCACTAAGCTCTGGGTACTTCCCTCATGGTAACTGTGGTTAGGAGTCATTATTTTCAATTCTTCAATTTTTGTTCTAGGATTTATGCATGACTATACAAAAGTTATGGGCCATCTTAGTCTAATTTTCTTGTTGATTTAGTATAATTTGAATTTTCTCTAGAGGTGAAGTGTCCAATGATCCATTCATACCAAGGTCGTTTTTGCCCTCTGGCAGAATCAACCTAACTCAGTCTTCAATCTTCACTACAAAAGTCTCCCAGCTCGTCTAAAGATACACTCTTTCTTGCCAGATGAGCTGCATTTTTAATTAGCACACTCTCCTCACGGAGCACCATCTTCTGGAACTCAAGCGGAATGAACCTGGTAACAACAGATGCTGATCTCAAGAACACCACTGGTAAAATCATCCATAATGTAGAGGTGACCTAGGCAAGCTGCACTCATTCCCTTGCTCACACCGACACAGCATCACCATCCTCTGGCTTCCAGGACTGTGCACGTGCACACACACCCCTAACACACACCCATCACATCACATCAGTACCTTGTACATTTTACGATGTTTATTTGAGGTTAATAAAAGCTACCAATATCTGTCAACTTGTGTTTGTCTTTTCTGACTCAGCTCAAATATTACCACTATTCAGATGTATACTTGCTAAGGTTCACACAGAGGGTTAACTAAAATTAGTGCTTACCTTCAATCCTCTTTAGAGCTGAAAGGCACATATCCTTCCTTGGAAATTCAAAAGGATTGTTGCAGGTTCGGATGGTGTCACACTCACATTTGCCGTTGATTATATTGCAGCCAGAGATAAGGTTTTCATTGCAGCGTTCAAAACCAAGTAGTTGGTCGTCATCCCAGTTTTCATCTGCAAAGCAATTAAAAAACAATGTTTGGGTGTAACTTCACTTAAGAGCAAAGTTGTGCAGTGATATCAAGATTAACAACCAATTTTGACACCTTCAATTTGTGAAAGGTGGTTTGGCTCAACGTTTGCAACCGAATGAAACTCAATCTCCTCCTAATAACTGAGAAGTTGAAACTATATCCCATACACGCAGACACTAAATCACTATAGATATAAAGGTTTGTGATTAAAAGCCGTTGCCTCTCTTATGTGCTATTACAGCAGTGATAGAAATTCTCTTAATATTTTAAATTCCACAAAAATATTTCTGGATTTCCCCCATGCTTAGTAACATGAAAGAAGTTACACTTGTTGGTCTACAAAATGATTTTTCAAAGCTACTCCATCTTGTAGAGACCAGCTTCAGATTTAAAACGGCTCTTCTGTCTTATACATCAATGTAGCTAGTATACATTAAAAGTCAGATACTGCTAAAAGAGTCAAGGAGAAATGGAACAGAATCAAGAATCCGGAAATTAATCCATCCACATGTAGCCAACTGATCTTTGACAAAGAGCCAAACTACATTGAATGGGGAGGAGATAGTCTCTTCAACAGACAGACAGTGCAGGCAGAACTTGACATTGATATGCAAAAGATTGAAACAAACTTTACCACAAACTATATTAAAAAAACCAAACTCAGCAATGATTAAAGACGTAAATGTGAATCCCAGAATTATAAAGCTCATCAGTGAAAAAATAGGGACAAATTTAAGGGCACATATAGGCATTGCAAGAACTGCACAAATAAAAGGAGGCAAAATAGATGATTGGGACATACTAAAAATTAGAAATTTATGTGCATCATAAGATTTCACCAAAAGAGTAAAAAAGGAGCTCAACAGAATGGGCAAAAATCTTTTGCAACGACATATCAGACAAGGGACTAATCTCTAAAATATATAGGAAACTACAACACCTCTACAAGAAAAAGACAAATAACCCAAATAAAAAATGTGCACAGGATATGAACAGACACTTCACCAAGGAAGATTATGTTCCTTTAGCCAACAACATGATCATTAGCAATTAGAGAGACGCAAATCAAAACAACAATAAGATAACATTTCATGCCAGCAATACCTGTAAAGTTCAAAAAAGCAGAGGACAATAAATAATGGCAAGGATATGTAGAGTCTGGGACCCTCCTACATTGCTGGTGGGAATGCAATATGGTCCAACTACTCTGGAGAACAGTATGGCACTTCCTCAGAAAGTTGGAAATAGAAATACCTTATGCTCCAGCAATTCCTCTACTTCAGAATATATCCATAAGAAACATGGGCCATAACATGAGTACATATATGTACACCAATGTTCATAGCCGCACTATTCACAATAGTAAAAAGACAGACACAGCCTAAGTGTCCATCAATTGAAGAATGGATAAACAAACTTTGGTACATACACACAATAGAATACTATGTTACCTTGAAGAATAACATGGAAGCTGTAAGCCACCACATAAAATGGATGAACCTTGTGGACATTATATGGAGTGAAATTAGTCAGTCACAAAAGGGCAAATACTGAATAAGAGCATTATTGAAAAAGTTTAAGAAAAGATACCCAAACTAAAAGGAAAAAAAAAATTCTTTGTTGGTTACGGGGGGAGGGGTACGGGAGTGGAGTGGGTTGGGTTGGAACACAGGATAGGGGAAAGACACACCATAGTTTGGATGTTGGGGAGGGCAATACCCAAGAAGGGGGAGGATGGAAGAACAAGGTAGATAGGGGAACATTGAAAGCAGGTTTGCATGGGCTATATGGAACAGAGGTAAATAGTGATGTATACTCAACCTTGGAACAACTGTGATACAGGGATTGAGGCATAGTCTGAAGAGGGGAAATAATATTAAGATGCTTGACTGTCTTATGAATATTGGTTTCCCTTGCCACACTACTGTAAAATAGACACCTGAGTGGGCTAGAAAGGAATATCAGGAAACACGATTACAGAAAGCTTGTAAATGATTGGAATACCTAAAAGGGATTCTAGAACTTGCCCAGTGAAATAGGGGAGTTTTTATGGAGCCTTTGCAGTGGATAGGACCTTAGGTGGAATCCTGTGCCCCATCCAGAACCTTCTGAGGTGGGACATTCCCACTTGAAAGGACAAGCACACCAGCCTGGAACAGCTAGAGCAACAAAAGATACTTCTTGAAAGGAAGATGAGTAGGAAAAGTCCAAAACAAAAATGGCAGTCTGTTTGGCTACTACAAAACCAAGCGAGTTTACCGGAAGCCATCAGGGCAAGCAATCAAGTCCCTTTAGCACAAAGCCCTCTCCAAGACTGAAACTCAAAGGGAACACATGAGCAGGCATGTAAGATTACTGGTGACCACACTGGTCTACTGGTGAGTGGAAGAGGGGGAAAGGCAGCAATGAAAATATGGGCTGAGTTTGACCACGTTCCAAAGACTCCCGTTGACCTGGAGATGAGAGAGAGAAGAGGAAGAGTTGGTTGGTTTATAAGACCTGTGGATTCCTGAGCCCATGTATAAGGACATAGCCAAGGAGAACTAGAGCTGAGAGTGAAGCATCCCGCTGATTGATATGAAGTGAGGGCAGGCGCACAAGAACACCCAAAGTTGCAGATAGTACCCATTTGACCTAGCCTCGATGGCTTTAATAATCAGAACTGAACTAGAGGAAGATTTTTAAAAACACAATTTTTGATACAGGAAACAAGTATAAATTGCTACAATTTGATGAACTTAACCTATACTTACGGATGTAGTATCTCAAAATACCAACCGAGAGGGAAGGAGTCTTCACATTAAGTATTAATCCTATCCCCTCTGAATACAGGGCAGATAGGGACAGGCAAGTTAAACACTGGCTACCTAAAATGAGGGGGCAATAAAGGCACGAAGTGACTGGCTTACAAGTTTTCAAGAGGAACTTTAGTTTAAGAGTATGTGGGGAAAAATAGAGTCCCCACTGAATAGCTTTCATCTTGTCTAAACAGGTCTGGTGCAGAGATGGGGATAAGATTCTTATGATTCAATAGTGAGTAATTGGTACCGTGACTAATTGCAACTGTCACAACTGTAAAGTTAGAAATTCTATAACAAAAAGGGGGGAATAGTTAATCTTACAGTCCAGGAACAGAAGACCCTAGGACTATCAGGGGAGAAGAGTAGGAGCGGGATGTGGAACCTTATCCAGAGAAGCAGTGGCACTGAGATGGAGGCAAAGATGAGGTCGTGGAGAGAGGGAGCAGCTGAGAATTCTAGACTCATAGAAAGAGAAAGACTGTGTGCAGGCTCGGCCAGGTGGCAGGCTTGCAGATTGTGCCCTTTTGTTGTTTAAATTATTATATATTCTTGAGTGTTTTTGTGTACATCCCTGCTTCCCCCCCACACCCCCCATAAAACAAACAAACAAACAGAGAGAATAGAAGCAAATACTGTTGAATGATGATGCACTGAGGGGATTATAATCATTGCACTGAAACGATGAGCATAAAACTAGTGTTTTCCCATGGAAGCTATCACTCAATTCACAATACAAACTTTAAAAAAAGAGTCAAAGACAGACAACGGAGCATATCTCCTTGGATGCATTTTGGGACAGCTGCAAAATGTCCATCATCACCCACAACCAAAACCAGAAACAGCAACAAAACTAAGGGCTACAATGTGGAGAGAGGCTGACAAAACTGACTGAACTTCAAAGCTGAGACCAAATCATAGTGCCCTCATGATGGACTGAAGTTAGCTATAAGAAAGCAGACTTTAAATCTAGCTTTCCCGGGGCCAAGCTCAGATAAATGAACAAGCATGATGGAACCTTTGGCAGGCGTGGTCCTTACTAATGTTCCTCATAAGGGAAGTACCTCTCATAGGAATCCAGACTATTGCTCCATGAATCCCTGGGACACTGAATGGGTTTTTCTCCCTCTCAACATTATCTGAAATAGAGACTTTATCTCATCTTAACTGGGTACTGTTAAATAGTAAACATGTTTCTGATAACCCTATCTGGAGAGAACTTTTTTTAAGTGCTTGAATTTAAAATACCTACACATGCTTGTTCAAACTAAGGCAGGTATGAATGCCATCTTAAGAATTTGTTTGTTTTTTTTTTAAGAACTTGTTTAATATAAAAAATAGTGTCAACAACTGGCTATGAGTTTTCCAGCACTAACTTTTATTTCTGGCATCAGCACTCACTTACTGCATTAATTAGGCAAATGAAAGCTCTCCTTCACTGAAATAAATAAATAATTTTCTTGTCAAAGGGTCTTTATAAGAATACCATTCGCAATATAAAGAGCTTCAGGGCAATTCTTTGAAAAGGGAGAACAGAAAACCTCCAGTTTTGATTACTGGAGAACAGGCTCACTTATTTGATCAAAGCCTGAACTCAGAGTAAAATGATTATCTTTTGAATTACGTGTTTAAACAGAAACACAATTTATCTGTTTTAAAATTTGTTTTCCTCTTTAGCCTATATTTGGTCCTTACAAATGGCATGCATACATGCATACAAAGGTACATTCTTATTTTCAAGGCAACAGTGAAATTACTAAATTACTCTGAAAGGGAATCCAGAAAAGAATATATTGAGAGAATGCAATGCTTTGAAAAGGAAGTGATACTTAGCCTTCAATATAATAAGGAGCTCTGGTAGCGTAGTGGTTACGAATCGGGCTGCGAACCTTAAGGTCAGCAGTTCGAAACTACCAGCCGCTCCACAGGAGAAAGATGAGGCTTTCTACTCCCGTAAAGATTTACACCCTCGGAAACCCTGTACAGGGTCGCTATGGGTCGGAACCGACTCGATGGCACTTAACAACAACAACAACATATAGTAAAATGGTGCACGTAGGTGATTTTTTTGGTCTACATTTAGCTGCTGACAGTTGACATGCTATTAGTAACATAGGCCATATCCAGTTCAGTGAAAAAAATTTGCCATGTGGAAATTTTTTGTGATTGCAGGTATACAATTTGTAACTAAAAGACAGATTAACCTTATTGTTGTTACATGCTGCTGAGTCAAATTCAACTCATGGTGATCCAACATAGTTTCCAAGGAGCAGCTGGTGGATTTGAACCACCGACCTTGTAGTCAGCAGTCCAGTGCTTATCCTACAGCACCACACCAGGATTTCAATGCCCTAAACACACAATGACATTACTACATCACTGCTTTCATGCCTTTGCTCAATGAGTACGATCTGCTGGGAACCCTTCACTCTTCTATTCCTCTGACATAGACTCCTGGTGTGGTGTGGTAGGATAAGTACTGGACTGTGACCTATGAGGTCAGTAGCTCAAACCCTATACAGCTGCTCCTCGGAAACGCCATACAGGATCAGTATGAGTCAAACCAACTTGATGGCAGTTAACAACAAAAACAATTCCTTTGATAGCTCCCATTCATCTTTCAAGACCTAGCTTAAATATTGCCTCTGAAATTTCCTCCAATGGGCTGCTCGATCCTTGGTTCTCCCACAACAAATACACAGAGATTTCTTTTATCTTGCAGCAAATTATTTTGTTTTTGTTCTTGTTAGTTCCGACTCGAAATGACCCTATGTGCAACACAATGAAACTTTTATAGAGAATTCTGGCTGTACTACTTCCAAGATGGATTTGGTTCATTTTGCCAATAGACCATGGCATAGTCATGCCAATGCCATAATGCATCCATTCCTCTCTGGAGCTTCCATATTCATTGTCCACTTTCACATGCATATCAGACAACTGGAAACATAATGGTTTGGGTCAGGTGCACCTTAGTCCTCAAGGTGGTATCTTTGCTCTTTAAACTTTAAAAAGGTCTCTTTTTTTGTTGTTGTTGGTTTTTCAAATGACTTTAATTCCAGGTGGTACAAAATTCTAAGCATAAAACACCAAAAAGCATCTCATGCAGAATTCTGGCCAGGTTTACTGACCACACATTTAGGATTAGGGCTAAACAGATGGACCACTGTGTGATTTATCTTTCTTCTTTTTTGTTACAAAAGTTTATTCTTAAATGTACAACAGTTTCCAATACAACACTTCATTCTAACTGTAGGTAACAAGAGAGATGGTCTAGCAGGGAACTCAAATGTTTAAACAGAAATGGAATCAAGGCACAATGAACAGTTTTTATTTTGCCAGATTTTTTGGCCAGGGTACCCTTCCCCAAGGCCTTTGTTTTTAGTTCTTCAAATTTCTTCTGCTTTTCTTTTTGTTTCAGCTTGAAAGTCTTATCTTCCTCATCCATTTCCTTGTTCTGTTTCTTGAGTTGTTTCATGGGCTTCTTCTTGTAACCTTCAAGACTTGACATGGTGCCTCCTTTCCCCAGACTTGTCACGGAAAGCCTTAAGAAGGTCTTTTGCAGCATATTTGCCCAATGCAATACGTCATTTGATTTCCTGACTTTTGCTTCCATGCATCGATCATGGATCCAAGTAAAGCAAAGTATCTCTCCATTCAAGTACCTG
>NW_006408542.1:2416367-2427595 GCF_000296735.1 Chrysochloris asiatica | reverse complement strand
GCAGATTTGCCCAATGCAATACGTCGTCTGATCTCTTGACTGCTGCTTCCACAAGTGTTGACAGTTGATCCACGAAGAATGAAGTACAAAAACTAAATATTGATTTTCCTGTCACTGATATGGTCACTGCCTATATAGGGTCACTGTAAGTTGGAACCAACTCAGTGGCACTTAACAGTGCTGGTGGCACAGTGGTTAAGAATTTGGCCACTAACCAAAAGTTTGTTATTGTTGTTGTAGATAGGTGGATTCAAATGCATCAGCCACTCCACAGGACAAAAATATGGCAATTTGCCTCTGTAAAGATTTGTTGTTGTTGTTAAGCTCCAGTGGGTTCCAACCCATAGCAACCCTGTATAGGGTTTCCAAGGAGCGGCTGGTGAGTTCAAACCGCCGACCTTGCGGTTCAAACCAACTTTGCAGTCCAGTGCATGAATCCACAGCGCCACACACCACCACAGCCTTAGAAATCCTATGGCACAGTCCACGCTGCCCCATGAGGTTGGAATCAACTAGACAGCAATGGGTTTGGTTTTGCTTTGGATAGTGGCACAGTGGTTAAGTGCTCAGCTTCTATCTGAAAGATGGCAGGTATTAACCCACCAGACACTATAGGAGAAAAGATCTGGCGATCTGCTCCCATAAAGACTACAAACCTTGGTAATCCCATGGGGACAGTTCTACTTTGTCCAATAGGATCACTATAAAATGGACTTGACTCGATGGCACACAACAAATTTTATAATAATCAAACTGACAACAGCAGCTCGAAAGATTAGATAAGAAACAGGGGACAGTGGGTTTGTGTTCGCAGGAAAGGAACAATTCAGAAAAAGCAGGTGACAATGGCTGCACAACTTGCCGAATGCAGACACTGTTGAATTAACTGGTGTATGTTCTCAACCACAGCAGACATAAAATAATCAAAAGAAAAGCAAGCTACACTTAAGCATTATAGTATACGGCATGTAACTGAAAGACATGCTTAGCTGTGTTTTGGCACATTCCTCACTAAGCATCATTTTACCTTTAGTCTCTTTCCCAGTTCTAAGATTTCAACCTCTTATCACCTGACTGGCATCAACAATCCTTCCAAAAAGCCCATCTTAGAGCCAATTTGTTTTCGGCTGCCAGGCGCTTTTCTGTGTTTCCCCACAGGAAACCCCTATTCCCTGAGTGTGGAGTCAGTTCTGAAAGGGTAATTGTCCTTGATGATCTCCCTGGCTCCACACTTTCTTTGGAGGCTTCTTTTCCAGCAGAAGCTTCTTGACAGAAGCAACAGGTTGCACCTAAAGATGCACGGATGAGTCTGAGCACTCCCTCAGGAAACATTTAATGGCTACCAAGCCCATTCGGGAGGCTTCTCTGACCCTCCATTCAGCAGTATCTTATATACTTTTATTTCTTTTTTGAGAGGAAATCGTTTCAATTCTCTGTCTCCATCTTAATCTATACTTTGTTTTCCTTCTTGGCAAAAAATAGTTCCCATGGTAACCTTGTTTAAAGGATCAAATACCATCACACTGCTGAAACAAGAGCTTTCATTCTTTTCTATTACAGAATATTATACTTTCAAATAATTTAACAGAAAACCAACAGGGATTTAAAGCAAAAAAAAAATTAACGAGGTTTGATTATAGAATTAAGGGCAAATCTAAACCCAACAGTGGTGTTAACAACACTTGGCAAATTCTATGCTTTTAAATCTCAAGTTTCCTAAGTAAATCATATACATTGCAAAGGAATCAAGGTTCAAGATTCTGATTCCTTACATAGTTCCTGGTTTCGCCTTGGATTTTTTAAAGGGGGGGGGCTGTTAGAATAAGGTACAGCCCTTAGCCATTTATGGTTAAGTAGTATTTCCCCCCTCCTGGTATTATATATGTGAAGTGTACATAGTCTCTAAGACAATTAAGGTAGCTCTGCAAAAAAAATTTTTTGAGGTGTTGATGTTTTCTATATATTTTACAGATTACAACCGTATTCTTAACTTTGTAACTTCTGTTGAGATTCCGGAAACCTATTCAAATATGCCTAATTTATGTGACTACTGCAATACAGTGAAGAGAGTCAAGTATTTCAAGCTCTGGATCCAACTCCTGACAAATTTGGATGCCTAAAAAACATCTCAAAATAGACTGCTTCTCCTTGAGATGACCACTGAGCTTCAGTGTCCAGCAGAACTGGTTTTCATTACATAAACGTAAACTTCATCCCACAAAACAAGAAACAAAAGACTGAAATTTTTAAAAATTTAATAATTTTTACTGTTTCAACCAACGAGATTCTTAAGGGAAAACTCTTTAGCTCATTACTTAATTTAACAGTAAGTAAGTGGTTGAGAAAAATAACAAAGACTTACTAATATAGTTTAGTGCTGTACCTTCTACTAGTACAGAGGACCAGCCATTTACCCACCATTGCTTCTGCACCATCAAGGCAAAGGTTGACACAGAGAAAATGGCAAATGCCATTTTAATATTACTATAAAATAGTTTTGATCTTGTGTGACACCT
Source organism: Chrysochloris asiatica (assembly GCF_000296735.1). NCBI lineage: Eukaryota > Metazoa > Chordata > Mammalia > Afrosoricida > Chrysochloridae > Chrysochloris > Chrysochloris asiatica. Next base: position 2,425,079 of record NW_006408542.1, on the reverse strand, counting down.
GAAAGCTTCTTGAGGTCCCTAACAGATCCACAGTCCATGCTCTGAGAACTGTTACTCTGAAAAGAATGCCCCGCAGATACAGCTAGGCGAAGTCGACCAGGACTGATTCATAACAGAAGACACTGGACACCTCATCTCCTAGCAATTACTGCTGGACATGAAAACATGCTTCTTTAATGTGATTTAGCTAACATGGATTCAGTACATAAGAAAGTGGTGTTGGTATAACGGAGAAGTGGTGTTGATTCATATGCATTTCCCCAGATCAGGAGAAACTGTTCTCTCAATTAAAAGAAAGGTGTCAGCAATATAGAAAGATCTTAAGAAAAAGCTGATCATCTTGTTTAAAGTTCTTCCTAGAGTCCAGGTGATGAAAGGCTGTAGCGGCTAATCTCCCCACTACGTTAAGCTATCTGGAGAGGTTGCAAGGGCAAGTGAAAACTTTCCTCTGTATTTAAAAAAATATGGTGACGAAATTACCCCTGAATCTTATTTTTAATTTTGATGAGACCAGTCTCAGTCTTTCCAGGCCCCATGCTGAAAGGAAGCAGCTTGAGCTCTGGAGGGGCTGCTGGTGATACCATGTGCAAATGCCAGGGGCGACTTAACTCTGTATTTTTACTTTGGATGCTTACTGTTTATATTTATCCTCCAAGGGCACAGTTGGAGCAGCTTTGAGGAACCTGCCCCTAACCCTGTTTTCCCCCCAAAGCTCTTTTACTTTTAGGGCAGTGAATGATTTTGCAGGATGCAAGTTGCTTTTTTTAAAAGCAGAAACACTAAGAGCCACCACCTTCAGTCTTATCTTGGACTTTCTACTCCATAAACTATATTCCAGCATTTTTTATGATGCCTTTCCTTCCACAATTTGATGTAAAAGATTTAAATGCAAAAGTTAATCTTGCAAGTAGGAAAGGGGGAATGAAATGAAGGAGGTGAAGGAGAGACCTCTTAAAAGATGTACCGTGACACCTCCCACCCAGCTCTGCACTGAAGTACTACAAGCACACACTGCCTATGAGTGTGTGCATGTGTGTGCGTGTATGTGTGTGTAGTGCTAGGAATCAGCAGTAACAACTCTAGCCAAACTGGTCCTGGAGTCAACCTCTAGTCAATCCTTCAATGTATCTTTCCATCTGAAATTCCATTAACATGGAATAAAACGTTTCAGGTTTGGCTACAGTTACTGGACAAAGTACTGTATGTTAATCTGACATCACTGCCTTCTTAAAGGTGGACAATATTTTTTGTACTAGACTCAGAACCTTACCCTTTTTATTTTGTATATCCTTTGGTTAATGGGGTTTACTCCAAACCAAGATACAGCTGCACCCTATTATGGGGCAACCTACTTATTCAAAATATGCTATAGCAGATATTAAAAAGCCAGGAACAAATTCACAGTACATACTCAGAAGCTCACAGTAATAGAATTCTGTTGGCAGAGGAGAGGCTCCTGGGAATATATATCAAATTAATTCTCCAGCTGTTCACATATCCCTGTGGCTACAGTAAGATGCAAATAGCTAATACTGGCATCTCTGTCCATGCCAGCCTAGAAGCGCCAATGTAATGTAAAATTGCTGCTCTTAACTCCCCCAGCTCCGGGCTGGTTATCAGGCAGTCGGTTCTGCCTCAAGGAGGAACCCAATGCAGCACAGAGCTTTCATTCTCTCTGCCGGGAGTTTAAAGGCGGATGTTCCAACAGCTGCTGCTTCCCTTTCGCTCTCCCCCTTGTGCTGTAATCAGTGCAAAGCAGGAAGAGTAAAATTAGGGTGATCAGTAGATAGGATTCATGTGACAAAAATATGTTTTTATTAACATTTCCACAAAGTCAAACTATGTCTGGCATATGCAACTATCTACCACCATGGACAAAAGCTTGAAGCTTTAAAACAATGGAATTAGCAAAATATGCATATAAATGTACGCTGAAAATCAATGGTTAAACCCATGCAAACCTCTAAATATGTAACAAATAATATGAGCATTGAGTTCTATAATCTCCAAGATGGGATTTCTTTGAAAAACAATCAGTGCTGATCCAATGTACGAATCAATTTATAGTAAAACATTTCTAATAAGCATCTGTTCTCCACTGTACTTTGTAGCAGATACTGAATCGATCATAATACAGATAATGGAGGAGAACCACAAATGCATAGCAGAGCAGATAAACACATTCATTCACATTCATCTTTTCGTTCAGTCATTAATTGTGCAAACATATATTGGTGTGGTGCTGTAATATAAGCACTGGACTGCTAACCACAACGCTGGTGGTTCAAACCCAACAGCTACGCCTTCAAAACCACACCTACAAAGGGTGGCTATGAGTCTCTCAGTCGGCATTTAACAACTAACTACCAGCTGCTCCACGGGAGAAAGATGAGGCTTTCTACTCCCGTAAAGATTTACACCCTCGGAAACCCTGTACAGGGTCGCTATGGGTCGGAACCGACTCGACGGCACTTAACAACAACAACAACAACAATTATGCCACAGGAACTGAGTGAGATCCTAAGGATTCAAGACACCAAGAAAGAAGAGTTTACAACACAATTGCCTACCATTCTAACCAAACTCAAAGGTAAATAAAATGTTGCTAGAGATCCTGAGGCAGAGGGAACAATTAAGGAAGTAAAGGATTTCCTTTAGATGTTGCAAGAAGCTAATAAGGAATTAAGGAGGGGCTTATGAAAAGATAGTGTGTCTAGAAACAAACACACTGCCATCAAATTGATTCCAACTCACAGTGATCCTATATATGCTTTCCAAGACTATCAATCTTTACAGGAGCAGACAGCCTCAACTTTCTACCACAGAGTAAGTTGGCGGGTTTGACCTGCTGCTGAGTATGTAGTTAGTAGCCCAACACCTAACCCACTGCACCACCACAGCTTCAAGAAGATGAGGAAAGGAAATGTGGACTGGAGAATACAATGTTGCTACAACTCCACAATCCTGTCTAAATGAGGAAAACAAGACACCTTAGCATAAAGGAGAGAGCTCAGTCCACAGTCTTAGTTCTGTCACTAATTCAGAAGACTCTAAACAAGTCTATTTCTTCAATACTAAAACAGAGATGAAATAGATGAATTGTAAGGGCCCTTTAGACTTTATCCTCTGGCTTCTTTAATCCTGGCGTCCTTGGTGAAGTTGCAAAATGCTAACAATTTACTGAGAACAGTTCCAGACAATCATGTATTTATGGTGGCCAGAATTTAAATTTAAAATTGTTTCCCCACTATAGAACCAATTTGCAGTTTGGAAAATGGCTCGCTATGCATAGGTGCTTTAAACCTAGCAAATACTTTTAAACTAAAGGCGCTTTTAACATAACTAGTATCACTGTCCAGGGCTTTCCAGCATCTCTAGTTGTAGAGCATTCGGTAGCTGAGGTCTCAGTGCAATAGTAAGTTTTACCTCCTAGAGCTGTGCTGTTCAATCTCTGCATGGCACACTTCACACATCAGTGTTTTTCCATATGTAAACCAATATATATACTCTCATTCATATTCATATACTAGTGAACTAATAACCCTGGGATGGTGCTATACAGTAAGCACTGGATTGGTAACCACAAGGTCAGTGGTAAAACCCACCAGTTGCTCTCGGAAGGTCTCTAGAGTCAGAACTGACTCAAAAGGCACACAGGAATACCACAACTACAACAACAGTGAACTAATAAACCTGTACATTATATATAATAGACACAAATAGAATTTGAAAATGTAAGCATCTTAAACATGTCAGTTTACTTTAAAAAATGTATTTTAAATACAGTGTTTCTATAATAATCATAAAAATGATTGTGTGTATTGTTTTCTAAGAGAGCCATGTGATTATGATTATAGATTTATACTTCTTTTTAGAACTCATACCACTCAAAGGCCTGAATCTATGTCCAGTTTATTTTGATGCTAGGTTTTCAGCACCAACAGTCAGAAAAGATTATTTTATAAACCTCTGTAGATATAAAAGCACATCCAGGCTGTTCTTATGATCTTAATCTTTCAGTTTCATTCACCAATTACGAACAAACTGCTGCTTAAATTTGGCTAATAAAATTTCCACCTTACCTATTTCAACTAGTAGTTCTTGCAGGCCAACCAGAAAATGATCCTTTTTAAAATAATTAGTGGTGATGGATGAACAACATGGTAACATGGTAGATGTGATTCATGTTTCTGAGTTGTACACATAAAACCAGTGAAACTGGCAATTTTTGTTACGTATTATTTTACTACTCTTTTAAGTCTGTCTCTATTTTTCTTTCTTGTCTAGTTAAAAACCTGGAATCGCTGGGAGGTAGGAATGGTTAGTACACTCAACTTCTATTCAAAAGGTTGGAGTTTTGAGTCCGCTCAGAAGCATCTAGGAAGAAAAGCCTGGTAATCTAATTCCAAAGAAATCAGCCACTGAAAACTCTAAGAAACACAGTTCTACTCTGACATGGAAGAAGAGTAAGAATTTACTTGATTGCAATTGTTTTATCCTATTTTATGTGTGTGTTTTGTTGGTTTTTTAATCTAAGAACATATGGATCAATTTTCAGCAACAAAATCACACAATGGTAGAAAAACTTCCAAACATACAACTTTCACATTTTCTTTTGAGAAGCTCTTATGCTGTATAACAATAAACACTGAACTGCTAACCACAGGGTTGGTGGTACAAACTCACCAGTCGCTCCTCAGAAACCCTATTTCAGGGTTGCAAAGTTAGAACCCACTAGATCGCACTTAGAAATAACACTTTTAAATCACCATCAATATAACACTTTACCTTTGGCATGAAGGAACAGATTCATGCTTCCCACCCCTCCTCCAAATGTTCTTGATAGAAGCATGTCATGTTGTTGTTGTTGTTATGTGCCGTAGAGTCTGTTCCGACTCACAGCGACCCTGTACAGGGTTTTCAAGGCTGTAAATCTTTATGGGAGCAGAAAACTCATCTTTCTCCTGCGGAACAGCTGGTAGTTTCGAACTGCTAACCTTAAGGTTCGCAGTCCAATTTAGAAAAAGACAAAATAATGTTTGTCATAAATAAATAAATAAATAAATAACATTTGTCTCTTTGGTAAAAAGAAAAAAAAAAAGTGCTTTAAGAAACTAATGTCCTTTAAACGAGATCTCTCTTATATTTTGCTGTAAGCTGAACCTGCAAAATACTCTGTGAAATTAAAATATTAACGTTCACTCCCATCTCATAAAGTCTTACAAAGCTTCTATAAGTTAATATACTATAACCTATGCATCTACCTATCCTGGAACAAATAAAATGTAATGTCTATGTCAAAAATATTGAAAGCCAAAGAAAGAAGGGTACAACCATCTTACATGAGACCAGAAATGCCCACATATTGATTATTTGTAAAAGTTCATCTTTTTTATTGTTTATATTAAAAGTTTGTATTTTCTACAAACTTTTAAAAGCCCTCTCCAATAAGCTGATGTTCTCATTATTTTCTTCCTATATGCCAACAGATCAATTTTAGAGACAACTATATTGATACGGCGCTACAGGATAAGCACTGGACTGTTAATCCCAAGGTCAGAGGTTCAACCTCCTTGAAAACTCCATACAGGGTTGCTATGAGTTGGCACTTGATGGCACTTAACATTAAACAACATGCATTCACAAGGAGGATCAGAGGGAAACATCCCTTCTCTTGTAATGACCTATCAGTTATTCTCACTCTGTGGTGTATTAGTTGACTCCCTTATGTTTTATCTGCTTTTAGGGGGGACCCAACCCCTTTTTAATGGAAAATTTCAGGCCTTCTCCCCTGGCTCAAGTCTGAACAGTGATGAACTGGCTTCCCATTCAGGCACTTGTCATTATTAGAAAATGCAACCTTCCCTATCAAACTGCACTGCTGCTGAAAAGTGAATTAATCTTGGTTAAAAGAGAAAAATTATCTTGAAGAATTGCCTAATTGTTGCATTTTCATCTTGTCATCAGGTATTTTAAAATCCATCCTTGCAGAAAAAGGAGGAAGTTGTTCCTATATACCTTGTCTAGTATTTTATCCTCTTACACAGGTACTGTGTTTCACTGAGTATCAATTATCCTTTCTCTGTGGTGTAGAAGTTGACTTCCTTATGTTTTATCTGCTTTTGGGGGGAACCCCTTTTTAAAGGGGGAATTTAATGGGACCCCTTGTTAATGGGAATGCACACAGACAATGCAGGGAAGAATGGGAATTCCAGAACACTTAATTGCGTTCATGTAGAACTTGTGCATGGATCAAGAGGCAGTCATTTAAACAAAACAAGAAAATACTGTGTAGTTTAAAATTGGAAAAGGACTGAGGCATACTTGTAGCCTTTCACCTTATTTATTCAGTCTACTTGTGAACAAATAATCTGAGAAAATGGAATATATGAAGAACATTGTGTCAGGTTTGGAGGAAGACTGATTAGCAACCTGTGATATGCAGATGATAAAAAAACTTTGCTTGCTGAAAGCAAAAAGGACTTAAAATACTTAAACGATGAAGGTCAAAGCCTTTGGTATGGGTTGCATCTCAAAGTAAAGAAAACAAAAATCCTCACCACTGGACCAATGAGCAACATCTTTTGAAGCGGAGAAAAGATTGAAGTTGTCAAACACTTCAGTTTGCTCAGATCAACCATCAACACTCATGAACATATTTCATAAGTCAAATCTGCTGGAAAAAAAACCTCTTTAACGTGTTCAAAGCAAAGAGGTCCATTTGAGGACTAAGGTGGCACCTGACCCAAGCCATGGTATTTTCAATAACCTTATATACATGTGAAAGCTGGACAGTGAATAAGGAAGACTGTAGGAGAATTGATGCATTTGAGTTATGGTGTTGGAGGAGAATATTAAAAGTACCATGGACTGCCAAAAGAACAAACCAATCTGTGTTGCAAGAAGTACAGCCAGAATGTTCCTTTGAAACCAGGATGGCCAGAGTTGGTCTTTCATACTATGGAACATATATCAGGAGTGATCAGTGTCTGGAAAAAGGATATCATGTTTGGTAAAGTGGAGGGTGGGAAAAAAAGAAAAATCCCAACAAGATGGATTGGCACAGTGAAGGCAGCAATGGGCTCAAATGTAGCAATGACTGTGAGTTTGGCACTGGAGAGGGCAGTGTTGTAGTGCACAGTGTCACTATGAAGAGAACTGACTTGATGGCACCTAAGAACAACAAGGAAGGTTTTAAATCTGTGGGAGCAGAAAGCCTCATCTTTCTCCTGCAGAGCAGGTGGCAGGCTTGAACCGTGGTCCTTGTGGTTCTCAGTACTGTGATTATCATATGATGGTGGAAGAAAATTAGTCAATGATTTAAAAGTAGCTGAGGAACATTAGTGGATCTCCGTCTTCCTCTTTGTAAAACAATACTAACTCTTAACAAGTTTTTTTTTTTTTTTAACTTCAATACTCTACGAGCCAAAAGTTTCACATATCAATAAATATTTATGAAATATTGGATGAGTGAGAAAATATTCCTCAACTTTATTGCATATATAGTAACTTAAATAATAAATACTTATCTCCCTTTTTGCCACTCACATTAATCATGAAGATAATTAGATTATGTGACAGGAGTTAATGGTTCTTGCCAAAAAGGTACTTCTGGATATGAATAATGCACAAAAGCATTTTATGAATATTAATGTGTGCTCTAAATGAAAATCTGTTAGTCAAATGGCCTAGAGTAAAAAGAGAAACCTAGATACAGGAAAATATTTTCTAGATTACACTCATCCAAAAGTGCATAACACTATAATGAAAACTCTACAAATGTGATCAGAATTTCAAACGAGAGCAAAATGAACATGGTACTCTGAAAATGAGCGCTTTATGGAATATACATTGTTCCACATGCTGGTGGACCAGTTAGCACACATAGTGGCGCAGGTTTCCTCCCACCAAGACAATTCTTCTGATAACAGCTAACATTTACCAAGTATGTTCTATGTGCCAGAGACTGCACTATACTGAGCACTTTCCAGCTATTCATTGAGGCAAGATGCAGAGCAACCAGTCTGAATTCCATATAGACGATCATCACCAAGAAGGCAAGGTGAGGAACGGAAGAAACCGAGACAAGAGATGATCCAAGGGCTGGGCAAGCTTTCGGGTCCAAGTGATTCCAGAGGACCTGATGAGCAGCTGGAAAAAGGAAGGAAGGAACATGGCTCATTTCCCCATCTCACCCTGGTGAAGCCAAGCCTGGTGAATATGGTCTTGACATCCCTGATGATGGCTGTGTAAACCACAGGGTCAAGCAGAGGTCTCGCTCTGATACCTTCATGGCCAAGACAAATGGTCACAAGAACGCTTTTGGAAATATTAGAAGAACAGAACCCCAAAAGTATAAACAAGATTTCAGTAGTGATTCTATCATGCCGGACACAAGGATTCTTTGATAAGGCAAAGAATTACTTTCATATTATCATAATATTCCTGAAGAGTCAATAATGATTTTTGAAAGATATAATGATCTATAAGTATCACTAATCTTTTCAGAATAATAGCTTTGTGAAATCAACTCACAAACATCTGTAAGAGATGTTTTTACAAATCAACTAGAGCACTACTGTGAACTTTAAATAATCTATCTGAATTCTTAAAAAATGAATCACAATCAGCAGAAAAAAGTGACCAAGTTTAATTTCAACAATCCTATTTCTAACTGATCCTTACCATTAATCTGAGTGCTGCTGTAAAAAA
>NW_006408542.1:2370853-2416067 GCF_000296735.1 Chrysochloris asiatica | reverse complement strand
AGTGTTGTCAGAGACTATTTAAAGTACCCTGGACTGTCAGGAGAACAGTATTGGAAGATGTGCAGTAAAATTGCTCTTTCCTTAGAAGCAAGAACAGTGAGACTTCATCTCTTGTACTTCAGACATGTTGGCAGAAGGGACCAGTACCTGGAGAAGGACATCTTGTTTGGTAACGTGGAGGGTTGGCAAAAGAGAGGAAGATCCCCAATGAGATGAACTGACACAGTGGCAGCAACAATTCACATAACAACAATTCTGAGAATGGTACAGACATGGTACAGGACTGTGCAGTGTTTTGTTCTGTTGTACACAGGGTCACACTATGAAAAGGAACCAATTTGATAGCACCTAACAACGGATATCTACCCTAAACCCCCAAAACTCTGCAACCTTCTGTGAAGCAAATTTATCACTATGTTTGAAACTTATTTATTCCTACACATTGCATGAATCTCTTGCTATCTAGTCTCAGAAACAAAGCATCAATTGTAAAAAGTTTCAACAAATGCTGTTGTGTGTAATACTGTTAGGCAGCTTCATCACAAGTAAAAGTCTGATGTGTACGTCCACATCTTCTTCCTAAAACACACATTAAGATGCACATTGCTACTATTTGTTAACGTGGGAAGTGATGCAATAAATTAGAAATGAGAACTAGAGACAACTGTAGCCTATTAGGAAACCTCACATAACAAAGGGTTTGTCTAATACATTGAACTTTAAAGGTTTCAAGTCCTTGAAATTCATTTTAAAACTCATCAGAAAGTAGCTAATGCAGATCAGGGGACAATGAAAAGCAGGAGTCTTGCCTCAGAGTACTTTAAGATATTGAATAATGAATATTAATATGGTAGCAGTATGATTTGCATAAGGGCTCTGGTGGCGTAGTGGTTACGAATCGGGCTGCAAACCTCAGGGAAAGCAGTTCAAAACTACCAGCTGTTCCGCGGGAGTACGATGAGGCTTTCTACTCCCATAAAGATTTATAGCCTTGGAAACCCTGTACAGGGTCACTATGAGTCGGAACAGACTCCACGGTACACAACAACAACAATGATTTGCATAACTGTTACTTAAGTTGTTAGGATGTTATTGCTGTTGTTGTTAGCTACCATCGAGTCAGTTCTGACTCACAGCAACCCTATATAGAGTTTCCAAGGAGCAGCTGGCGACCTTGTGGTTCAAACTGATCTTGCGGTCCAGTGCTTTAACGCACAGCACCACACCAGGACTTCTGTGGTTGTTAAGTTGCCAGCAAGTTGGTTCCAACCCATAGTCCAACACTGTATAGGATTTCCCAGGAGCAGCTGGTGAGCTTGAACTGCCAGCCTTGCAGATCAAACCAAACTTGCAGTCCAGCACATTAACCCACAGCGCTACACCAGGATTCCTGGGTGCCCTCAAATCAGTTATTACTCATAGCTAGACTATGTACAACATAAAGAAATACTGCCCAGTTCTGTGCCATTCTCACAATTTTGTTCCATTTGAGCCCACTGCTGCTGCCACTGTGTGCAATCCTTCTCATTGAGGGGGCTTCCTCTTTTTCACTGATCCTCTAATTTACCAAGCATAATGTCCTTTTCTAGGGACTGGTCCCTCTTGATAATATGTCTGAAGTATGAGAGAGGAAGTCTCACCATCCTAGCTTTCATAGAGCATTCTGGCTGTACTTCTTCCAACATAGATTTGTTTGTTCTTCGGCAGTCAGGTAAAATACACTACATACATGAATATAACAAGATCATCTCAACCCACTGAGCTGTAATTTTTATTGAAAGGAGCTCTGGTTGCAGAGGTTAAGCAGTTTGCCTGCTAACAGAAAAGTCAGCTGTTCAAACACACTTGTTGCTCCATGGGAGAAAGATATGGCAGTCTGCTTCTGTAAAGGTTAACACCAAAGCCATTACCACTGAATTGATTCATCCAATGTCAAGAAAACAAAAATCCTCACCACTGGACCAATAAACAACATTCTTATCAATGGAGAAAAGACTGAAGTTGTCAAGGACTTCATTCTTCTTGGATCAACTATCAACACTCGCAGAAGCAGCAGTCAAGAGATCAGACGACATATTGCACTGGGCAAATCTGCTGCACAGGAACTTTTTAAAGTATTGAAGAGCAGAGATGTCAGCTTGAGGACTAAGGTGCGCCTGACCCAGGCCATGGTGTTTTCAATAGCCTCATATGGATGCGAAAGCTGGACAGTGAATAAGGAAGATCATAGAAGAATTGATGCCTTTGAGTTGTGGTGTTGGACGAGAATACTGAAAGTGCCATGGACTGCCAAAAGAACCAATAGATCTGTTTTGGAAGAAGTACAGCCAGAATGCTCCTTGGAGGCCAGGATGGCTAAGCTTCGTCTCTCCTACTTTGGACATATTGTCAGGAGGGAACAGTCGCTGGAGAAGGATGTCATGCTGGGTAAGGTGGAGGGTCAGAGAAAAAGAGGTAGACCCCTAACGAGATGGACAGGCCAGATGGCATCACTGATGGACTCAAGTGTGGCAGTGGTAGTGAGGTTGGCCCTGGATCACACATTGTTTCGTTCTGCTGTGCACGGGGTCGCTATGAATCGGTTCCAACTCGATGGCACCTGACAACAACAACAATGCAGCAGCTGGCAGGTTCAAACAACAAGTTTTTCGGTTAGCAGCCAAGCACTTCACTGAACAACCAGTGCTCCTCTATCAACATGTATTGAATCTACCAATTTCCTGAACACACAATGCAGTTCCACTTCCTTTGCTGATTTCATTTTCTGAATAGGAGCAACCATCTGAAAAAAACTGCTACTATCTTACAATGCCCAGCTTAAATGTCTTCTCTTCCAAGAAGTTCACTTGATTTCCTCCTTCCCAACTCCAACACACCCACTCATCATTGCCTTTAAATTGATTACAACTCACAGGGCAGAAGCAGAACTACAGCTTAGGGTGTCCAAGGCTGTAATCTCTACGAAAGTGTGCCACATCTTTCTCCAGGGGAGCAGCTGGCAGTTTCAAATCGTGGACTTGTTGGGTAGCAGTCAAGTGTTTAAGCACTGCGCTAACATATCTCCGCACACACCCACAGCATTTCACATATCTCACCACCTGCTCCTCAGAAACCCTATACAGGGACACCATGAGTCAGAACCAACAGGACAGCACTTAACAACTATGAGGCATTGCAGTTATTTGTTTACTGCTGATTTCTGAGCTTCTTTGGGGGCAGAAACAGTGCCTTCTTTATTTCTATAACCTCTCTACGTCAAAGTGAGTAAGTGCCACAAAGTGAACCTCCAATGCTTGCTTAATGGAGTAGCATAGGGAGTTAACTTTCTTTACTAATAAGATCTGAGAAAAAAAGAAACAGCTTTAACGATACTCTAGGTATCTAAGATTCATATCTACTTAAAGGTTTCACTAATTATAATCACTAAAAATATATAACTATATTTATGAAAATATATTAACTTTATACTAACGTTAACCCTAAATACTAAAGCTTACATTAAACATACTAAGTATGTAAACTTTAATAAGGACTACCAGCCACTCATTGGTTGTGGCTGTGTGGCGTCAGTTGGTTCCAATTCACAGCGACTCTGATACAAGGTTTCCGAGCCTGTAAATTTTTATGAAAGCAGAAAGTCTCATCTTTCTCCGGTAGAGCAGCTGGTAGATGCGAACTGCTGACTTTGCAGTTAGCTGCCCAACACATAACCCACTACGCTACCAGGGCTCCTTGACCAGAGACTAGGAAGCAGGTAAATTTCAGGTATTTTAAAAGGCAGCAGTATAAACAAATGTTTAAGTATCTATATATTTCAAATTAGAATACATGCATGCATAAATAAACATATGTTGCTGTTATTAAGTATTGTGGAGTCAGTTCCAACTCATAGTGACCCTGCACAGGGTTTCTGAGGCCGCAAATCTTTACGGGAGCAGAAAGCCTCATCTTTCTCCCGCGGAACAGCTTGTAGTTTCTAACTGCCAACACCTTGAGGTTAGCAGCCCGATTCCTAACCACTATGCTAACAAATTTGCTTACAGAAAGGAACTATAAATAAACCTGTGTGAATCACTTAGCCCTTCTCCATGTGCCACAGCCAACAGGTATTCACATATGTAGTTAGGTAAGTAGATATTTCAAGATGGCGATTCCACAGTGTTATTCTATTTTAAATTAGCCTTCATAATGTAAGCTATGAGTCGGAACCAACTCCACGGCACGTAACAACAATGTAAGAAAAGTCATAGGAAAATTGCTCAAATGATTAAACTAGTTTCACAAATTCACAAATTGTGGAAATACATCTATTTCAACTCCTACCTGAAAAGTTAAAAGGTACAGTCTATTTTATTAGGTTCGATGTCACTCCTTGGGAACCCTATACAGGGTCGCTATGGGTCAGAACTGACTCGACGGCACTTTAACAAAAACAACAACAATAAACACTTCACAAACTAATATTTTTTAGGATGAAAAAAATTATCAAAAGTAGCAAACTCCAATAGGATGCTCTGATCAAATCCATATCCTATTTAACTAACAATAAGGACCACCAATTTTTAAAGACTAACATAGACAGAAAGCTTTGAACTTACATATACATCCTTAAGGTAGCTTATACATGTTTAATAATTCAGTTGTTCAAAACTTTGAAAACTATGGATGTACATCTTGAGTAGTAAGATACTGAACTGGTTAGCTGTAGTACTACCTACAACACCCACTGGGCTGCACCTGGTGGCTTCTCGTATCTTTAAGGTGGAGGAAGAAATTCTACATATGCTCCTTGTAGATCCAATGAATTAATCTAATAGCCAAGGAATGTCTACTTAGCACCAGTACTTTGTACCATGTCATGTGAGGAAGGAGGATTAACACTGTCGACTGAGACAGGATAGAGTATGGTCACAGAACACTAAGTAGCATTCAAGATAACTCTGGGCACAGGAAGAGTGAGTTCACTCAGCAAGGGGCACTTCCAGCTACAGAGGAAACCCAATCTCTTCAGGTATAGTAGCAGCTAACCCTGATCTGAAACAGGTGTTTGAAATTCAGCCTTTGGTTTCTTTTCCTCTCCCCAGAGTAGGGGATTTAATTGTAAATTTCCCAAATGAAAAGCTGGCTTGCCATCTTGGCAAACCTCACATGCACTTTGGCAACATTCCTCTTCTGCATGATCTGCTCATGGTTCTATAAGGGTTTGCATGAGGTGGCTCCCAGCCCTTGCTCTGCAACCTGGTTCTGTAAAAGGCTTCAATCAGAAGAAAGTTGAGGAAACAAGGTTCTGTTATCCTCAAGAGCAAAAGCAGTTAGTGGGAACATCGTCACCCTGAGTCTCAGCCTGAGGTGTTTTGAAAACCTTCAAGGGAGGTAACTGTGGTGCTGGGTTGACACTGATATAAAACAGAAGGAGGCAGTGAAAAAGCAATCTGCCTCACACTTGAACATTACCCCATCCCTTCATCAACACTAATGACTCTGCCTTGCCAAGGCCGAGCATGTGAAAGAGCAATAAGGTAGCAAAACAGGGTCAACTTGAAAAGGAAATGCAGTGGAAGTTTAAAGAGAATCTTTCTCAACGTCTAACAATGCATACAGAGACTGGATAATCCTTTTCTCCACCACCTTTATCATTACTATCTCCCACAACAATTTCATCTACACGCTGGTCTGGTCCACCCTTCTTCCCTTTAAACTCTTTCCTCCTCACTACAACTGCTCTGGTGGTTCATTTCCCTGGGCCATGACCTGTGCAAGATGGCCTGTAGTAGCCCAGTTGACACTATGTCTGCCTGGTTCCCATCTTGTGGGAGTCACATTGCCCAGCACTTCCTTTCCCTCAGTCCCACCCGAAGGCCACGGGGCACTCCTCTCTCCTCCTGGCAAGTCCTTCCTGTTTCCCAGGCCAGGTCCATCTAGGACATTCAGCGCCAGGGGTCAGAGTGCCACATTCCAGTGGCTTCACACCACCATGGGGAGGACTGCAGATTCCTGCGTGGGGGGTGTGGGTGGGGGCAAGGAGCGAAGAGGGAACAGCAGAATCTCTGCCTTGTACTTTGGGACCAAGGTCATATGGGAGGGGAGGGGGGGGTTGGTTGGTCAACAGGAGCCCCAAGAGCTCCCTCCAGAGTGGGAAACAGTAAGCCCCTCAACCTTCCTAGATTAGGAAGGAAAAAGAGGCCCTAACTGTATACACAATGGAAATTTTAAAAAATCCTAAGTGAACACAATGAACTTTTATGTGTCTCGGTTCCTTAATCTAAAAACTGAGGAGGTTGGCATAGAGATGACCTCTGAGGATCCTTCCAGCTCCCTAATTCCCGATGCCTGGGCTAGCAAAACTTTTCTGGCTTGTCACTTTCAGTCTGATGAATTTGGGGATAACAAACAGAAAGTCACGTTTACTCAGAAACAACCAAGTTTCTTCAACCTCACAATGCAAAACTCCCCCTCTGGCAATATTACATTTCTCTTTCCTACTTGGTGTCTCAAGGACTCTCCAGGTGCCCTTTTTGAATCTCAGGAGTCTTTTTGGAATTTAACAAGACCACAGACCCTGGCCTCCCAAGGACCTCATGACGTCTCCTGCTTGCAGCGCCCCAAGGCTTATGAAACAGGCTCCACAATACGCAGGCCAACAAGTCACCTTATGGGGCCGCAGCATGATGGAACTGGGCAATTCTGGCTTCCCCCTGGGCCAAGGGAGGGT
This sequence comes from Chrysochloris asiatica, assembly GCF_000296735.1. NCBI lineage: Eukaryota > Metazoa > Chordata > Mammalia > Afrosoricida > Chrysochloridae > Chrysochloris > Chrysochloris asiatica. The sequence continues at coordinate 2,409,355 of NW_006408542.1, read as the reverse complement.
CACTAAGGGCATCATGAAACTCTCCACAATTTCTCAATCTCTCAGAGTTCCATACCAGTAGAATCATAAAAGGGGGGTGGGGTGAAGCAGGGAGGAGCGATTTCTGTCTAAAAGAGTGACTGCATAAAGTGAGCAGGTGAATATGCACACTTCAGTATGCATACGCAGACTTCAGTCTGACCTGGAGACCACCTACTCTGTCTCCCAGGAGCAGGAAACACTTGGCAGGGTTGGTGTCCTAAAGACAGGAAGTCAGCCTGCTTATCAGTTGTCTTGCTGGTAAGAAGAGAAATAGGGAACTGGCGCTGGAGGGGTGGTGGACAGGGACCCCATGAAGAGGGGTATGCTTAGGACAGCCATTCATGTGTTAGATAACGTCACAAAGAGCATTTGTTAACCAGATTCTACTTCTATAGAAAAGTCTATCTGAAGAACACCCAAGTGGTCAAACTCCATCAAGTGCAAGTTAACTAAATGCCTATCTTTGCCCTTTGTTAGGCCAACCACTGCTTTCAATAAATCCTATATGAGTACAAATTTAACAGCAAAGGCTAAGTCTATAGAAACAATGAAAAAACGATGCTAGATGCAGTTTCAAATCATTCTAAACTATTACTTCTATTGAAAAGACAGGCTGCCTTGACCAATCATCACCCCCTGCCTGTCCAGCCAGGATTCAACACAGAACATACCCTTTATTTACTAAGATCCAAACACTGTCAAAAATATGCTTTCTGTGTGGTAAATCATCTGGAACTAACGAGAATTTGGACTCCCTGCCCTACCCCCCTACCCCCCGCAAGTACACACTACCCTTCATAGCAAAATGGCTCAGTGTTCTGTGCAGTAAAGACTACACATTACGACCACACGCTGTTTTCCTGTGCTGCCAGCAGACTACACTGCAGTCAGAAGTGCTTGGTTTCCACACATGGGCAGAGTGTGGGACCACAACAAAAGCAATCAGATGGCCCATAAAAAGTGTGCCCCTTTATGAAGCTCAGGTTTTACATGGGCCATTTCACTTTTGCTGAGACGTTAAGAAAGAAGGAAAAAGTATTTGTATATTCTTCTATTTAGAATAATGACTCCTTCAAATAACCTGTGAAATGATTACACCACTCACTCATTTACATTGAAAGGAATTTATTGTGTTTTTTTTTTTTTAAGTGGGATGCCAGAAGGGGACAATCTGAAGGCTCAAAACATTCTGGAATGCAAGGGACCTAAAAGAGAAGAAAAGAAAAAGTTATTAAAGTGACAATAGACAACAGAAATGTTATTTAAAAAGACACAAAAAAAAGAGATGACAAGCTTTGTGTGTGTGTGTGTGTGTGTGTGTGTTTAGCTTTTAGTGTGGCGCAGTAGGATAAGTAAACTTCTAACCTCGGAACCGACTCCACGGCACATAACAACAACAACAACAACAACCACAAGTATGATGGTTTAAATCCACCAGCTGCTCCTTGGAAACCTGGTACAGGGGCTTGCTGGGTCAGACCTCACTTGATGGCATTTTAATAACAACAATTTCTCTATTGAGAAAAAGGAGTGTTAACTGTTGTTACTATCAGGTTACAGTTTATCACGTTATAGTTTGTTGAAGCAATGAATATTTTTAGAATAAAAAGAAGCACTTACAAAACTTGAGGAAAGACTTCATGTTGGCGTGCTTGTCATCTTTATGATAGAATCACTTTTAAAATCATCTTTTCAAAATTCTTCTAGGCCTTGGGATCAAAAACTTTTGTTCTTAGGATCACAGCCCCTACCAAGAGAATATAAGACATATAATCTTCAGTCCATGCTATCAAAATGTTATCAGCATAAACTTTAAACATTCATAACATTTAAAAAAAAAAAATTACTTACCTCCTTATATAGTAGAGCTGTGATCTTCATCCTGAGTGTGTTCCAAACTGCTCATCCAAAAGGAATGGCCGCACCCCATCCCCCACCATCTCCTCTGGGCCATTTGGAGACCATTTGTTCCTCTTAGAGTAGTAAAGCAGCCCTCAAACTCAATACCCCAACATCAAGACAAACACAATCACTTTGGGGTGGGGAGGTATGCGTGGGGGAAAATTATGAGCAAAACCAACTCACAAGCCCCTTCTAGCTTGATGAAGTAAAGAAAAATGTACCGTAAATTCCTCATTAATTTAACACTTACTTATTGAGCAATACTTATTTGCATAGCCTCATGCCAGGCACTGACAGAGCAGCACAGAATCAAGTACTGAGGGCTACTCAAGAGCACCTTTCTATCCATCTTCCACCTGAAAAGTAAATGTAGGTTAAAGTGGAATGCAGAGTGAACTCCTGAAGAAAGGGCCAAGTCTTCTTAATACACCCATCGAATATGTTAGGGTATGAAATGTCCAAATAACAACGCTTACTGGAAATAAATCCTCTGACCAAGGAGTTTCACCCTTTCAAAATTACCTTGGGAGCCAGTAAATATTAATCAAAAACACTCTGGCAGGCTGGGTGTGTTAGATTTGGTTAACAAATAATAGGCATGCAGTTAGCAATATAGAATTTGGAACATTCTCCTCTCTGCCCTCACAGAAATGGCTTCATGCCTACTATGCCCTACTCTAATGAAATGTTACTTTTGTTTTATGATAAGAGTGAAGAAATCATTCTACCTCCTTTTAAATATACATTTATTCAGCAGAATATTTTATGGACTCCTGTTGTAGCACTGTAGGATCAGCACTGGACTGCTAGCCACAAGGTTGGTGGTTCAAACCCACCAGCCACTCCTTGGAAACCCTAAAACAGGGTCATGATGAGTCAAAACTCACTTGAAGACACTTCACAACAATAATAAATATGTATTAGCCACAGTGCCTAATAAAGACACACTGACAGCTAACTTTAACTAGATTCTTACTATGCAAAGGGGCTCTGTGGTGGCCAGCGGGTTAAGCGTTGAGATAACTAACCTAAAGTTTGGTGGTTTGAAGCCACCAGCCACACTGTGCAGAAAGACTGGACAGCTGCTTCCATAAAGATTACATTCTCAGGAATCGTACGGAGCAGGTCCTATGGGTCCTACAGAGTCACGACCAGTCAGGATGGATTCCGTGACAGTGAGGTCGGTTTGGAATTCTCATATACAAGCCACTGTCCAAGTTTTATAGACTGATGAGTTAACTTAATTATTCCTCTGAACAACCCAACAGAAGTTGTTGTATTGTTAACTGCCATCCAGTCAGTTCCGACTTACAGCAACTCTGTGTAGGGTTTCTGAGGAGCAGCTGGTGAGTCTGAACCACCCAACTTATGGTTCAAACTGGCCTTACAATCCAGTACTTATCCTACAGCACCACATCAGAATTCCAAGCAGACGTAGGCAGTATTATTATCCCCAATTCACAGATGACACTGAGGAACAGAGGTCAAACAGTTTAGCCAGGGTCATATACATCAAGCAAAAGGCTAGGTTGGACTACTTTGAATGTGAACTTCTTCTAGCATCCAATACTGTCTCTCAGTAAAAAAACGTGGCTCAAGGCAGGTTTTCTGGAGCCTGTATCCTTCCCTGGCAAATGGAAGCCTGTGTGTTACCTAAAGAGGTGGGTGAAATGTTCCCAAGACTAGGGTGATTCAGAGTCTAGGAACCAACCACATGGCCGAGGAAGCAAGACCAGTGGTGAGAATGAGGCCACTGCCACAGGCACAGGTGGCAAGTGCCCAGCTGTGAAGGGAGACATGCTCAGGGCTGGTCGGGCAGTGTCCCCAAGTCCCTGAGAGCAGAGAGCACCTGTGTGTACAGGATGGGGGTTTAAGAGTGGATGAGGGCAGCACCTGGCTGCTTTTGAGCTCCCTGAACCCTCAGGAGTGGAGGCAAGGAGAAGAGGTTCAGTATCTACAAAGGGGAAAGCCAGCCACCAACCTGCAAAAAGACAAAGGATGGGGGATCAAGTAGCTGCTGCTCTGTCTACTTTTGTGTCTTGAAGATAATGAATGATAAGCAGATATGGTGGTAGGGTGGTGTTGGTGGTTACGTGCCGTGGAGTCATTTCCAACTCACAGAGTCTCTGTAAAGGGTTTCCAAGGCTGTGATTCTATATTGGAGCAGAAAGCCTTATCTTTCTCCTGCTGAGAGACTGGCAGATTCCAATTGCTGAGCCTTGCGGTTAGCTCATAATCCACTACACCACCAGAGCTCTCAGGCACAGATACACTGCGCCAAGAACTCTCAAACCCCACAACTCCATCCCCTAAATGCTGTATGCTTTTAGCATATGCATAATTGTCTTCTCCCAAGATCTTGGGAGTTCTTTGTTTAGGAAAAGAAAAAAAGAAAGAAGACTGAAGACTCTCACAACAGGTCAGGTAGTTATTCGGATTTAGAAAGGAAAGAAACACAATCACTGTGGTGGGTGCATTTGAGGAGAATCCCTAGATACTCACTAAATGAGATCCAAAAACTAAGCTTCACCCCTAGGAAGCACCAACACATGTAGAGGGGAAAGTGTGAAACAGCTGTAAATAAATCCATCAAGTGTTTACCCCAGCAAGAACCTTCACATCTGCGACCTTCCTCACACTATATTTTATGCCTTCTTCCACAACCCACATCCCAACAGCCAGAAATAAACCTAGGGATCTCAAAACCAAACCCCCACCCTACCACCCCCTCACCCCCCATCCATGTTGGCCTGTCTCCATGGCTCTGTAAGCAAAGAAACGCTGCCCAGCAAGAGTATACCAACACTCACCTACTGTTTAAACATTCACCCAACTGAGCAGCTTACACTGCCCAGAGAGGGACTAAAATCTATACCAAGAGAGATGCAAATCGATTTCATAAAAACCGGTGTAAACATTCATAATTATTTTCTTTTCACAAGCCTTATATAATCAGTTTGGTTCGATTAAAAAAAATCATCTCATTAAAGACTAATTGTATATATAGTACTAGAAACACTTTGCTGATTCCCACTTTTAAAAATAAAGTCATATAAACTGGTCACAAAAACAGGATATACCAGTCATACGATGAGCCCAAGAAAGTCCCTGGCTCCTGGGTCCCCTCTGCAGATTATTTCTTCGGTGGTGGTCAGCTTTTCTACACCTCTTTTTTCATCTTTCAGTATACATATGGCTGGGGTTGGGATTTGCTAACTGATGTTGAATATAAATATCCAATAAACTTTGTGCTTTAATTAATTCTTTAAAAGTTTACACACATGTGCCGAGTTTAGTTTTCAGGTTATTATCCCACAGTATAAGTAAAACACCACAAATATCCACTATTAAAACTGTTCACTTTGATGTGACTTCACCTACAAAGTAGTACATTTACAGTATAAGCAGCCCCATTAAGTCGATATGCTGAGCAATAAAGTATCAATACTCTGAACAATAAAAAGCATTTGTTAAATTCCAGTTGTGCACATGTAACACTTTGCTATATGCTGGGGCTTAAAGAAGTCTAAACTAACATTCTCTTCAAACAACAACCTGGCAAGTAAATGTGGAATGTTTTCAGGACTAAATATCTGACTGGTATTTGAATTACTTTTTTTCAAATGTTTGCAACTTAGACACAGTAACTTACTTTAAAAAGATGATCAACATTTTTCTCTTCCCTGTGATAGTCCAGAAAGACTTATATGAAATATAAGTCCAGAAAGACTTATATGAAATATGTGAGGTCTGGTGATTTGATTTATTATAGTTTGTTCAATTGTTCAGCGAATTAATTTACTTTTTTTCAAAGTTAAAATAAAGACTACAGATGTAAATCTGAAAAAGTATCAAAAGGGGGCTTTAAAAAGTTCTTGGAAAAAATTTCATTATCTTTTCATTCCATTTTTCCAAACTTTTTGAAGGCTCCTCATAAAATTTTTGAATAGGAAACCAGCATTTGCGTTCTAAAAACTAGCTATTAATATTGTATCAGTCGATAATACTAAAATGTCCTCTTTTTTTCCCAAGAAAAAACAAAAAATTTTCCTGATAGGATTTTAATGATCTTAATTTTACAGGTGCCTTCATAAATAACTTCTAGATTTGAGGCTTCAAATTTATAAAATTGTAGATCTAGAAGTCAGTTTCAAGTCTTTGCATAAAATCCTTGTTAATAAGAGCATGTGGCACATGTATGCAAATTATAAAGGTTACAAATTCTTCTCAAAGTTAAGATGCAGTCCCATTTAGGATTTAGTTAATTATATCCAATTTTCTTACTAAATAAATATTTGCAATCCAATAATACACCACTAAAAGAGAAGTAGAATTACCAATAAAATGTCTCTGTCCATGGGCTGGGCTGGCTATTTGCAGAAAGCATCTTACAAATCATTACTTCAGTAGCTTTAAATGTTTTTGTTGTTGTTGTTATGTGCCATCGAGTCGGTTCCGACCCATAGCGACCCTGTATAGGGTTTCCGAGGGTGTAAATCTTTACGGGAGTAGAAAGCCTCATCTTTCTCCCGCGGAGCAGCTGGTAGTTTCGAACCGCTGACCTTAAGGTTCGCAGCCCGATTCGTAACCACTACGCTATATAATCCTAAAGGTAGCAAGGATGCAAGACAAAACAATCAAGAGTCACAGGGAACCCTGGAAACAAGGACAAGTGAGGAGGTCAGATCCTTAGCAAAGGGAGATAACACAAGCATGGCTATCATCTTGGAGAGTTAAGAAATCACAGAAAATAAATTCTATTAAGACTACATAAAACTTCCTCTGGACTCCTGGTGTGGCACTGTAGGACCGGCGCTAGACTGCAAACCGCAAGGTCAGCAGTTCAAGCCTACCAGCTGCTCCTCTGAAACTCCATCCAGGGTCTCAATGGGTCAAAATTGACGCAAGTGACAGCAACAACAACAACAAAACGTACTTTACAAATTCACCTGCAATAAGTTCTTAAATTTTCCTTTCTTGCCTTTCATGTTGCTGTCATTGCTATGCACAACAGAACGAAATACTGCCCAGTCCTGCACCAAACGCGCAATTGTTGTTATGCTTGAGTCCAATGCTGCTGCCATTGTGCCAATCCATCTCTTTGGGGGGGGTCTTCCTCTTTATCTCTGACCTTCCACTGTACCAGGCATGATGTGTATCTCTAGGGACTCGTCCCTCCTGATAATAAGCATCAGAGACCAAGTCTCACCATCCTGGCTTCTAAGGAGCTGTACTTTTTCCAACATAGACCTGTTTTGTTCTTTTGACAGTTCATGATACCTTCAGTATTATTGTCCAACACCACAACTCAAATGCATCAATTCTTCTACAATCTTCCTTATTCCTTGATCCAACTTTCATATGCATACAATGCTATTAAAAATGCCAGGGGATGGGAGTAGGGGGACCTTAATCCTTTTATGCTGTTGCTGTCGTTAAATCAGTTCTGACTCATAGCAACTCAGTATAGGGTTTCCTAAGAGCAGCTGGTGAACTGATACCGCAATTCAAAGGAACACTGCGAGCCAATGCTTTATCCTACAGTGCCACACCAGGACTTCTGAATTTAAAGTCCTTTTATTGTTGTTATTGTTGTTGTTAAGTGTCACAGAGTCGGTACAGACTCAGAGAGACCCTATACAGGGTTTCCCAGGAACAGCTGGTGAGCTTGAAGCACCAACCTTGTGGTTTAAAGCGACTTTGCAGTCAGTCCAGCGCATTAAGCCACAGCACCACACCAGGATTCAAAGTCCTTTATAGTCAGGGATAAATAAATACAAAGACTAGTTCTTATTTTGGAAAAAGGGCATTTTGTCTTAATTGTTTCTCTTTTCTGCTTCCCAAACTATTTAGTAAAGTTGTGTTGTCTTTATAACAAGTTTCTTAAAAAGAAGGTGGGCCAAATCTGTATTTGGCACTAGCAGACATAGCAGGTATTGGAAATAAGGCAGTCAAAAAATAAAACTAGAGACAAAAAATGCAGATAACATCTTTCTGAGTGACCACTGGTCTTCTTTTACAAGGCCAGACCCTTTCCCACATACAACTAAAGCTCCAAGTGAATCTTTGAATATGAAAAGGTCTAAGAAACTTCTGTTTCTGTCCTCTTTTGGTGGTCCACCTTTCTTGACACATGGCATGGGTAAGACATAAGCAACTACATAACTAATGACAGGAACAAGGTGCTCACAGCTTATGGAAGCTGCTTAGGTGACAGTCCATATATATCTATTTATTTAAATTAATTAATAGTAGTCAGGAGCTCTGGTAGCGTAGTGGTTACGAATCGGGCTGCGAACCTTAAGGTCAGCGGTTCGAAACTACCAGCCGCTCCGCGGGAGAAAGATGAGGCTTTCTATTCCCGTAAGGATTTACACCCTCGGAAACCCTGTACAGGGTCTCTATGGGTTGGAACCGACTCGATGGCACATAACAACAACAACAACAAGTCAGAGACAGGTGTGCGAGTGTGTGTAAAGTTTGCTACTGAAATCAACAGTATCCAACAACAGCCAATTAGAAGAAAACACTACCACTATCACACAAAACAATGAACAGAAAGAGACCATGAGGACAAGAACATGACCTTGTAATAAAAACCAATCAGCAAAAAATAGCCACGTTTCCATTAACTAAATCACCTGCAAACTCGAGTATACCTTCCTAGCGCCATTCCTTTGCAAAGGTGTCTTTCCTTAGGGTACCAACCACTACATTTCTCCACTTCTCCACATGTATCACTACTGTATGTGGCAGCTTGTTGTGGTGGTGGTGATGATGGTTAAGTGCTGACCAGTCAGTCCCTACCTATAGCAACCCTGTACAGGGTTTCTGAGGAGCAGCTGGTGGGTTTGAATCATCAACCTTGTGGTTCAAACTGACCTTGCAGTCCAGTGCATTATTCTGAAGTACCACACCAGGATGTCTAAAGCTGTCTCAATCAGAAAGCCCCACCTGCTTGCTTTCTCTAGCATAAACATGCCTTTTATCTCCAAGTGCAGTCGCCAAGTCTAGCTGTAGGCATGACAGGTCAGTCAAAGGTGGTTCAAGACACTGATTTCCCTCAAGTAGCCCAGAGAGGTACTTTGGTGGGGCTCAGGACAACCCCGCTAACTGTACTGCTGAAAATGGTACTTGCTGGTTATACTTCACACGCACTTCTGCTGGTTCTCTCCTTCCAGGAAGTATATTTTTCAGTTACAAATACTGTTTACCTTGGCTTACAACTTGATGGGGCCACTCCCTCCTCCAAGTATGTTTCCCAGTCCTCGGCCTCCATTCATTTATTTTATTTAAGTCTTAGGGAAAATGTGCTTGCTATTCATTCCAGCAGCAAGAACAGTTCTGAGTCCTTTCCCAACCACTTCAAACCAACTGAGGAATCATGGGTTCTGCGATACACACACCCCCGATTTACAGTGTTTTTTATCAAGTCAAACACCCTACTCCTCCTGATTAAGTTCACAGTACACAACGCTCAAAGGAAAATGCACTTGCCCCTGAGCTTAGGGTGCTGATTTTAACACTTTCAATAGTAATGAAACCACATCAAAGTTAAAAACATTTTTTTAAGAGTTATAAGGAAAATCATCAGTGGATCCTCAAAAATAGTTACTTTGCTTAGAATTTTTACCTTTCATAGCCAGATATTATGGACAACTCGAACTTTTGTATCATAGCTTTTCTTGAATATTGATTTGTTCCTTTTCTCCCTTCCTCCATTCCAAAACTTTCACAACAAATGAAAATCAATAAACAGCTTTAAACTGAACTCCTAGAAAATTAACCAATCATGACCACTAGTATTATCCAGAGTTTCCAATAAGTTTAAGACGAACATGGGAAAGTTGAAGGGACATGCTCTGTAGCAGATATAACAAAATGCAGCATGCCCTAAGAATATGGACTCTTTGGACACATTCACGAACATGATAAAAGGCTTAGGTGTTTTGAGCTTAAAACATAGGATAATCTTGTATATGTGCCTATCAATCTGTGTGCTATCTTGGCAAAACCTTCCTTAACAGTTGAAATGCTTGGTTCAAAATGTATCACCCAAACACTGCCATTTTCGTTTGCATCCGAAAGTGTCTAATATCTTACTGTGTCTATATTTGTAAATCACTTTGAGACTTTTAGAAAACATACACAGAAAAACACATATACAAAGAGTTCATGAGTAATGCTAGAGGAAAAACAACTCCATACTACTAAATAACAAGTTAGGAATCTAGCTCCTTTCATCAAGAATTCCTGTCCCTGAAGTCATACAATTTGGAGTAACTCCAAATGGGATTTTGCTTTCCTAAATTCCTTATATTGCATTCCAATGGTCTTCCTGTTCAGACCATTGTGAGGCATTTTTATTATTCACAGCCACACACTTCCACCTTTAGGTTGTTGGCTTAGGATTTACTTCTCTAAAGAAGTAGTACAGTTAAATGCCTCAGGACATTAGGAGCTTACCTGAAGCTGTAAATATCGGAGTTTGTCATTCACTGTGCCCAGAACTCTCACACCGGATGTCTGGTAAATGTTTGTTAAATTAAAACTTCTTCCTGATGAGTCAACAAACATCCACATTTGAAACATAATCCTGGATTTGATGGATTTTTCCCTTTTCATCATGGACTCATATGGCCATCTGATGTGTGCCTATAAAGTGAGTCATACCCATTTATCAATGGCTATTTACATGCAGCTGATCACCATAGTATCTCAACAAATCCCGGGTGGCAAGGAGTAGGTTACATAGCAGCTCTTCCAAACTGACGAAGACTTGGTGAAAATGATGCCTTTATAAACAACCCGGGTAAGAAGTTCTCTAAAATAAAAATTATCTTTAAATATTTGTCAGGATAAATACAGTGGAAACTAACTTACCATCAAAAATTACCCCATAGAAAGAAATAAAAATCTATGAGTGGTTTAAGGGGCGGGCTCAGTCAACCAGCCTGAGCTTCCTTCTGCTGTGAGCCAGCTGACTTCACACAGGGATTCTCTCAACAGGTAGAGTGTCCTTTGTTTCAGGTTTTCCACAATGCAAACAGTTCAGAAGGAAAAGTTTTTGTATAACATCTTGGATGACCTTGAGTCTAGATTTAGTCAACAAATTGTTCATTGAGTTCTTCCTGTGTGCCAAGTGCTAGGATAACACACAATCCTGGCACTCCATTGGATAACAATGAGGCAGAGAGACAGAAATGTGAACTCTGACACAAGTGTGAAAAGTGCTGTAACAAGGAAAGGAGAGAGTGCTATTTATGGGAGCTGGGAGCTAGGGAATGAAGGCATTACTTTTCCCCCTGGGCAGGGCCGGAAGCCTTCACAAAAGAAGCAGCATATGGAGGTAGAGTCTGAACCATGACAACACATTTTGAAGGATGTAAAGACAACTTTGGGGGCTCTAAAGCCTATACCAGAGGAACTCTGGTAGCGTAGTGGTTACGAATTGGGCTGCGAACCACAAGGTCAGCAGTTCGAAACTACCAGCTGTTGCGCGGGAGAAAGATGAGGCATTCTGCTCCCGTAAAGATAAACAGCCTTGGAAACCCTGTTACAGGGTCGCTATGAGTTGGAACCGATTCCACGGCACTTAACAACAACAAAGCCTATACCACACCCAAGCTCTAGTTACAAGTCTTACCCTCAAATCTATGGTTACACTACATATTAGGGCATATGTGTTAAAATAACTCAGAAAATACTTGCCCTCTGCACATATTTTTGATTTCTTAAAGGGCTTTTGCCTGAGACAAATTTGTAAAAAAGGACAGAAAACCTAAACCTTCAAGAGTATGACAGTCACATCTTCAATTAAGTAGTTTAATTTTACTTACCTACGGGCTTTTAGTAATAGCATGCAAATTACTAAAGCCCTGTGGGAAGTTAAATACTTATAATACTACTAGGATTATAAAAAGAAGAGTAGGAATAATTATATACATGAAATCCTTCCCCTCTAAAGTTTCTTTAGACTCCTGGTATGTCTCTGTAGGATAAGCACTTGACCCTAAGGTCAGCTGGAACCCATACAGGGTCGCTATGGGTTGGTACTGTCTCAACCACAACAGCAAAGTGCTTTAACTACTTGTTGTTATTGTTGAGGGTTGTCATAGGGACCCTGTATAGGGTTTCCAAGGAGCGTCTGGTGAATTTGAACCACCGACCTTGAGATTCAAACCAAGCTTGTGGTGTGGTGCTTATCATCCCCTTAACTAGTAATCATCCTTTAAGTTTTCAATATTTTTTAGCTCCTAATGTCTTCTACTTTTCCATTGTCTCAAGAAATAGTATCATCCAAACATACTTGGGAGTCCTGGTGTGGTGCTGTGGGTTAATGCGCCAGACTGCAAAGCCGTTTGAACTGCAAAGTTGGTGGTTCAAGCTCACCAGCTGCTCCTTGGAAACCCTATGCAGGTTTGCTATGGGTCGGAACCGACTGAACGGTACTTAACTACAACAACAAAACATACTTGACTCAAGGACACAGGCTTATATATTCACACACAGCTTGAAAAATATAATACATGGATTATTTTCAGTGCCAAATAATTATATATTTCTTTTGGACATGTTTTATGCTATTAAAACACGTAAATATTTTATCTTCCTCTAGTTTTCCAGTTGGCAGAGAATCTTTTCTTTTCCCTTTCCAATGGACCTAATACAATTTCCTTACTAGATAGTCAATAAATTTGGTTACTGAGTGTTGCCTTTTTCCAGTATAGTCTTCAAAAACAATTTCATCTCCTTCCAACAAAGAACACCTCGGGCATTTTTTATTGTGCTTATTTCTACACAGAAGCCTTCCATGTCTCAACCTAAATTTCTATTATTCATTTCCACTATTGTATCCAAAATTCCCATGAAAGTTAAAAATTATATTTATGATACAAATAATGATACATTATTATCTTAGGGTTAACAAATCTTTTGCCAATCACCAAGAAATGAAATAGCTTCCTGAGTTCCACTTGTCCACTAACTGATACCCCAATTAACCGGGTGGTTTAAAAGTCAAAGCACTTTAGTTACTTCTTTTTCCTCAAATGTCCTAAGTAGAACAATGCACAATCTTTACTTAAGAAGAAGTTATTTTCTGATTCACAGAGTAGATACCAATTGCTTCAAAGCTAGGGAGTTGTTTTCACCACACCTGTAATACAATGCAAAGTACTGTTTGTCTATGTTGTGCCCTCAGCAACTGAAAACACATACATCTGCACGCACCCACATCTAACCACACAAAATTAACTAGCTACATCTTGAAAGAAGAAATGATCGTAGCTTCTTGTATTTCAAAGACACCTCGGTAGCTGTGCCCTTTCCGGGGCAGCAGCTGCTGATGCTACAGTGCTGGGTACATCTTTAAGGTCAACCTGTCTACCTTATAAAGATGCTTGTATTACTTTCTAATTCACAGTATCATACTCTAGTGACAAAGAAATCTGATGTCCTAGCAAACACTCTCCTTCTAATCACTGCTACAAAACTTCTGTTTCACCATCATCACACAACAGGATTTGCTGTTAAGTGCCATTGAATTGGTTCCGACTCATAGCAACCCCGTAGAGGGTTTCTGAGGCTGTAAATCTTGGCGGGAGCAGGAAGTCTCATCTTCCTTCAGAGGAAAGGCTAATGGGTTCAAACCGCTCATCCTGTGGTTCACAGTCCAGTGCTTATTCTACGGAGCCACCACACTCCTCTCAGCAGGTTAGGCACCATGATTGGAAGGGCTCCTCACAGACTTGACACCAACTTTTGTCAGTAGTTAGATTGTCAATAGGAGAGATGCATGCTACCACGCTGGAAGACTGTGGCGGCAGAATGAAAGAAAAGCATGCCTTTTCAATAGCTCCCAGGTTCCTTGATTCCCAGCCTGTCCTGGGTCACCGCAAGGATTCACCAGTAAAGGAGGTCAAAAACCACAGTGCAGAGACAGGGGGGCAAGAGTGGTACCCGATCAATCCCCTAGCTCAGTCTCTGATGGTAGCAAACACACACCAAATACCCTGGCAGTTGCACAGCACAGGGAGAAGTGGTGGACCCAGGTATTCAGACTCTCATTACTGTCCCCACAGCGTAAAGGTTCTTATGCTAATATGTGCCAATCAAGCAGGAAGAAAACCAAATAAAGGCCTATTTATGGGAGTCCTGTGGAGTTGTGGGTTAATGCCCCAGGCCAGACTACAAAGCCCTCATTTGAACTGCAAAGTTGGTGGTTCAAGCTCACCAGCTGCTCCTCGGAAACCCTATACAGGATTGCTATGGGTCGGAACTGACTCAACAGCACTTAACAACAACAACAACAACATAATACCACAGAAGAGAAAAGTAGAAGGGATTTTATTCAAAAGCTCAAGTTAGTAAATTAGTACCACCCACCCCTCAATACCGACTCCATGGCACACAACAACAACAACAATATCCCTCTATAGGAGTCCTGATGTGGCGCTCTGGGTAAATGTACCAAGACTGTGAACTGCAACATTGCGGTTCAAGCTCACCAGTCAGTCACTCCTCGAAAACCCTATACAGAGTTGCTATGGGTCAGAACCAACTCGAAGGTCCTTAACAACAACATCCCTCAATAGCTCTTTTCAGTCAACAACTACTATAAGCTATCCAGAAATCTAGCCTGGAAGAGAAATGGTAAGATAAACAACAGGATTTAACTTTTGATATAATCTTTAAAAAACACAGAGAAAGCTACAGTGCTCTACCAGAAGTGCTTTCTTCCAAACAGCATAAAATGTTTACCCAATTATTAGCACACTTACAGCAGTTTTATATAGTTGAGCAAAAAACCAAAACTTCGTGCAAAAAGCAAAATATTACAGAAAACTAAAAATTAAATTAGTTCATATTGCTAGAGATTGGTGGCTTAGGTAATTGAATTGAAAGTGAGAATGATGGAAGAGATCTACATAGTAATTAGTTGCCGAGTTTTCTCATGTCACATACTCCCAAATGGAGTTATTTAGCATTCAGCAGACTTATTAACGGAGAAATGCCCGACTGGAATTAACTAGCACCTCATTCTAAAAGGCAGCTCTTGGCAAAAGTGTTAATAGCCACAAGGCAAAGCAGGTTTCTAGCTGGTGCACGCTGGAGGCTTGCTAAGTGTCATGTGCTTTAGCATAACATATATTACATCAAACTTCGTAGCCACAGATCCACAGGATCTAACCTTACTGGACAACATGCAAAGGAACGGTGATGTTTCTAGACACCAAGAGACAACTTTTCAAACTTCACAGTAGGCCTGTGGTTGAAATATAGTTACAGAGGATCTGCTGTGTCACACACACACACACACACACACACACACACACACACACAGAGTTTCCAGGTCCTAAGCTCAGAGACACTCAGGGGTTGGAGTTGTTGTTAAGTGCCATCGAGTCCATTCCAACCCATAGCGACCCCTGTATAGGGTTTCTAAGGAGCAGCTGGTGTGCCTGAACCACTGACCTTGCAGTGTGGTGCACTAACCCACAGCGCCACACCAGGGGATGGGGAGTGGGTGGAAATTGCAGCATGTCGCTCTGCAGAAGCTCATCGTTTCAGCCTCCCTATAAACACTAAAATGCCATGCTATGTCTCTTTAAGTTAAGTCTTCTCCTTAAGAAAACTGCTTGCCCGGTGTCTGGTGGGAAACTCCCTGGCAAGTGAAAACAGCAGCAAAGGTAAAGGAATGCTGAGAATTTGGCTGCTGCCTGCAGTATTAGGAAGAACAGCAATTACTCAACTCTCTCCTAGTGTCAGAGACAGAAATGAGCATGTGAATTTGGGCAAGTTTTGGCCTGTCTTTACTCAAGCTTCTCCCTTTGCAGTTTTGGTCACCTACCTACCTACTTCACAGCTGTAAAAATTAATGCAGTGAATGAGAAAATAAACAAAAAGTAAGGGCAGCTGGCCAGAAAAGACACAAAAAAAGGTACATAGGTATATCTTGAGTCCTGACTAGGCCACAGTTAGCAGGGTTTAAAAATCACAGGCAAACTTCCTGATAATTATGTTTTGTGTCTCCACCTCCACACAATAAACAAACATAACTATGGAAAACTCTTGTTGATCTTTTCCTCTAAGCCCTTCTCTCTATGGCAATTGGCAAAAAGTCACGTAGACACTACCAATTTTTCCTTCCCCGACTCCACAAACACAAGGTAATATTTGACTCCCGGCCAGCACTTCGAGGTCATAAAAACATAGATCTTATGACCAGAAGGGCCTTAAAATATCATCTGATGCAGTTCCCCTGCCTTCAGGTAAGTAACTGTTTAATTCCCTTTTGACAGATTAAGGTAGGAGGAGTCAACAGAAGCTGAGGGAAGTTTATCTAAATCACTGAGATATTGAGGGATGAAGGAGGGATCTGGATGTCACAGGTATTTTTTTTTCCTCCTCCATGTTGTGACATTTACTTTCCTGAGTAGCCTCACATCCTTTCTAAGCCAAGCTGTTTTCTTAAATATAGAGAACGAACTTTATTTGGCATTTCATTTTTTATTTCATAAATAATGGTAATAATTTTTTTCTAAAATGTGCCTGAAATGTAAGAACTTGTTTCTGCCAAGCACACAGCATCCACACATTTCCACTTCCTCAAACCATTTAAAAACTCTTCTACTTGGCTTTCAGAGATAAAATTGTCTGAGATGCATCCTCTTTCCCTCATGCAAAATGTAAACACCCATACCTTTTAAAAAAGCAAAACTCTCCACTACAGAAAGTGAGGAAAGCAATGTGAAGGTCTTCAAGTTCTGCATTTGACAAGATAATGGAATGTTCTGCCAATGCAGAATTATAAACACACACTGATGGGATGGAGTTCATACATCCCGTAAGAAAGACTCCTCACACATTATAAGGATTTAAGTGATTCAGCTAATTCTTTGTAAAAGCTAGTTCTTGTCAAACTTCTGCATTATTCTGGCAGCTTGTTCAGAGCCTTTAAAAGAGGTATCATAACTCTACAATATTGAGATGCCTTGTTTTACCACAGTTCTGAAACGTTTTGCTTGTGGCCTTTGTATAAAAAGCTAAATAAGTTACCTCTTGTAGAATGAGACTCCAGGGGCTCAGGTTTCAATAGGCCCTGCCAGAAATTCCTTTCTGTTTTGAATCTGAGATGTTTGTTTATGTTTTTTGTTTTGAAATGCTAAATACGACAGGCAGAGTTTCTAGTTACACCCTATTTATTTATTTATTTATTTATTCATTTATTTATTTATTTACCTTGTCATAGCCAGAGTAACTGGTTGCTAAGGACTTAACTGAAATTTCAAAAGAGGAGACTCTTCATTCTCTTCTCAAGAATATTAAAAAGCAAAATGATAACACTCTACAATATAATAAACATACAATTTTCTTGTATGTTCCTAAAACAAATGTTCTCAGGAAATTTCAAATTAGGGTGTTAAATTTTGATATAACTAATATATAACTTAAGGAGCTCTGGTAGCATAGTGGTTACGAATCGGGCTGCGAACCACAAGGTCATTGGTTCAAAACTACCAGCCGCTCCGCGGGAGAAAGATGAGGCTTTCTACTCCCGTAAAGATTTACACCCTCGGAAACCCTGTACAGGGTCGCTATGGGTTGGAACCGACTTGATGGCACTTAACAACAACAGTAATATATAACTTAAAAAGAAATCCTCAAATTATTTTTGAAGTTTTGTGCTATTTTTTTCTTTTTCCACTTGGCTTGTAGGTTTGTTTTATAGGTTACAAGTCTGAATACCAGCATTCTTGATAAAGGACAAAAGCACTACAGTGAAAGGCACTAAAAGTTTCTGGAAAGAAATTCAACTTCTGCTGTACGATAATGAGGGTCGGTTGTCAAGAAGAAGAAAAAGTTGTAAGCTTACCAAGTCGAACGAGTTGCATTTCAGACACAGAATCAAATTATCTTCTTGTTCCACAATAGCTAATGCAAGGAGTCCTGGTATGGAGCAATGGGATAAAGCACTGGACTGCAAGGTTGGTCTGAACTACAAGGTTGGTGGTTCAAACTCACCAGCTGTTCTTTGGAAACCACATACAGGTTTGCTATCAGTCAGAACCAACTCTACAACAACAAGAAGTCTGCCACTGGTGTGCACTGTAGGATTAGCACTGGAATGATTAACCACAAAGTCAGCAGTTCAAACCCACCAGCCACCGCTTGGAAACCCTATCATCAGGGATGGGGAACATCCAGCTCATAGAAGGTATACTGTTGTTGTTAAGCGCTGTGGAGTCAATTCCGACCCATAACGACCCTGTATAGAGTTTCCAAGGAGACGCTGGTGAGCTTGAACTGCCAACTTTGCAGTTCAAATGGCTTTGCAGTCTGGCACATTAATCCACAGCGTCACACCAGGACTGCCATGGAACTTGTTGTTGTTGTTCTTCTTAATTGCAGTCGAGTTGATTCCGACCCATAACGACCCTGTACAGAGTTTCCAAGGCTGTAAATCTTGACGAGAGTAGAAAGCCGCATCTTTCCCCTGCGAAGTGGCTGGTAGTTTCGAACTGCTGACCTTAAGGTTCACAGCCCGATTCGTAACCACTACGCTACCAGAACTCCTTATGGAAGGTAGAAGGCCCTCAAAATCATTTGGTCTTGCCCTACCAAGGCAACCACAGTTCCAGCAATCACACTGTTTGACCAAATATAGCAGGCTAATTTTTAAGTTGACAATTCTGTATGGTCCACAAATTGTTACAATTTTGGCAGTCGCTATGAGTTGGAAGTGACTCCTTGGTGCTTAACAACAGCCTTTCACCCTAAGAAAAAAAACTAGAGTAACCACACTGGAAATCCTCATAAATCCTAGTGTTAGCCCAAGTGAAATTCAAAGGCAACACATAGGGCTAAGAAATGCAATGCAGATGAACCCCAGTTCTCACACCATCTCCTACTCACTGATTTGGGAATCCAAGCCCACCTGATCTTTGAATCCAGCCAGATTTACAGTCCCAGTGTCCAAACCTTGCCTTGGGGATAGCCTAGCAACTCCAATGTCTCAGATGATGCCCAGAAACCCACACCAAAAAATTCTAACAATAAAATGGCATTTAATTCATTCACTTGTATGAGATCACATGCCATCAATATTAAAATAGGTCACCTCCTTTAAAAAAAAAAAAAATGATATGAAATCGTCCTCTGGAAGGGAGGATGCAAACAACAAAATCAAGCCGATGTTCACATTCTGCTGAAATGACAAAGGGACTGGCAATTAGTCACTCTTAGGTGAAATCAGAGTGTTTTTCCTATCAAGAGTCCCTGGACTTGGAGCCCCTTGTTCTCAGCACTTCATATCTTTAGCACTTTCCACTGCAGGACATCTGGAACCAAAATTCTCTGGGTCCTCTATTAGTTTGGCTAAATCCACAGGATATGTGTATATACAAAGAAGGTTTTTAAAACTTGTATGTGGAGAAAGATAACACAAAAGAAAACAAGAGAGTTAAAAGTTCATGGAATTTTACTTTATTTACATACTTATATGTTGCTTCAAAAAGATGCTTCAAAAAGATCAAGGAAAAGTAGAATTAAAAGATAATGGATTTTTCACAATCTTTTTAAAGCCCCGTGTGTGTGTGTGTGTGTGTGTTTGTGTGTGTGTGTGTGTGTGTATTTTTCTTCACAGAAAGTTATTAATATTTACTTGATACCAAACCCAAACACAACCACATCTTTCTCCCATAGAGCCGCTGATGGGTTTGAACTGCTGACCTTTTGGTTAGCAACTGAGTGCTGAACCACTAAGCCACCAAGGCTCCTTATTTACTTGGTAGAAAAATACTGTAACAGTGTTGTTTCACAGGTAAGGAAAATGAGGCCCGGGAAAACTAAGCAAGCCAATCTCTGTTAAAAAGATAACAGAGCTGAGCTTTAAAGGTAGGTTTGTCTAGGCCCAAGGCCTATATTCTCTCTTCTAAAACACTTTTTACAAGAGGGACCAGAAGAAGAGAGGGGATCCTCAGGTCTTACTTAGTGCTGCACCCTCCAGCAAATCCTTTCTAGTAGTCAGAATTTGGTAGCACTGAGGGGCAGTGGTTAAAAACACTCAGCTGCTAACCAACAGGCTAGAGGTTCAAATCCACCAGCAACCTCATGGGAGAAAGATGTGGCAGTTTGCTTCCATGAAAATTACTGCCTTGGAAACTTTTCCCTCTGGGTTCTTTCTGCTCTATCCTATAAGCAGTGGGATGGATCGGGTCAGAGTTCAAGCACATTTCCCTATATCAGGGCTTAAAAATGTTATTTAACTGTCTTGGACTAGAATGGATCATTCTGTTCTGAGTTTTCACAATCTACCATTTAACCCTGGTCTCTGTAAAAGCAGGGACGTTAATCATATTTATTTTAAATGGAAAATAATTATTTTATAAATGGTGGTTATATGCCTGGGAGTTGGTTTGACTCACAGAGACGCCATATAGATAGGGATACTAAGGCTGTAAATCTTTATGGGAGTAGAAAGTCTCATCTTTCTCTAACGAATGGCTGGCAGTTTCAAACTGTTGAGCTTGAGGTTAGCAGCCCAACTCGTAACCATTATGCTACCAGAGCTCCTATTATAAATGGTAGCTAACTAGCATTTATCAGGTTTTATACATGCCACATTCTGTGTTACATGCTTTATAACTACTCACTTTTTGCTACGTAAAGCGTGGTCTAAGGACCAACAGTATTGGGATCATTTTGAGAGATGGTGAGACATGCAGAATCTCAGGATGCTTCAGATCTACTGAATCAGAACCTGCATTTTAACAAGATTCTCAGGTGATTTGCACACATATTGAAATTTCAGAATTTTCACTGAGTTTTCTCTCACTCATTCCACACAGCAGACCTAATAAGTATCTATTATTATCCCATTTTTTTTACCGAGAGGGAATGGAGTCTAGAGATCATGTGTTGAATGGCATCACTGCCATATGCACAAAGGCCCATAGCAGATGCTTAAGCAATATTTG
Organism: Chrysochloris asiatica; assembly: GCF_000296735.1. Lineage (NCBI taxonomy): Eukaryota > Metazoa > Chordata > Mammalia > Afrosoricida > Chrysochloridae > Chrysochloris > Chrysochloris asiatica. Next base: position 2,388,452 of record NW_006408542.1, on the reverse strand, counting down.
GATGTGAAAGGACAGCAGATAAATACATAGTGCTAAAAGAGCCCTGGAATCCTGGTGGGGTGCTGTGGGATAAAGCACTGGACTGTAAGGTCAGTTTGAACCACAAGGTCAGCAGTCCAAACTCACCAGCTGCTCCTTGGAAACCCTCACAAGGCCACTATGAGTCAGAGCAGACTTGATGGCACTTAACAACAACAACAACAAAAGAGCCCTGGTGGCTTAGTGGTTTATGCACTGGGCTGTTAACTGCAAGGTCAGTAGTTCAAATCCATCAATTGCTCTTCAGGAGAAAGATGAGGCTTTCTTCTCTGATAACACTCTACTGCCTGAAAAACTCCATGAATTGGAAGCCACGACTCACAATAACGAAAAGAAGGTGGAATCCTAGTGTGGCACTGTAGAATAAGCACTGGACTGCTAGCCACAAGGTCATCGGAAACCCAATACAGGGTCACTATGAGTTGGAACCAACTGAGCAGCACTTAACAACGGAAAGAGGAGGAGGACTAAATTGACTGCCTAATTTTTACCAACCTGCTCCTGGAGGTGAGCTGCTCTCTAGAGCTGTTTCTTTAGCTCCAGCCAGCTAAGATTGTGCCCAGGTCCATCCCAGTGGTGACCACCATTATGAATACAACAGTAGCTAAGAGCAAAATCTCCTTCCAAAATATAACGTGAAGTAAAAATTTTATATTTCCTCCAAGTGAAATATTAGCCCACAGATACACAGTTAAAATTAAAATTCTTATGACTTAATGCAAAAAACTACACACTTCTCCCTATTTATTTTACTCAAAAATACACAAAAAATTTGTCAAAATTATTTAGACAAGGTATAACAAACAGGTACTAGGAAGAGAGGTAGAGAATTAACTTCAGAGATCTTACCATTTATTCATTTATTTTTAATTTTAATGGTGCTGGGGTGGGAAGGGAGATCTTTGAACAAGTTAATTTTAGTTCAATCCCTTGCCTTTCCACCTTGTTGTTAAATTTCATCCAGTTGGTTCCAACTCACAGCTATCCTATATAGGGTTTCTGAGAAGCAGCTGGTGGAACTGAACCACCGACCTTGTGGTTAGCACTCCAATGCTTAACCTATAGTGCTACACAAATACTCCACTTTAGATATACTGACAGAATCTACAGTTTAACAAAATCCTAGTTGATTCAAAATCCGCTGTGCAAGAAACTTGGTTACTATGCAACATGTATGCTATCCTTGTTTCCATCTGCCACGGCAGATCCAGATCCGGTTCAAGACCTAGTTTGAACTCAGTAACAATTTACTCCCTTTCTAATATCCCAAGCCCCTTTATTTACTGATAATCAATTACTCACATAGCTGGTTAAACAGAACAAAAGAATAAACTACTATCACTTATATATGAGTTAGTAACTTTGTTGTTATTAATACATGTACTAATTCCAATCACTCTATTAAGTACTTCACATGGATTCATTCATTTAAGTTTTTAAGAGCAGCCAGACTATTATTCTTCCTATACAGATGATGCAAGGGCAGGCAGTGTTTCGTTCTGTTGTACATAGGGCCTACCACCACCACCACCAGCATATAGATGAGAAAACGAAGACTCACAGAAACAGAGTGAAGCTCTGGCCCTAGAAACCCATGTTCCTAACCATTAAATTCTTCAAACAACGTAGAAGTATTTCATATGGAGAATTAACTGGGGGTGGAAAAGGCATTGAGATCTTTCATTTTGCAACTGAAATGAAAACAGGAACTTTTTTTTATTTCCCACATGGGCCCAAAATGGACATTTACAATTTATAGTTCAATGTATACCTTGAAGTCATTCTTAAATTTACGTATATTCAACCAGTTCTCTGCCCCCAAGACCAAGGAGGTCTTGCCTAAGAGCACATAAGTTTTCAATGTGTTAACCAGGCTAGCTGGCCAGATCAAGCCCAGAGGGCAGGGTGAAGTGGAAACACTGCAAAAGGGACACTGTCCACACCCACCAGCCTAGTGGAACATGCTAGAACAAAGACAAAATCACTCTCAAAAGGAAACTTGCCATTTTGAACCACAGCTAGTAAAGCATTAAGAATGCAACCTCATTCTTAAACTTTGAGAACATTATGATACTTATTGGCACATGCTCTAGGAACAATAGGTAGGACACCCTCCCAGATGGAAAAAAAAAAGAGAGAGAGAGAGAGATCCTACTGATACTTTCAGATATAGTTCAAATTCTAATTCTCCTTTTAGGCCTTGCCATCATAGTCTAAATAAATCACCTCAGATCCCCTGATTACTAGAAAAAAATTTATCTACATATTTCATTCACTAATTAATCATATACGGCCTCATAAAGTCACTTCTATTCAGCTTGAATTTATATTACTATGTGAACTTTTACTATCTTCTTGTCTGAACTCCTTATCTTGATTTAAAGAGCACAAAGAGCATAAGGAACACATTTGAGAGGTCTCCAAGATCCCCAACTGTCCCTGTGCCCTAGTGGAAGACTTGTACCAACTGAAGATCAATGAACAAGTGACTGATTTCTATACAAAGACAAGTCAGATCTTTGAAAATGCAGCTTTGGAAAGCTCAGCCTCTGAAAAGGAAGGCTTTTAGCTTATTATTCATGGGTGCTTGGCTAATCTACTGTTTGTTCCTCAAACAATTAAAAGAGATTTACTAAGGTGTCTCCAAAATCGAGACACAGGGAACAGTGCCATAGGGAATTCCAGTGTTACAGGAATTTGTTCCACCAAAAACATGTACCTCGCTCATTTTATCACCTTCAATTCTATCATATTTACATTCTAAGGCAGTACGGTCATCTCTCATACTAGTGCCACAACCTGAGAAATGTTAAACACACCCACATTTTTCAGGAATTTCACAATTAATGTCTGGAATGTGTTTTGGATTATTCTTCAAAGGATGATATCGTTGCCCTAAGATGAATTAATATTTTTCTCTTCTCTAATTCATCATTCTTTATTCCTCCCACTCTATTATCTTTTTAGGGGGTCATGTTTTATCTACTTACCCAACTTTATAAAGCCTGGACCCTGCATTTCCAAGCTGTTTTTACTCATCCATCCAGATCCTCATACCTTAATCAAGCCACACAAAACATAGAAGCCTGCAGTGAATTACTAAATACCATCTACAATTGGATATAATGCCCACAGCTCAGGGACTGTTATAATATAAATTAACTTGACTGTTCATAAATATATTGCCTGCATATTGTTTAGAGATTCTCCTGGTCATTGTTTAATGTGAATTAAATGAAACAAATATTTCTAGACTTGCAATTTTTGCCTTTTGGATAATATGCAATTCATTTGTCTCTTGCCAAGTGTTTATGTGACTAGACTCCTCAAAAGCAGTGAGAATTCTGTAAGCCAGACTGTCAAAGTGAAGGTCACCTAGTCCTGTCATTTGTGTATGTGCAGTGAATGGTGTCCCTATGTTTTGTCAATATTTACTTTTTGGAAGGAAGTAATTATTTCCTTGTTTATTTATATAGGTTTCTCTTCTCATGCCCCATTAATGTAATTTTATAAGCCCTGTGCTTGCTTCTTTTTCTGGCATATAAGAGCATGCTCTACCGAAAGGTTTTTGAGATGAAGTGAAATACAGTACTCAAACAGGAAGTCTGGAACTCTGAAGTTTTCATTTCTCTAACTCCAATACAGAAATATTAACTCTGCCTTTCCCTTCCTCTGTTTAATTAGTAAAAAAATTAAATCCTTACTTTCTGAACTCCAAGTTCTATTACACAACAATGAGGACTTGTGCACAACCAAATATTTTGGTGCAGCATCTAGCCTCTTGCACCCTGCTGCCCAGGGCCTCACACCAGATCCTCGGCACATTTCCTTCCATAAAGTTAACTTCTCCACTGACCGTTTTCCAGCAATAAATTTTTAAAAATACTGTACTCGTCTAATGGCAATCATTTTAGATGAAAACAAGCCTGACCAATCTGTTTTGTTACAAGCAACCAGTCACCAGTTGCCATTAAGACAATTCCAATGCACAGCGAACCCATGTGTGTTCCAGGGAGTTTTCAATGGCTGATTTTTCAGAAGAGATGGTCAGATCTTTCTTTCAAGGCCCATCCAGGCAGGCTAGGCCCTCCAATCTTTTGGTTAGCAGCTGAGAGCATTAAACCATTGACCCACAAAGGGACTCCTTCTTGTAAGTTGTTGTTGTTGTTAAGCACCATCAAGTCAGTTCTGACTCACAGCAACCCTTTCTGAGGAGCATCTGGTGAGCTTGAACTGCTCACCTTGTGGTTCAAACCTACTTTGTAGTCCAGAGCATTAACCCACAGCCCCACCCCAGGCTCTGTACCCACCCACAAATGCTTAGGTCTGCTACTCACTACACTAGGGAAAGCAAGTGGAAGGAAAAGTGAAAATACCTGTGAAAAATAAAAGCAGGCTTGTGTTGTGTAAGTGGTTGTTTCTACACTGCTGTGGTGAGAATCATGGAAATTTAAGTTTGGCAAAGATGAAGCAACTAAGTAAATATCCCCTGGGGAAAATTTTTAAGATGCTTATCTGCAATCGCCTGGATTCACTGAAACCAAGTTCTCAGAGCAGAACAACTCAGCATCCTCTTAAGTCCAAAACACTTTGCCAAACTCTGGCCATCATTTGCCATTTGAACAGTCAGAGAGAGAAGGCAGATCACTTGTTCCCTGCTACACCTTGATCCACCCCTTACCAAAGCAAATACTACTATTCCACATAGGTTAAAAATGGCCTTATCCCCTTCTATCAAAATATAATTCTCAACTGTCCTAATAGACAGGCTTCCTAGAAAATCCCACTTCGGTTGAACTTTAAAAAAAAACTTATTTTTGATCCCCCAACAAAGTCTCTCATTCAGTCTTCCTCCTCAGGAGTTCAGATCCAAACTTGTTTCTCTGACTTCTAGACTATTTCCCTAAATGTAGGAAGCTTGGCCAAGAAACAGGCCAGTTAGGATGCTGCAGAAAGCAACCGGAAGGCTTACCAGAGAAATGGAAACAGGAAAGGGACTTGTGGTCTCCCAGGGGCCAGAAAGCAATTTTAAGACTGAAAGAAAAAAGAAAACTTAAGGTACCTGGCTCCATGCTCATTTTTTTAAAAACCACTTAGCACATACATACAAGTTAAGAAAACAAAAGGAAGAACAGGCCGCAGAATGGCACTATAATTAAATCAGGATCTAGGTAATAAAAACATAAAATATCCTGAAAAGAAATTCAGGTATATCTCATATGGTTCACAAGACACAACTCTCTTCACTTTGTTTATTCTTTCAGAAAACATTATTTCTTCTCCAGTGTTCGTGTAGTTTTTCATCCATTTATTCTATGCACATTTATGAAGAGCTTACTATGTGCCAGTATGTTTTAAAACCTAAAACAGTGAGCCACAAATCAGAAGGGGTTCACTTCTACCCCTGATGTATCTAACTCACTGTGTGAAACAGTTAAAAACGAGAATTTTTTCTTCTTCTCCACAAAGCCAGGATGAGGAATAACACAAAACTACTGAAAGTTGGCAGGCAGAAGGCAATGTAATTCTTATTTAAATTACAACATCAAAAGCAGGTCGATTAGTCATGATAATATTTTGGTAATGTGCAATACATTTTTTCAGTGTAGCCAATTAAAGAAATAGTTTTCATTAATAGAGACAACCAGTAGGGGTCAGTTTAGTGCAAATATTGCAGCAGAAGAGATTTCACACGAATAAAACAAAACAAAACGAAATCCACTGCCATAGAGTCAATCTGAAGTCATAGTAACCCTATAGGATAGCGAAGAACTGTCCTATAGGGTTTCCAAGACTGTAATCTTTGTTCCCTTGGAGTGGCTGGTGAGTTTGACCCAATGACCTTTCAGTTCTCAGCTACACATTTTACTGATTGCAACACTAAGACTGTTTTCACATGAATAAACTGTATCAATTCGTATTCATTTTAGTTATGATAGTCATGTGAATTTCTAAATAAAACTGGAAACTGAAGGAGAGTCTGGCCATTGAGAAATTTCTTGTAAAGCACAGCGCAATATATTACTTTTTATTGTCATGGCTTTGTTAACTTCAACCAAATGAATGAGTGAGACTATGCACATTAGATGCTTGAAGGCCACCAGAGGGATTGGACAACTTTCTAATAAAGCACATGAAGTTCATAACACCCTTGTGAGAGTTGTTGTTAAGTGCCGGTCGAGCTGGTTCTGACTCATAGTGAACCTGTCTAGGGTTTCTGAAGAGTAGCTGGTGGGTTTACACCACAGACCTTGTGGTTCAAGCTGATTTTGCAGTCCTGTGCAATATCCTGCAGCACCACACCAGGACTCCCCTTGTTTGGTTGTTGTTGTTGTTAAGTGCCATCGAGTCTGTTCCAACTAATAGCAGCCCTGTAGAGAGTTTCCAAGGAGAAGCTGGTGGGTTTGAACTGCTGACTTTGTAGTTCAAACCGACCTTGTGGTCCAGTGCTATATATTCTATAGCACTACACCAAGACTCACCTTGTGAGGGTTGTTGTTGTTAAGTGCCATCGAGTCGGTTCCAACTCATAGCGACCCTTAAAGGATTTCAGAGGAGCCAGTCCAAAACCAACTTTGAATGAACCTGCAGTGCTTAATTAAAATGAGCCATCTCAGAGTTGGACAGGTAGACCTCACTGCCATCAAGAAGAGGAGACAGGAGCATCTTTTGTTTATCTTTACACTTGAGATTCCTGTGCCAAGAGCCTTCTAGACCTTTCTAGGAGAAAGGGAGTTACAACACTGGAGAGATGGTGGGTTAAGCATAAGGCTGCTAACTAAAAGGTTCAAATCCACCTGCCATTTAGCAGGAGAAAGATGTGGCAGTCTGCTTCTGTACAGATTTACAGGTAGCACAGCCGAGCACTAAGTTGAATGGTCAAGTCAGCTTATTGGGCACTTATCTGAGGAGGTAGAGCTCTGTAACATTTGCTGGACCAGGACAGAGGCCAGGCCAACCAAGGGCCAGAGAGAGGCCTCTTGTGGACACGGCTGAGAAAACTGTCCTCACTAAAGACTGTATCCTAAGCCTGTCAGATCCTGAATTATAACTTGTTACTTCCCTAATAAACACATAATTATCACTATTGTCTATTAAGTCTGTGTGTACATTTCAATGAATTACCAAACTCAGGGATGGCTGGTATCAGAACTGGTTAAAAAGGTTAGATAGAAAGAGATGACATGTCAGACCTTCACCTTACAGGAATCAGCCTTGGGTCAAAAGTCCTAGTGTGGGGCTGTAGAATTAGCACTGGACTGGGAGCCACAAGGTCGGCAGTTCAAACCCACCAGCTGTTCCTTGGAAATTCTATACAAGGTCGCTATAAGTTGGAGCCGACTTGACGGCACTTAGTAACAACAACAATGTTGATGACAATTTTTTCTCTCTTGTGAAGTTAGAAGGAGTCCAGGTGGTGCAGGGGGTTAAACACTGGGCTACTAACCAAAAGGTTCGAACCCACTAAATGCTTAGCAGGAAACAGAAGTGGCAGTCTGTTTCTGAAAAGATTTACAGCCTTAGAACCCCAATGGCACAGTTCTACACTCTTTATGTAGTGTCATTACGACTCAGAATCAACTGAAAGTATGGAGAGGGACTCTGAAAGCCCAGCCACCCCATTGTTACACAAAGCAACAGAAAAACAAGAGATAGTCAGCACCTTCTACATAAGCAATGGACCACAAAATCAGTTTGAACCTTGAGGTTCAAACTCACCAGCAGCTCCTCAGAAACCCTATACAAGGTTGTTGAGTCAGAGCTGACTCAATGGCACTTAATAACAACAAAGACTCCTCTAATCCTTAAAAAGAGAAAATAAAGACAAAGGTTACTCATACTACTTTTTCATAAACCTTGCTATAAAGTAAAAATATTTGAAATTTTAGACACATGAGCACAACAATCTCTGTCTAAATCCAGCCGTCCTATTGTATATGCCAGGTAACACTGTCTTTCTTTCTTTGCTTTTGTGGATTTAGAATACAACTAGAGTGATGCTTTTAGAATTCTAAAATAAATGCCCTGAACACACAATTTTGGTAGCTGAAAACAGGCCTCTTAAATGCAAAGTGTTGCCAGAGAACACTAATTGAGATATAATCATGTCAATTTGCTTTTCAAGCATTTTCAAGGCTAATACCAAGTATATGGGGTGTTACCAAAAAAACTAAGTTCTGAAGGATCGAATCATTTCAGAAGAATGAAAGGCTCACCAGCAACTGCCAAAATAGCTCCATACTGTGACCCGGGGAAATGCTGCCAAAACACTTGATTACTGTAAATGTTCCCTTAGCTCCACATTCCCTTCACCAGAGACACATTAAAGAAACCAAACATAGGTTAGAATCAGAACCTCTGAAAGTCCTTTTCAGAGTATGTATAGCAGTTTCCATTGCCCTCAACCATTTTTTTCCTTGTTACTTGTTCTTTTTTAGATTTATGGGAGACTGGGTTAAGTATGTTAATGCACTCCAAATAGCAGGGTTCAAAAATCATTCCTTAAGTCTAAGTCATTCAGAGTTACCAAAGCAGAGCATATAAAATTGTATTAAGAAGTTCATCTGACGAACAATGTTCTGGACATAAGAAACAAAAGCCATATTAATAAATAGAACACCAGGTGAGATTTCAGGCAAAAAAGATTTTTCCGGACCTGTCTTAAGGATGCAGCAGTGAAATGCACCTTCCATTTGAAGACAGTTCCCTTCACTCATTATCGCCCACTAGCTTCCAAACCAGAAAGACCTCCTGGATTTTCCAGCTTGCTCAAACTTTAAAAATTGCAAATGTAAATAAATGTGTGTGCATGTGTGTATTTAAAGAGAATCACAGAGCCATTTTAAGAAATCCATTTTTTTTATCCTTAAGATTGTCATCCCTCTTTCCATTATCCCCATGCAATAAACACACACATACACACAAAGTAAGCCCACACACACACACACACACACAAGTATGCTTCAGAATAAACCTTTCCTTTTTTTCAAGGTGATCGCTGTGAGTAGTAAGGAACGACTTGGGGGCAGAGGGCGCCGCTCCACGTAAGCCTGCTGCTCCCTCTGCTCACTCACTAGGATACCCCAGAACAGCATCACCACCCTCAGCTGAAGCAGGGATCCCGCTTTTCCTTGTGCTCATGGATTAAACACACAAACACACACACTATCTATTTTTCTTCAGACGCCAAACCAGACCCAAGGCCGAAGTAGGCAGGCTGAAATTAAGGCAGACACCCAACAACAGAAGCTCCCTCTACACTAATCTAATCTCTTTCTCCCTCCATCAGTCTCAACACAGCCGCTATGCACAATGCGTAGTGGAGAAACCAGCAGAACAATCCCCGCTGTCAAACAAACAAAAAGAAGGAACCAGCTACACGATTGGAAACACACGGATATCTGATCTTTAAAAGCAGCCACTAATAGTGAGAAACAACTTTTCTCTCCTGGGTGCAATTCTTATCCACCACCCCCCTTTTTTCCTTTCAGGAGGGAAACCCTTTGACCGTTTTCAATAGGCAAATAAATAAGTAACCACCGTATGTAACTTCCCCAGGGCTGACATATTCCGGAGCTGAAATTGATTTATATACACAGGAGAAAGAGGATGAAGGAAGAGCGCAAGGAAAAAAAATAATAATAATAAACGAGTCACACAGTGTTAGCTGGAGACACGTCTCCTCCATCAACAGAAAATGGACTTTCCTGGACAGTAGGTAGCACACGCTTCCACACTGCGCTAAAGAGGGGAGGGCAACAGGCAACGGATGCCCCCAGGGCCCCGCGGGCAGCACCGCAGCGCCCCCGTCCGCTTGCCCCCGCCTCGGACCGCAGGGCTGGGCCACCCAGCCACCGCTAGAACAGTCCCGAGTGTGCGTTGTCTGTGCGGGGCCCAGGAAGATCCCGATTCGTCCGCGCCCACCAACGAAATCCAACCTAGCCCGCGGCGGGCCAAGCACCAGGGATAGGGGGGGAGCAACCAGCGGGAAGAGAGACGCGGACGACGCTCTCACGGGGGCGGCGGCCGCCCCTCCTCCCACAGAGCCCTCTCTCCTAGGGAAAGTCTGTGCCAAACTTTGTTCCGCGCAGCAAACACCAAAGGGGAAGCGCGGGCCAGGTGGGAGGGGGCCCGTGGCGGGCGGCCGTACCTTCGCAGACGCCCACTTCGTACTCGGTGATGGAGTCGCCATTGAGCGGGGGGCGAATGACACAGCGCAGCCCCCGGTCACAGGCTCCGTGGAGCCCGTAGGCGCCGCCGCAGCTCTCGTTCCTCTGGCGGGCGCACATGTAGCAGCAGCCGCAGACGCCCTGCACGATGCTCCCGGGGCAGCTCCTGGGCTCCTCGCACTTGGACTCGTCGCAGGGCAGGCAGACCAGCGCCCGGGTGCCGGAGCGCGCCAGCAGCAGCAGCAGCCCCAGCAGCGAGACCAGGAGGTGCCCGCAGCCGGCCAGCCCCCTGCCCCCCGCCACCAAGTACATCCTCCTGCGCCGCCGCCGCCTCCTCGCAGTCGGGCCGGGAGCGGGGCGGGCGCCCTCCCCTCCGCGGGGCACACGCGCCGCCGCCGCACCCGCAGCCCGCGGTCTTTGCCGCCCCCCTCGGGGCCCCCGGGGCGCGCCTCCCCTCGCGGGGCGAGGCCCCCGCCCCCCCTGCCGGCTGCGCCGACCCCAAGCCCACTAGCGTTGGCGCCAGCGGCAGTGGTGGCTTCCCCTCCTCCTCCTCCTCCCGGGAGGGAGGGGAAAAAAAAGAAAAAAGTTTCCTCCGGGCAGCTCCGGTTCAACCCAAACTTCTAGCGGCGGCGGCGCTCGGCTACAGCCGGGGCTGGCGGCGCCTCCTCCTTTTCCTCCTTCTTGTCTGCCGGCCCCGCGGCTGCGACCGCGGCGGCGCAGCCCCCGGGCGGGTCCCCGCCTCCCGAGCCGCCGAGTGGGCGCGGTGGCGCAGCAGAAGGTCCGAGGCGTCCGCTCCGCGCGCCCCGCTCGCCTCACTCCTGCGAGGCTCCTCCGGGCGCTTGTTTATGGCTCGAGCCTTTGCTGCTCGGGCTGCGCCCTCCCCCATCCTACCTCATCCCCCAGACCTCGCCCCCCCGCGCCGCGCGCCGCTCATTGGCTGCCCCCCCACCTCTCCCTGCTGGCCGGTCCCCTCCCCACCCCCCCTTCTCGGCGGCCGGGCCCTTCCTCCTTAGCTCGCCTCCACCTCCTCCCCCTCCTCCTCCTCTCCGAGTCCGGCGCACCGAGCCGGCCCTGCAGCCGGGCTGCCGCGCTCTTCGTTGGCCCCTAAATGCCCGGCGGGCTGCAGCCTGGGGCTCTGGGCGGACTCAGTAAACCGCCAGAGTGGTGTCGTCCCGAGCGCCGGGAGGCTCTGTGGCAAATGGCTTACGAGCCCCGAGGGTGAGGCGGCTGCATCTCTAGGGGCTGTTAGGAGTTCGGAGACTGACCTAGACCCCCAAAGCTTGGGGCCGAAGGAGTCGCTGCAGCTTTGGTTGGGGCACCCGCCGGATCGAACCCCGGGGAAAGGAAGAAACCTCAAGGAACCTCCGCAAACTGGATAAGAATCCATCTTCCATTCGAGCTGGGAATAGACTTTGTAAAAGATATTATGTAATGGAGTCTCGAGAAGCTCGAGACGTCTCCAGCGAAGCTGCTGGTGAATTAATTAAGTGCTTTAAATGGTCTATGTAAATATTCGGCGGGGGGGGGGGGGGGTGGAGGTAGTCTGTTGTGTGCCGCTGTATCTTGAGTTGAATTTTAATTGTTCACATCCTACGTTGTTGTATGTTTTGTCGCTCAACTGTCTGTGTCTAGGTGCTATGTTATGGGAAGGGGTAACTGGAAAGTAAGAGAGCTGAATTTTTTCTCCCTTGAGTAAGGCCGAATACTGGATTATTACAAGTCTTGACATGACATTAAACCCGTATCTCATTCATCATTAATGTCATCTGACATTGGCATTTTCTTTCCCAGGCTCTAGGACTGCTGCGGTGGGTTGTTGCTTTTTGTTGTTGTTGTTATTGTTTGATTATTATGAATGTATTAATAAAAAAGATGTGTTTTAAATATCCTTGGTGATAAACCAGGTTAAAAAAAAAGTGATGCAAAATGCTTCGTGTGGAGATTGTCTTCAGTGACTGTTGGAAAAGATTCTGGAAAGCGTGGGAAGCAATGATCGGGTCTTCAGTGACCCACCCAACTGCAAGATGTCTACCAGGGTCAATAAAATTAGTGAATAGACAAAAAATTGACACACACAAAAATCAAATCTTGTGGCAGAAGTGAGATGGGAATGAATGGCTGACCCTCTGTTCCAAGACGAATTGGCTGCAGGAAAAAGGCAGCAGAATGGATCCTGAAAATGGTGACGAATGAACCAAAAGTTAATAGCCCAGCAGCGTAAAGGAAAAAGGAAATAAAGATGCCTTTGAAATCCTCTGTTTGCGGAACAGATTTATACTTATGATAAATATTTTGGTTTAACCACTCTAATCCTGCAGCAAAGAGCCAAAGTTACCAGTGGAATATTCCCCAGTCGCTTCATAACCTAAACATTTCTCCAATCATATTTGTCCTAAGGAAGGAGAAGAGGTTCATTGATTACCACTGACTATCAGAGGATCTGAGTCCTGGTGTGGCGCTGTGAGATAAAGCATTAGTCCCAAAGGTTAGTTTGAACCACAGGGTCAGCAGTTCAAATTCACCAGCTGCTCAGACTCCAAGGCACTTAACAACAACACTCAGAGGATCATAGCAAAGATGTTCAATAATGTGATGGGGAGTGAGCATCCCATTTGTATTGTTGCTTCTAAGTGCTGTCTTATAGTGTCACACCCACCCACAGAGGGTTTGATCCAGCAGTCTTTTGGTTAGCAGTTCAGTACTTAGCCTACAGCACCACACCAGGATTTTTGTTGTTGTTGTTAAGTGCCGTTGAGTCGGTTCCGACCCATAGCGACCCTGGACAGGGTTTCCGAGGCTGTAAATCTTTACGGGAGTAGGCTGGTAGTTTCGAACCGCTGACCTTAAGGTTCGCAGCCCGATTCGTAACCACTACGCTACCAGAGCTCCTTTTAGAAGGGTTTAAATTCCTTTTCGGATGAGTAGTTTCCAGAGATGTTGTAGAGACAATTTCTGCAATTGTGTCAGATTACTAAAAAACAAGCCCACTGCATTTGAGTCTATGCCAGCTCATAGTGACCCTAAATAGGGTTTCCAAGGCTGTAAATCTTTACTGGAACAGAAAGTTTCATCTTTTCCGGTGGAGCAACTGGTGGGTTTGAACTGCCTACCACTTATGATTTGCAACCCAGTGCTTATAGTGCCAACAGGAGTCCTTGAGTAAAACTAGACTACCTCTAAAGGCGCTATCATTTTAAGTATTAAATGGTAAGATAATTTAAAATATGTTAGCTTTCTCTTAGTAATACCACACATTAAAAAAAAAAAACCAACAATACACAATTGATAACCAGCACTAACTTCATCATGGGATTTGCCAACAAACTGTCATCATTGTGCTGTGTTAAAAGTTTCTTCCCATTCTTGCAGAGGAGGTTATCTGTATTTCTGTTTAAATGCAAGTATAAAGTCACTAGGTAACAGATAACACCCAACAGGAAAAGACAAGGTGAGATGATGGACAAAAATGTAGAAATGAGACAGTTACTATGGTTTGGAAAAAGGGTTTAATAATGATGTCAGGATTCTGCTTTTGTGTGGGTATGTGCGTGTTTGTGTTAAGGCAATATATGAGTATTAAGGGTTGTAAAAAGCTAAAGATTGAACAAAGGCAGGAACAGTATAGAGGCCACCATCCATTATTCCTGGGATTTTAGTGATAGTACTATCTGTAAGGTAGACAGACACAAGGTGAGCAAGACTGACTTCTCATGAAGGGATTCAAGCTACACATAAAATGGGCTGGAGAGATTCCTAAGATTAAGATGGGTATATCAGCTCAGAATTTTTAAGTTTCATGTGGTTCTTTGCTATAGAATTAATAGTCATTAAAAAAGTAATTGTTGCCGTTAAGTGCCATTGAGTAGGTTCTGACCCATAACGACCCTGAGTAGGGTTTCCCAGGAGTGGCTGGTGAACTTGAACTGCTGACCTTACAGTTCCAACCAACCTTGCAGTCCAGCACATTAATCCACAGCGCCATAACATAAAAAAGTAATAGAAAAGCCAGTTAACTTGTGGCAAATGAGAAACCTGCAAGGGGTTGGTAATTTATCTGAAGTTAGTGTGTAAATCAGGAGCTCAGATATGAAAACATTATTTCTTCTCTTCCATCCTGGATGTGGACAGAGTCAAGGCAGTGAGAAATGCTTGAAAAAATGCTCACTCACCCTCAGTGATCAAACTAAGAGTACAGAGGGAGGTTAGGTGGACACATCCTGGTGACAATTGGGACTTAGGGAGAAAGTGGAATGAATTATATGGGTCCCAGGTAGCATATACAAATGAGTTAGAACCATACATGGAATTTGGCTTAATGCCTCCTGTGAGAAGTCTTTCTTATTTGCTCTCTATATTAAGTACCTCTGTTTTCTCTTTTATAACAGACATTGTAAAAATTATTTAAATAGCTTTGAACCCCATCAGAATTTACGAGGATGTATGGGCAAGGTCGGTGGTTCAAGCTCACCAGCTGCTCCTTGGAAAGCGTATACAGGGTCGCTATGGGTCAGAATTGGCTTGATGGCACATGACAACAACAATGGAGTCCTAAGGAGCTCTGGTAGTGTAATGGTTACAATTGGGATTGGCAGTTTGAAACTACCAGTTGTCTGCGGGAGAAAGAGGAGGCTTTCTGCTCCCGTAAAGATTTATTTACAGCCTTGGAATCCCTATGCAGGGCTGAGTCGGAACCGACTCCACAGCGTATCACCACCGCCACTACTACCACCACCAAGGGAGTCCTGGTGTAACCCTGTGGATTAATGCGCTGGACTGCTAAGGCAGTTTGAATTGCAAGATTGGTCATTTCAAGCTCACCAGTCACTCCTTGGAAACCCTCTACAGGGTCGCTATGGGTCGGAACCCACCTGACGGCACTTAACATGGATGGATGAATGAATCAGTTGAAAAGGAAGTACAGGGGAGAATTAGAGGAAAACGATATCCAAATAAACTCTGTGGCCCTTCTCTCTTGATTTTAGTAAATACCTCTAAAATACGCACTTGAAAGGTATAGTTGAGGTTGAAGGGAGTCTTCCAAACTGGCGTTGGGGGCAGCAGTGGGGACAGAAAAAAAGCCAGACTAAAAGGAAAGGGTTTTAGAATGCTATGCCATTGATGGAGTCTAGAAGAAGAGGCAGTCTGCCCTCTATTGGCCGTTAGAGGAGATGGATGGGAGGGGTTGTTTTACTAAATTATTGAAAATGTCTGAAAATCAAAACGCCCAGTTGTGGGCCTAACAGCAAATGGAAATGAGCCGGAAATTGACAGAACAGGAATATGAGGATTAGGGGCCTTCTCCCTGATAATGTCTCCTCCCCCCTCTCTAATTATGGTCACACTTTCTGGGATACTTACACTGTTTGTGTCTTGTCTTGTAGGAAATGAAAAGAGCAACGTGAAAGTTGCTTTTTCAACCAGATACCTTTTTAGAATTGTTGCAGTCCAACGTTTTATCCTACAGCACCACACCAGGATGCCATATCTATATTAGCTATGTGGAGAAACCAGGATAAATAGGACTGGCTCCTTTCTCTCTTACACCTTCACATTTCAGTTCTCTTCAGTTGTTGGTGGTTATTGTTAAGTGCCATCGTATCCCCTCTTTTATGGGTTCTCAATTAATCTTAGGTTTAGACTATTTAAGTAGAATAGAGGAACCCCCAGTTTGAGAACTCAGAACATCAGAACTTGAGCCCAGGATCTGGCACTTGGGCAACGTTATTACCATTTTACTTCACTTAGACTAATAGGATTCTTGTCCTATTCACCCTGCCTGTTACAGCAGCTATTCCAGAGCTCCTAATTGGGCAGCAAGGCAGATGCTCAGAACAATCACATACACACAAAGAGATGCCATTGAGTTGATTTCTATTCATGTCAACCCCATGTGTGTCAAAGGAGAACTGAGCTACATAGGGTTCTCAATAGCTGATTTTTTAGAAGTAGATCGTCAGAACTTTCTTCTGAGGTGCACCTGAGCAGCCCAGCTCCTTGACCGTCTGCACAGAACACTGTTCTTTTTACAACCTGGCCTAGGATCCTCTTCTCTTTTCCATTCCCACAAGTTTGAACAAGGTATCTATTTCTCCTAAATATATTTCTTCCTCTGTGCAATGGAGAATCATATTGGGTATTGTGTAGATAAAAATGTTTGTTCTCCTTTTCTATTGTTCTTTTTAGATAGAATGTCTCCTCAAGTTTATGCCAAGCTGGAATCCCTGTGATCTGATAACTCAGCACCCTTGCTATATAACACCAGATACTTGCTTTTTTGTGTTCTTCAGAACTTAATGATTGTTGGTTCCAATTTGGCAATCTAGCTAGTCTAAATATTTTAGGCTTTGATGAGATTTCTTAGACCTAATGTCTAATGGGGAGTCTTGGTGTGGCACTGTAGGATAAGCACTGGACCGTAATGGTCCTTTCCTGCAGCTCCTTGGAAACCCTATACAAGGTCTCTATGAGTCACAACAGACCCAGTGGCATGGAACAGCAACATTGCAGTCTAAGACTTATTTTAAAGGGTTGTTGTTAAGTTCTCCAGTTCAACGGAACAGAAAGAACCTTGTGGTTTGCAATCCAGTACTTATCGTATGGTGCCACCATGCTCCCATGGACTCCTGATGTGTCACTATAGGATAAGCACTGGATTGTGAACCACAACGTCAGAGATTCAAACCCAACAGCTGCTCCTCAGAAAACCTGTACTGGGTCGTTATGAGTCAGAAGCAACTCAAGGACACTTAACAACAATAATAAATAATATCATAATAATAATATCTAACCTCTATAAGCTGCAATATGCAGATGATACAACCTTTCTAACCAATAAAGATCAAAGACCACAACCTTCAGCATGGATTGCACCTCAAAGTAAAGTAAACAAAAATCCTCACCACTGGACCAATAAACAACATCCATATCTGTGGAGAAAAGACTGAAGTTACCAAAGACTTCATTTTGCTTGGATCAACAATCAACATTCAGGAAAACAGCAGTCAAGATATCCAATGATGTATTGCATTAGGCAAATGTGCTGCACAAGACCTTTTTAAAGTATTCAAGAGATAAAATGTCAGTTTGAGGACTAAGGTGCACCTGACCCAAGCCATAGTATTTTCAACAACCTCATATGCATGTGAAAGTTGGACAGTGAGTAAGGAAGACTGTAGAAGAATTGATGCATTTGAGTTATGGTGTGGTATTGGAGGAGAATATGAAATTCTGCCAAAATATTAAATTTTGGACTGCCAAAAGAATAAATAGATCTATGTTGGAAGAAGTATAGCCAGAATGCTCTTGGAAACCAAGAAGTCCAGACTTCACCTCTCATGCTTTGGACATATCAGGAGGGAATGGTCCATGGAAAAGAACATCATGTTTGGTAA
>NW_006408542.1:2368885-2370498 GCF_000296735.1 Chrysochloris asiatica | reverse complement strand
TTTTTTTTTTTTTTTTTTTCTGCCAAGGGCCATTTGGATATTTATAACATCATTCATGGGGCATACAAAATTATCAACTTAAAAATTAGCCTGCTTCCCTGGCATACCATTATAAAATAGACACTTGAGGGGGAAATAAAGGAATAGCCAGAAATATCACAATAGAAAGCTGGTAAGTCCGTCTTCTGCTTATACTGGAACACCTAAAATGGGGCTACAACATGCCCAGTGAAGGAGGCTTCCTGCAGAGTCACTGAATTACATAAGACCATAGGTGGAATCCTGAACCTCACCCAGAATATTCTGAGGTAGAAAATTTCTACTTGAAAGGACAAGCAGACCAGCCTGCAGTGACCAGAAGAACAGAAGATACTTCTTGAAAGAAAGACCAACAGGAAACATACAAAACAATAATGGCAGTCCAACTGATTACTACAAGAACAAGCAAGTTGCTTACCCAGGAGACATCAAGGCAAGTGGTTGGGTCCCCTCAGGGCAAACCCCCTTCCAAGACTAAGGCTCAATGGGAATACACGCAGACATGCACTCTGATTGGTGACCACTTTTGTCACCGATAAGGGGAAGTGAGGGAAAAACAGCAATGAAGCTGCGAGCTAAGCCCTACAACATTCAATAGACTCCTGTGAACCCGAATGGAGACCTTGTTGGCCAGCAGTATGGCAAGACCTGGGGATTCTTGGGCCCAGAGTCAATGACATAGCCACAGAGGACTAGAGTAGAGAATGAAGCATCCAGCTGATAAGAAGAGAGGGCATATGCATAAGAACATCCACACTTGCAGATAATACCCACTTGATTTGGCTTCAATGAATAGATGATCAGAGCTCAACCAGAAGAAAAAGACGAGGAAAAACAAAGAGTAATCTGATACACTTTGATGAACTTGACCTACACCTATGGATGCAGTAGCTCAAAAGAGGGAGCAAATCTTTACAGAGAGTATCATTCCCACCCCCTCAATACACAGAGTAGTCAGGGATGGGCAACTTGGACATTGGCTACCCAAAATAGGGGGGCTACAAAGGCAAGATGTGACTGGCTTACAAGCTTTCAAGAGGGAGCCTAGATCCAGAGGGCGCAGAGGAAGGTAGAATCTCCACTGAGCAGTATCCAATCTGTTTGGGCAGGGCTAATGACAGGAGATGGGGATAGATCCCTTGTGGTACAATGGCAAATAATTGTTATCAGGACTGACTGTAATGAGGGCTGGAAATGTAAAGCTGGACATTTTGTAGCAAAAGGAGGGGAGTGATTGACTTTGCAGTCAAGGGAGAAGAGCAAAGTGTGAGACCCTACCCAGAGAAGCAGTGAAACAAGAGATAGAAGCAGAGACAATGACGTGGAGAGATGGAGCGGCTGGGGGCTGTAGACCTAGACAGGGAGAGGGACTGTATGCTAAGGACCAGGGGGTTAGGCTTGAAGGGTATACCCTTTGGTTGGTTGACGATGCATGGAGGGGATTGTAACCATGACAATGAAACAACATATGATAGGATGAATATAAAGCTAATGTTCTCCCATGTAAACTATGACATAATTCACAATAAAACATTTTTTAAAAATTAGCTTCTCTGTTGGTGTTTAGAGTTACT
>NW_006408542.1:2352574-2353471 GCF_000296735.1 Chrysochloris asiatica | reverse complement strand
ACTTATGCATTCAATTCATCAGTAATTATCAAAATGTTTTGATTGCATGTTTGATCAAGTTCAGACTGAAGAAATTGGTAGAATTCTTCAATAACATCATCCCTGACTTTAATGGTTGGTGTGTAAATTTGAATCATAATGGTATCCGCTAGTCTTCCATGTAGGAGTATGGATATCCTGTCACATGCAGCATTGTACTTCAAGATAGATTTTAAAATGTTTTTGAGGATGAATGAGACACCATTCTTCTTCAATTTAACTTTCCCGGCATAGTAAATAGTATGATTGTCAAATTCAAAATGTCCATTTTAGCTAACTTATGCCTAGGATATCAATCTTTATTCATTCCATTTTATTTTTGACAACTTCCAATTTTCCTAGATTAATACTTTGTACTTTCCACATTCTGATTATTGATGGATATTTGCAGCTGTTTCTTCTCATATTGAGTTGTATCTAATCAGCAAATGAAGGTCCCAAAAGTTTTTCTCCATTCACATCTCTATGGTCAACTCTATTTTGAGGCTGCCGTTCTTCTCCACTTGTATTTTGAATGCCTTCCAACCTGAGGCTTTCATCTGCCAGCACTACATCTAACAATAATCTGCTTTTCATAGTGTTTTTGTCTTCTGCTATTATATTTGACAATGTTCTGCTGCTCTTCATAAGGTTCTCTCAGTGACTAAGCATTCAGAAGTAGTCAACCTCTCCTTCTTCCTAGTCTGTCTTAGTATGAAAGTTCTACTGAAACCTGTCCAACATGGCTGACCTTGCAGGTACTTAAAGCACCATTCAACCATCTGACAGAGGAGTTGTGGTTGGTTCTGATAGTTGTTGTTATTAAGTGCCGTTAAGTTGATTCTGACTCATAGTGACCCTGTATAGGGTTTCCATGGA
>NW_006408542.1:2342115-2351534 GCF_000296735.1 Chrysochloris asiatica | reverse complement strand
AAACAATGTTCGATCCTGGGCCAACCTCACTACCGCTGCCACACTTGAGTCCATCAATGATGCCACCTGGCTGATCCATCTCGTTGGGGGTCTTCCTCTTAAAACCAATAGCCAAGATTATTCTCATGGAGAGAAACTGAAAGCATTCCCCTTACAAATGAAAAAACTAGACAAGGATGCACCTCCTATTTATTATAGCATTGGAAGGCTTAGAGCCATAAGACAAGAAAGGGAAACTAAAGGCATCGAAATAGGTAAAGAAGAAGTAAAACTCTATTTGCAGATGATATGTTCCTATACATGGTGGTGGTGGTGGTGTGCTATGGAGTTGGTTTTCAACTTATAGTGATCCTATATAGGGTTTCTGAGGCTGTAAATCTTTACAGGATCAGAAAGCCTTCTCGTTCTCCTCTGAAGTGCCTGGTGGACTCAAATGCAGCCCAATGCATAATACACTATGTTACCAGGGCACCTTTACATAAAAAAATCCCAGAAATTCAGCAAGAAAATTACTAGAACTCATTGAAAGACTCAGCAAAGTGGCAGGGTATAAGATCAACATATAAAAATCTGTCAGATTCCTTCAAACTAATAAATAGAGCAAAGGAAAAGGAAATCAGGAAAACAATGCCATTTACAATAGCCACCCAAAGGTGGCATACTTAGGAATAAATCTAAACTGAGAAATGAAAGACTTACACAAACACTACTACAAAAAACCAAAAGAGACTGAGAAAAATGGAAGACTATCCCATACTCATGGATACAAAGATTTTACCATTGTGAAAATTTCAACATAATCAAAGCGATCTATAGATATAATGCAATCCCAATCCAGATTCCAACATCATTCTTTAAAAAGATGGAAAAGGAAACAAACCTCAGATAAGCGAAGTATTACTAAAGAAGAGGAAAAAAGTTCAAGGCTTCTCACTTCTTGATCTCAAAGCCTACTACATAGTCAAAGTGGTCAAAACAGCCTGGTACCGGTTCTATGCAAGACACATAAATCAATGGAACAGAATTGAGAACCCAGAATTAAATCCATCCTCATATTGTCAACCGATCTTTGACAAAAGGCCAAAAAACATTAAGTGGGGATGAGGTGGTCTCTTCATCAAATGGTGCTGGCAAAACTGGAAATCCATTTAAACAAGTATCTTACAACATGTACAAAAACAAACTCAAAGTGGATTAAAGACCTAAATATAAAACCTAGAACTTTAAAGATCATCAGTGAAAAAATAGGGACAAACTTAAGGGCTCTGATGCATGACACAAATATACTATCAAATATAACTGAAAGTACACACACAACAGAAAACAAAATAGATGACTGGGACTTCCTAAAAATTAGACACTTATGTGCTGTAGGATAAGTACTGGACTGCTAACCACAAGGTTGGTGGTTCAAACCCACCAGCTGCTCCTTGGAAAACCTACATAGGGTCATGGCACTCAACAACAACAATAAGTGCATCAAAAAAGCCACCAAAAAGTACAAAAAAAACCCCACCAACTGGGGGGAAATTTTTTGGAATGACTTATCAAATAAGGGACTAAACTCTAAATTGTATAGAAAACCTCAACACCTCAACAAGAAAAGATAAATGATCTAATTAAAACATGGGCAGAGGACTTGGACAGTTCACCAAAGAAGACATTCAAGTGGCCAACAAACATGAAGATATGCTAGAGATCATTAGTCATTAGAGAAATACTAATCAAAACAACAATGAGATATCATCTCACTTCAGTATTAATAGCAAAATTAAAAACCAAACAAAACAGAAAACAAATGCCAATGAGGGTATAGAGAGCCTGGAACCCTCCTATACTGATGGTAGAACTATGAAATGTTGCAATTGCTGTGGAAAACAGTATGGTCCATCCCCCAAACCTTGGAAATAGAAATACCTTATGACTCCACAATCTTTCTACTTGGTGTATATTATCCATAAATAAGAGCCATTAGATATATGTACACACCCATGTTCAATGCAACACTATTTACAATAGCAAAAAATGGAGGCAGCCTAAATGCCCATCACTGGAAGAATTGATAAACAAACTTTGGTATATACACACAACATAATACTGTGCAATGCTGAAGAATGATAATCTGTGAAACACCTCATAACATGGATGAACCTAGAGGGCATTATGCTGAGTGCAATTAGTCACTCACAGAAGGACAAATATCATATGAAAACACTATTGTAAAAAGTCTAGAAAAGGTTTTCAGGCTAAAAGAAAGATTATTTAGGAGAGAAATTAAAATAATTCACTGGAATGCTAACTTGGATGATAGAGAAGGCAATACACAAAAAGAGAGAGGTTGGCAGAAGTATGGTGAAGACATGGGAAGACACAAGGAAGGGAGCCAGATTTATAGATAATATAGGTGAATACTGTTATATCCACAACCCTGCAATAACAATGATCCACGAGTAGATACAAGGACAGGTACACAGGCTGAACAGGTATGGGAGACAGAATGGAAGTACACCCATATGCATAAAGATTTGACAGAAGATATTTGCACATGGGTATTTATTTACCTTTTCTACATATTTATCTATGAATGTGATGGAGTACAGTTATGAAAACTTCTTAGCCATTACAAAACCCCTTGAGGGAATGAGCTGTTGGGCCGGGAGGTTCAGGACCATCGTCACAGGAGACACCATGGTCAATTGGCATATTATAGTCCACAAAGACAATGTTCTATATTCTAGTTTTGTGAGGAGCTAATGGGATTACATTAGGGATTACAATGTTAAGAAAACAAAAATCCTCACCACTGGACCAATAAACAACATTCTTATCAACGGAGAAAAGATTGATGTTGTCAAGGACTTCATTCTTCTTGGATCAACTATCAACACTCACGGAAGCAGCAGTCAAGAGATCAGATGACGTATTGCATTGGGCAAATCTGCTGCACAGGAACTTTTTAAAGTGCTGAAGAGCAAAGACATCAGCTTGAGGACTAAGGTGCACCTGACCCAAACCATGGTATTTTCAATAACCTCATATGGTTGCGAAAGCTGGACAGTGAATAAGGAAGATCATAGAAGAATTGATGCCTTTGAATTATGGTGTTGGAGGAGAATACTAAAAGTGCCATGGGCTGCCAAAAGAACCAATCGATCTGTGTTGGAAGACGTGCAGCCAGAGTGCTCCTTAGAGACCAAGATGGCCAAACTTCTTCTCTCATACTTTGGACATATTGTCAGGAGGGAACAGTTGTTAGAGCAGGATATCATGCTTGGTAAGATGGACAATCAGAGAAAAAGAGGAAGACCCCCAACGAGAAGGATTGGCCAGGTGGCAGCATCGATGGACTCAAGTGTGCCAACAGTAGTGAGGTTGGCCCAGGATCAGACATTGTTTAGTTCTGCTGTGCATAGGGTCGCTATGAGTCGGTTCCAACTCGATGACACCTAACAACAACTACAATGGGATCTTAAAAGCTCACAAGCAGCCATCCAAGGTGAAACTACTGGTTTCTCCTTGTGCAGAGAAAAAGAAGAGTGGTGAAAATTGAAGATGCTTGGAATTAAATAGTTCAATGGACTAATGGAACATGTGAACATCAGTTTCCACAACCCTGATACCAGAAGAACTAGATGATGCCTGGCTACCACTATCAACTATTTGAAAAGGATCGCATGAGAAGGTCTTGGGTAGAGTGGGAGAAAATGTGTAACAAAACTCAAAAATTTAAAAAGGCCAGGCTTATTGGTCAGAAAGAGACTAGAGGAACCCAAGACTATGGGCCTGAGCCACCCTTCAGGTCTAGAATGGAACTTACTTACCCTCTTGGCCCAATTTTCAACCAAGCAGTAGCTAAGTATATAGGGGGACAACTACACTAGTAGGTATGCTCACCATGTCATGGTCAACCATTCAAGATCAAAAGGGCAGCATTTACATAAGAACAAAGTTCAGTAGGGTAGAGAAGTGCCATGGAATGGAAATAAAAATCACAGGGAGTAAGTAAGATAACTGATGTTACACGGAGGGGATTGCAATCATTGAAATGAATTATATAATTTGTTGAATGTAAAACTGACGATCTGCTTTACAAGCCTTTACACAATTCACAATACAAAGTTTATTTATTTTTTTTATTAAAAAAGAGTATCAGGACTTTCCATTTCTCAAAAAGGAAGAATACCATTTATATTATGCTATCCAGTAAGTTTTATTTCCTGTGTTTCTGGTCTCAGTCTGTCTCTGCCCATGACTTTATTATGTTGGGTTACCAAGATTCTATGTACTCAAGAGAATGAGGCTCTTGAAAGATTCCTTTTTTCCTTTTCCCAAGTTCTTTAGAAACGATCATAGTCAGCTCTCTGTATTAGTGGATTTCACATCTGCAATTCAACCAATCCCCCATTGAAAATATTTTTTTTTAAAAAAGTCTAAGATGGGGAGTAAAGTGCTATTTACATCACATTTACATTGTATTGGTGCTACAGGATAAGCACAGGACTGCAAGGTTGTTTTAAGCCGCAAGGTCAGCAGTTCAAACCCACCAATTGCTCCTTGGAAACCCTATAGATGGTTGCTATGAGTTGGAACCACCCCCATGGCACTTAACAACAACTACAACAACAAGGTATTATAAGGAGTCCTGGTGTGGCACTATAGGATAAAGCACTGGACCCCAAGGTCAATTTGAACTTCAAGGTCAGTGGTTAAAACCTACCAGCCACACCTCAGAATCCCCATACTGGGTCACTATGAGTTGGAACTGACTCCACGGCAGTTAACAACAAAAACAACAATAAGTATCATAAGTAATCTAGAGATGATTGGATTACTGGTGTGTAAGCACTGGACTGTAACTGAAAGGTTGGTTCAAATCCACCAGCAGCTCCTTGGAAACGCTATATAAGGTTGCTGTAAATCAGAACCAAATTAAGAAGAAGAACAACAGAGATGATTAAAAGTATGCAAGAGGATGTGCATAGATTATATGGAAATACTATCTCATTTTATATAAGGGATTTGGGTTTCCATGGATTTGACTATCTGTGGGTGGTCCTTGGGCCAATCCCCTCTGAATACAGAGAGACAACAGTACGTCTCGAAGCCATCTTTGCTATACTCCCCTTTGGAATCTTTTTGCCAGTGTTATCTCTCATTGCATAATGATCTATAGGTTAATTATGGGCTATAAATCAACACTTTCGTCTATCACTTGAACTTGAAGAACATTTTTAGTACTTTGACATTGGAGTCAAAGGTCATGATACCCATACTATTTATCATTAATTATCTTTGATAGTCTAATATGTCTTGACCATCTTTTTGGCTAAATTTGTTGTTCTTCACCAGCCTTTTCAACCTCAAACTAAAGTTGATTCAACAAATTGAGTTCACTGACCAAATCTTGTGGTCAAGGGCTTATGACTGTGTAAATGACTTTTGGGTCTGAAATTAACAAAAATGGAAGATTGAGCATATATGGCATGGAATGATGTAGGAAGAAAATATATTAAAGAATTTCCAAGCGTGGTCCATCATTGATAGATTCTTTTAAAACAACACGACAATTTTCTCATTTACATTTTGCCAGGGAGAGGAGCTACCCAGCCACAACAATCGTAGGTGTTTGAAGAAGAACACCATTCAATTTTACTTTCATAAATCACTGACTATGAAAGTCCTCATTGATGATAAGTAATTCCGCCATAATGTTCTAATGCTAAGAATGGTATCTTGGGAGTCAGATTGACCAGAGATTAAATTCTGCCTGTGTTCATCACTCTTTAAGTGACTTTGAATAAATCATTTAATCTGTCTGAGTATGATTTTTCTCATCTGCTACTTAGGAAAACAGTACCTGCAGGATTGTGAGCAAGTAAAAGATGCTCAATAAGCCTTGAAGAATTTGTTATGCTGGGATTTTTTAACCCTTACTGGGTCGCATATTCACGGAATGTTGGTTATTTTCAAAGCTTGTGAGAAGGAATTTATTCTCTTGTTCTAGAACACAGGAGTACTTCAGATCTAAGACCTTCATAACCACTATGATCCCTAGCAAACTGTACTTTCTTTGTATGTAGTGTCATTTTTCATGTCTATGTTTTCAACTAGAGAATACAGGTATCGCCTGCTTTTTAAAAAGTTTTTCTTGTGAATTGAGTGAAAGTTTATAGGGTAGATCATCAGCTTTACATTCAACAAATCATATACCTTGTTTCATTATAATGATTAGAATCCCCTCCATGTATCACTTAGCAGTATTTCTCTCTATTCACTTTAGCTCTTTTATTATTTTTTTAAAACACTCAGGCATATATATATACTAATTTACACCACCCAAGGGCACATTCTGCAACTCTGCCTGCTGGCTGCCAGCTCTTAGTTCCTATCTTCCAATGAATCTAGAGTCCTCAGCTGCTCCCTCTCTCCATGTCCCCATCTCTGCCTCCATCTCTGGTGGCCCTGCTTCTACAGATAAGGTCTCACATTCTGCTTGTGCTCTTCTCCTTTGATGATCCTAGGGTCCTTTGTTTCTGGACTGTAAGATTAACTACTCCCCAGTTTTTGTTACAAAAGTCTACCTTTACAATTGTGACAGTTGAAATTAGTCATGGTATGAATTACTCACTATTGAATCATAAGAATCTTCTCCCCATCTCTTTTAACCAGACTCATCTAGACAAGATGAGAGCTATTTAGTGGGAACTCTTTTTGTCCCTCCTCCCCCACTCTTAAACTAAACTCCCCCTTGAAACCTTGTAAGCCAGTCACTTTGTGCCTTTATCTCTCCCTCATTTCAGGTAGCCAGAGGGCATAGCATAGATACTTGATGTGAAGACTCCTTCCCTCTCTATTGTTACTTAGAGTTATTACCTCCATGAGTCAAGTTCATCAAATTGTAGCAATTTACCCTTGTTTCCTTTATCAAAAAATTCTTTTTTTCTTATATCTTCCTCTAGTCGAGTTCTAATTATCAATCTATCAAGGCTAGGTCAAATGGGTACTATCTGCAAGTTTGGGTGTTCTAGTGCATCTCCCCTCACTTCATATCAGCTGGATGCTTCACTCTCAGCTCTAGCCCTCTTTGTCCACTTTAAAAATGTTTACTTTATGCCACTTTGCTTTTATGAAAGACCTACACTAGTGTCTGTTTTCACTAATTGAAACAAATCCAATTATTATATATTTTTTAATGACTAAAGTCAAAAAATGAAACATGTTCAACGATTCTTTACAGTGAGTCATTAAAGAGGCAGTGCACACCCCTACCAATGAGGGCAGCGTCAAATTCCTTCCCAGGGAATTTCACTCAGCATCTCAGCATCAAACCACTATAGCTTTGAGCTGTGTCTGTGAACACTGTATATTAGTGTTACTTAGGTTTTAGATGTTATTTAGTATAGCTTAATAGGTTATCTTTTGGATCTGGGAATGTTCAAAAATATTTTCCATATAAATTAATGGTATTTACTTCCTCGCTTTATGCCATTTAAGTTTCCAAAGGATTTCATGGGAACTGTGTACTTTTGGTTGGTGGTGGGTCCCAACACATAGAGACCCTGCATAGGTTTCCGAGGCTGTATGTTGGTAGTTTTGAACAGCTGACCTTGAGGTTAGCAACCCGACTCATAAATACTAAGCTACCAGAGCTCCTTCTGCTTTTGGATAGCAGGGGATATTTGTGTTACTTTCTGTTAGGCAGGATTAGGGACTTTGAAGCCAGAAAGCTGATGCCTACATGTCGAATTACTACTCTGATTACAAAAATGTAGCAGCCATGCACCTTGTGCTCAAGGTTTCAACACAGTTTTAGAGAAATTGAAAAATATTATATATACACGAGGAAATTGGAGAAAGTCTCACATAACTTTTTCACAAAATAGAACATAGGTTGAATCTTGAAGGAAGAATAAAACTTACAAGGTTTCGTGGCAAGGGGTGGGAGGGACACACATTTCAAACAAAGAAAACATGAAGTGCCTAGAAAGGAGCTTGCTGCGTGGCAGGTGTGTTCAATGCATGTTGCTGAAGGAAGGAAAGTTACATGTGATTTCTCAATGGAAAAAAAAAGAGGAAGTTTGAAGCAAGTTAGTGCCTGTTGGCAAATGTTAGGCGAAGAGACTAATCCAGTTGGGTTAGATCTTAAAGGCCAAAATGCTATAGCAAAGAGTTTAGACCGCATCCTGTGGAGAATCTGGAACCTTTAGAGAAAAGTGACCTCATCAGATTCCTATGTTATAAAGATAATTAATTGATAGTAAGACACACTTTTAAAAATACCTTAACTCTGAAAATGAGATGCATAGCACAACTGAGGATTTATTATAGTTTGATTAGATGTTGTGTGTTGCTTTCTTGTAACTATTAGGTGTTGCCAAGTCAATTTCCAACCACATATGGCAGAGCAGACCTGCCCATATGGTTTCCTAGGCTGTAATTTTCATAAGATTGCCAGGTATTTCTCCCACAAATTCTTTTGTTACTGTTAGGTGCTGTTGAGTTGGTTCCACCTCCCAGTGGTTCTATGCCCAACAGAAAGAAATACCTCACCATCCTCACAATTGTTATGTTTGAGCCCATTGATTCTGCCATTGTACCATCCATCTCTTTAGGGGCTTTCTCTTTTTCTCTGACTTTACACTTTACCAAGTATGATGTCCTTCTTCAGGAACTGGACCCTCTGGAAAAAGTGTCCAAAGTATCAGAAACAAAGTCTGGCCAGCCTGGTTTCTAAGGAGTATTCTGACTGTGTACCTCTTCCAACACAAATTTGTCCTTCTGAAATTGCATGGCACTTTCAATTTTCTTCTCTAATATCATAATACAAATGCATCAATGCTTCTACGGTCTTACTTATTCTTTGTTCACCTTTCACATGAATATGAGGCAATTGAAAATATCATGGCTTGAGTTAGGCACACCTTAGACCTTAAACTGAGAGATCTTTGCTCTTCAACACTTAAAAGAGGCCTTCGGCAGCAGATTTGCCTAATGCAATAGGCCGTTTAATTTCTTGACTGCTGCTTCCGTGAGATTTGATTGTGGATCTAAGCAAAATGAAGTCTTTAACAACTTCAATGTTTTCTCCATATATTATAAGGAATTTATTTACTGGTACAGTTGTGAGAATTTTTATTTTCTTTGCATTGAGGTGTAATCAATACTGAAAGCTATAGTCTTTAATCTTCTTCAGTAGGTATTTCAAGTCTTCTTCACTTTCAGCAAGCAAGGTTGTGTCATTTGCATATCACACGTTGTTAATGAGTCTTCCTCCAATTCTGATGCCACCTCTTTTTCATATAATCCAGCTTCTCAGATTATTTACTCACTATACACAGTATATTCAGTTTGTCATACTGTGGTGGCTTGTGAGCTGCTGTGATTTTGGAAGCTATGCCACTGATATTTTAAATACCAGC
>NW_006408542.1:2336649-2338420 GCF_000296735.1 Chrysochloris asiatica | reverse complement strand
CAATAAAGTGCAGGTGTGGTGCTATGGGATCATGCACTGACCTCAAAGTCATATGAATCACAAGGTTGGTGGTTCAAATTCAACAGCTACTCCTCAGAAACCCTATAGAGGGTCACTATAAGTTGGAAGCAACTTGATGGCACTTAACAGCAGCAACAACAAAACATGTTTCTGGTGTTCTCTACTTTCAGCCTAGATCCATGTAATGTCAGTAATGGTCTCTCTCATTCCATGTCCTTTTCTGACTCTGGCTTGAATTTTTGGCAATTCTCTGTTGCTGTACTATTGCAGCCATTCTTGTATTATCTTCAGCAAAATTTTAATTGCATGTGATATTATTAATGATTTCCCCATTCTGTTGATTTACCTCTCTTTGGAATGGACACAAATATGGGCTTTTCCATTTGGTTGGCCAGGTAGCTAGCTGTCTTCCAAATTTCTTGGCATAGATGAGTGAACATCTTTCATGCTGCTCCAGCTTGTTGAAAAAATTTCCATTTGTATTCAGTACATTCCCGGAGCATTGGTTTTTGCAATGCTTTCAATGTCTCTTGAACTCCTTTCTTCAGTACCAGTGGTTCTTGATCATATGCTACTTGTTTAAGTGGCTGAACACTGACCATTTGCTTTTGGTATACATAGTCTGTGTATGCTTTGCATCTTATTTAAAAGAAAAATTTTTTTTATTGTGAATTGAGTGAAGGTTTACAGACAAGATCATCAGCTCTACGTTCAGCAAACCATACACCTTGTTTCATCTCAGTGATTACAATCCCCTCCCTGCAACATTTATCCCACTTCCTTTCTGTGGCTCCCGAATTACATGTTATATTTAATATATGAACGAGTCAAAAATATTTGATTTCTGTGCTGTGGAGTTGGTTCCAACTCATAGTGACCCTGTACAGGATTTCCGAGGCTGTACATCTTTATGGAAACAGATAGCCTCATCTTTCTCCCATGGAACAGCTGCTAGTTTCTAACTGCTTACCCTGAGATTCGTAACCACTATGCTGCCAGAGCTCCTTAAATCTATATTCATCTAAATGTCCATAGGGCACATTCTGCCAGCCAGCCTTCTGCCAGCAGGTATACGGTCACCTTCTTTGATGTCGCCACTTTTCTAGGTAGGGATCTCATGCTCCTCTTGTGCTCTTCCTTTTTGATGGTCCTGGGCTTATCTGTTTCTGAAATGAAAGACTGCTTACTCCCTTCTTTTAGTTATATATCTTCTACAATTACAGTTGATAACTGCAATTAATCCTGCTAACAATTATTCACAATTGAGTCATAAAATTCTATCATTGTTGTACCCCATCCCCTTTTAGCAGATCCATCTGGAAAGCATTCAGTGAGAATTCTACCTTACTCCCCTCATTCTGTAATTAAGTACACTCATGAAAGCTTGCAACCAGCCACTACATGCCTTTGTAGCACCCACATTTTTGATAGTCAATGTCTAAATTTCTAGTCCCTATCAACCCAGGACACTGAGGAAACAAGGTTGTTCTTTGATATGAACCTTCTATTCCAGTTGAAATTTTGAGTCACTGTATTCAAAGGCAAAGTCTAGTTTGTAAATTGCAGCAGTTTGCACTTGTTTTAAGTGCTAAACATCTTTATCTTCCTCAGTTTGAATTCTGGTTAGCCATCCAAGCTAGGTCAAATGGGTACTAGCTGCAAGTTTGGGAGTTCACACACATATCCCTGCACTTCACACCAATTGGCCTCTTCACTCTTGGCCCTAGTCTCCAGGGGCTAGATCAGTGTC
>NW_006408542.1:2330186-2336089 GCF_000296735.1 Chrysochloris asiatica | reverse complement strand
TGGCCTGCATGTCTTTTCAAGTGGGAATGTCCCAACTCAGCCCCATACTTTACAAAGGCTTAACAAGAAGCCTATTTTCCTGAGCAAATTCTAACTCACCTTTTAGCAAATCCAGTTGGGTATAAAGGCAGGCTTATGAGCTTTCTGTAATCATAATTCTTAATATTCATTTCACAATAGTGGGCTGGGAAGCCAATATCCACAAGACAGTCAAGCACATAAATAAGTTTTTCCCCTCCTTTACCCATTCAGACTATGTTGATCCATGTATCGAATCACAGAACACTGTTGTTCCAATCACTACTTACCTCTGTCCCATTTTGCCCATGGAGTCCTGGTATGGCACTATGAGTTAATGCACTGGACTTCAAGGTCAGTTTGAACCACAAGGTCGGTGGTTCAAGTTCACCAGTGCTCTTAGGAAACCCTATACAGGACCGTTATGAGTCAGAACCAACTAAATGGCATGTAACAACGACAGCAACATACGTCTCTAAATCTTCACCTATCTTCATTGTTCATCTGCCACCTTCCCTCTTGTTTTGTATTGCCCTCCCTGTCACCTGGGCTAACATGTGTGTACCCTCTAGCCAGTGAATTGTTCTCCAATCCCTCCCATCTCTGATAGCTGTCAAATAATGTTTCTTTTAGAAGGAAACCTTTTCTTAAGCTTTTATAATAATATTCTCATACAACATTTGTCCTATTTTGATTGACTAATTTCACTTAACATAATGTCCTTGAAGTTCATCCATGTTATATGATGTTTTTCAGGTTCATTGATATTCTTCAAGGTTGCACAGTACTACATTGTGTATATATACCAAAGTTTGCATATCCATTCTTCCACTGATGGTCATTTAGGCTGTCTACATCTTTTTGCTGTTGTGAATAGTGCTTCAATGAAAATAGGTGTGCACATATCTACTCATGACCTGGCTTGTATTTCTTGTGGATACTTATCAAATATAAATATAAATACCTTATGACCCGGAGAGATTGCTGGGTCATATGATATTTCTATTTCCAACTTTCTGAGCAAGCAGCATACTGGTTTCCAGAGTGGTTGAACCATTTTGGAGTCCCACCAGCAATGTAGGAGCGTCCCAGTCTCTTCACACCCTCACTAGTATTTGTTGTTTTATGCATTTTTTTTTTTTTTTAGACTTTTCTGTTAACACTGGTGTGAGATGATATCTCGTTGCTGTTCTGATTTGCATTTCTCTAATGGATATGATAGCGAACATTTTTTTACATATTTGTTGCCTGCCTTGATGTCTTCCTTGGTGAATTGTCTGTTCAAGTCCTCTGTCCTATTTTTAATTGTGTTGTTGTTTTTTTTCCTTGTATAAGTATTATAGTTTTCTAGAATTTTAGATATTAATTTTTGTCTGATATGTTACGGTGAAAAAATTTTCCCCATCTGAAGGCTCTCTGTTTACTGTTTTGGAGAAATCTTTTGATGAACATTTGTTGCTAAATTTTAGGAGGTCTTAGTCATCTATTTTGTCTTCTATTGCTTGTGCATTTTTTGTTATGTTTGATATTGTATGTATCCCACGTATTAGAGCCCTTAAGTTTGCCCCTAGTTTTCCATTGATGATCTTTATAATTCTAGGTATTACTCTTAGGTTTAATCCAGGTTGAATTTATTACCCTCCATCTTCTTTTGTTGTTTTCTGTGATTATGAGACAATAAATAAGGAAGACCAAAGAAGATTTGATACCTTTGAATTATGATGTTGACAAAAATATTAAATATACCCTGGACTCCATGGAGCATCATTCAATATTTTACCCATTGAATCCTTCAATACTGCAAGTCAAGGTGTGAATTTTTCTTGAGTTCTTTTGCTTGAGAAATGCTGAGTGTGTTCTTTCCTTTTGGTTTTATTTGCACATTTCATTATAATTCTTGATTTTGTCTTCTTGAGCTGCCCTTTAAAGTTTTCCATTTAGCTCTATTACTTTCTCATTTCTTCCATTTGCTTTAGCAGCTCTATGATGGAGAACAAGTTTCAGAGTCTCTTCTGACATTCATATTGGTCTTTTCTTTCTTTCCTGTCTTTTTAATGACCTTTTGCTTTCTTCCTGTATGATGTTCTTGATGTCATCACACAGTTCTTGTCATCTTCTATTGTTCATGTCTAATGCATCAAATCTGTTCTTGAGATGATCTCTAAAATCAGATGGGATATGTTCAAAGTCATATTTTGGCTCTTGTGAACTCGTTTTAATTTTCTTCACCTTCAGCTTGAACTTGCATATAAGTAAGTATAGATCATCTTTCCTAGGTGGCTCCTGGCCTTGTTTTGACTGATAATATTGAGCTTTTCCACCGTCTCTTCCAGTTGGTTCACCAGAGTGGTTGGGTAGTTGCCTTCCCAATTTCCTAGCCATAGTCATTTTGATTCCCGTGTGTTCCATCTGGTGAGGTCCAAGTGTATAGTTACCTTTTATGTTGTTGAAAAAAGGTATTTGCAATGAATAAGTCATTAGTCTTGCGAAATGCTATTATGTGATCTCCAGCATCGTTTCTATCACCAAGGCTATATTTTCCAACTACTGATCTTTCCTCTTTGTTTCCAACCTTCACAGTCCAATCACCAGTAATTATCAATGCATCTTTATTGTAGTTGGTAGAATTCTTCAATTTTATCATTGTCTTTAGAGGTTGGTAGGTAAACTTGAATATTGATGGTATTAAATGGTTTTCCTTATAGGTGTATGGGTATTATCCTATTTCAGACAGCATTGCACTTCAAGATAGATCTTGAAATATTCTTTCTGATGATGAGTGTGAATACATTCCTCTTGAATGTGTTGTTACAGGCATAGTAAAATATATGATTGTCTGATTCAGCATGGCCAATGCCAGTCCATTTGAGTTCAGTAACACCTAGGATATAGATCTTTATGCATTCCATTTCATTTTTGACAACTTCCACTTTTCCTAGATTAATACTTTGTAAATTTCATGTTCTGCTTATTAATTTTTACAGCTCTTTCTCTTTAGTTACAGGATTTTTACAGCTCTTTTCCCGTATTTTCAATTGAGCCTTAGCCATGAATGAAGTTTTACTCCATTTATGTCATCATTGTCAACTCTACTTTAAGGAATCAACTCATCCCAGTCATATTTTGAGTGCCTTTCAACCTGACTCATTTCTTTACACTAAATCTGACAATGTTTCATTGCTATTTAGAGGGTTTTAATGGAAATAGTTCAGCTCACCATACTACTGTCTTACTCTGGAAACTCAGTTGAAACCTGCCCACCATGGGTGACCCTTCTGGTATTTAAAATGCCACTTGCATAGTCTCTAGCACCACAACAACGTGCAAGTCACCATAGTATGACAAACTGACAGACCCACCTTTAGGTGGGTTCATACCACCAACCTTTCAATTAGCAACATTGGTGGTGGTCATATGCCGTGGAGTTGGTTCCAGCTCACAGCCACCCTATACAGGGTTTCCGAGGCTATAAATCTTTATGGGAGCAGAAAGCTTCATCTTTCTCCCATGGAACAGCTGGTAGTTTCGAACTGCTGACCTTGCAGTTTGCAGCCCGATTTGTAACCAGTATGCTACCAGAGATCCTTTAGTGTTATGCAAAATATTGTTATTGATTATAGGTGATGACATCTTATATTTGGTGAAAAATCAAATTTATAGCAACCGAGGCACCAATGAACAATGAAGCAAAGAAACTAGTTGGGAGACTTTACCCAACAGCATAGCTGCTAGGTAATGAGGTACAGCACAAAAATCAAGCAAGCCACAGTTGATTTTGAAATTGATGCCTATTAGATGTTAAATAATACTATGAATTTGAAATTACAGAAACAATTAAAGTGTTTGAGTTTTAATAGGTTAAACATACATTTTGGTTTTCTATTTCATTTTTTACTTTGCTTTATGACATGGTTAGAACCGAAAAAAAGCTTCTAGCTTTTCACAGAAATTGTATTTCCTCAGATGGATATTTATAAATACATATATAATTTATGTATGTATTCATAGTATTATTTAACATCCATTAGGCATCAAATTAGGATTGGAGGAAGACTCCTTAACAGCCTGTGATTTTAAGATGATACAATATTGCTTGCTGAATGTGAGGAATTCATGAAGCACTTACTGATGAAGATCTTCATCTTCAATATGGATTACACTTCAATATAAAGAAAACAAAAATCCTCACAACTGAACCAGTCAGCAAGATCATGACAAATGGATAAAAAATTGAAGTTGTCAAGGGTTTCATTTTACTTGTATCCATAATCAGTACTGGGAGTTTTGGTGTGGTGTTGTGGGTTAATGCACCGCACTGCAAAGTCGGTTTGAGCTGCAAGGTTGGTAGTTCAAGCTCACCAGTCACTACTAGAAAACCCTATCCAGGATCACTTTGGGTCAGAACTGACTGGACGGTACTTAACAATAACAACAACATACTCAAGACCACGGAAGCAGCAGTCAAGAATTTAAATGACTTATTCCATTGGACACATTTGATGCAAAATACCTCTTTACAGTGTTACAAAGCAAAGATATCACTTCGAAGACTAAGATGATATTTTCAATCACCTCGTATATGAGTGAAAGCTAGACAATAAATAAGGAAGACCAAAGAAGAAGTGATACGTTTGAATTATAGTGCTGACCAAGAATATTAAATATACCACAGACTCCTGGAAGAACAAACAAATCTGTCTTAGTAGAAGTACAATCAAATGCTCCTTAGAAGCAACAATGGTGAGACTTTGTCTCAAGTACTTTGGACTTGTTAGCAGGAGGGACTAGTCCATGGAGAAGAGCATCATGCTTGGTAGAGGATCAGTGAAACAAGAAAACCGTTCTTGAGATGGATTGACATAGTGGCTGAAACAAAGAGCGCACACATAGTGAGGATGGCCCAGGAGTAGGCAGTGTTTTGTCTTGTTGTACATGGGGCTGTTATGAGCCTGAACTGACTCAATGACACCTAATAACAACAGGCATCCAAATTTTGTCAGGAAATTGCAAGCCTATTGAGAGTGGAGATTCCCTTTAGTATTTTAACAAACAGTATCTGTTCTTTGCCTTGACATTTCTTACAAAAATAAAGAAAATGTAAAATACTGGAAGTGACTTTACATTTCCTCAGGTTCAATTCCTTCATCGATGAGGAAAATGAAGTCTGAAGGTGCTGATTGCTTTATATATCCTGACTCTGAGCAGTCTCATTCATGTTGACTATATCTTGGACGCCTCCTCCACATTAGCAGGCTACCTGATTACCTCTGTATTATTTCCAACTTCAGCTCTAGTCCAGAGTAGAAATCCCAAAAGATTTTGTACTCCTGCTTCCAATCATCACAACTAAGAGTTAATAACTGTTGTCATTAGTTCGCCTCTCTCTTTTTTTTTTTTTCTGACTCGTTATTCTGTAGTTGGAATCTTATTCCTTTTGCCTGCTCACCTGGTTGTAATAGTGATAACTTTTTGCTGATTAGGTGATGATGTCTGGGTTTGGATTATGTTACCAAGGGACTAGGGGAGGGTTCTTTTTATATCCGATTTGTTCCTTTATTTAGAATATGGTTTTTTTTTTAAGGTTCTAAAATAAATGGGGATTCCTGGTATGGCACTGTAGGATAAAGCACTGTAGGATAAAGCAAAAGATTGGAGATTCAAATGGACCCCTTGCTTCTTGGAAACCCCATACAGAGTTGTTATGAGTCAGAACGGACTCAACAGCATTTAATGGCAGCAAGATAAATGGAGTCCTGGTGTGGCATTGTAGGATAAGCACTGGACTGCCAGATCAATTTGAGCAGTGAGGTTGGTGGTTCAAACTCACCAGCTACTCCTCTGAGTTGGAACCAACTTGACTGCGCTTACCAACAACAAAAATAAAT
>NW_006408542.1:2320115-2329032 GCF_000296735.1 Chrysochloris asiatica | reverse complement strand
CAGACTTTGTCTCTCATACTTTGGACATGTTATCAGGAGGGAACAAAGGACATCATGTTTGGTAAAATGGAGGGTCAGCAAAGAAGAGCAAGACCTCCAAAGAGATGGATTGATACTGTGGCCACAACAATGGTTCAAACATAAGAACAATTGTGAGGATGACACAGGACTAGACAGTGTTTCATTCTGTTTGCATCGGGTCACTATGATGTGGAACTGACTTGAAGACACCTGACAATAGTAGAAATAAAATTTGAAGCACTTTATATATAATTAGGGTAGTTTGTCTGCAAGTAAAGCAATACAACAAGGGTGTCTTAAAAAAAGAAAGAAGAAGAAGAAAAAAGAGTCCAATCAAAACAATGGCTTAAAACTGTGTCTGTTCTGTGAGCCAGTTAAATTCAGGGCTGAGAGTTCAACTGAAAAGTTTATAGTGACTGTTGTTGTTATTTTAATACAAAAGGGATAATCTTGATAGATTTTCTCAAAGAACATGGGACAATCACAGGGACTTACTACGAAGAAGTTTTAAGAAAACTGGAAAGTGCATTGGTGAGAAAAAGGCCAGGAATGTTTTGCCGAAGAATATTTTGTGATCATGACAATGGACCTGCTCATTCTTCAAGAGTAGTCAGGGCTGTCTTGTGAGAATTTCCTTGGGAAACCTTATCCCATTCTTGCTCCTCCAGACTTGTTTCTTCTTCCCAAACTCAAAGATTATTGAAAATAAAGACAATTTAGTCCCCCAATGAGGCTAAATCTGTCCCTTTGACTTGTTGTAAATTGAAGAGTTCAGAATTCTTCAGGAAGAGTTAGAAACATGGAAACACTGCCTTCAGAAGTGTATTG
Source organism: Chrysochloris asiatica (assembly GCF_000296735.1). Lineage (NCBI taxonomy): Eukaryota > Metazoa > Chordata > Mammalia > Afrosoricida > Chrysochloridae > Chrysochloris > Chrysochloris asiatica. Next base: position 2,328,183 of record NW_006408542.1, on the reverse strand, counting down.
TTGTTAAGTACTGCTGAACTGGTTCTGACTCATAGTTACCCTGTATGGGGTTTCTAAGGAGTGGCTGGTGAGTTTGAACCACCTACTTTGTGGTTCAAACTGACCTTGTGGTCCAGTGCTTTATCCCACAGCACCACACTAGGATTCCTTGTTGTTGTTAAGTGCTGTCTAGATCAAGAAAAAAATGTACACCAAGAATCAAAAGCTTCACATTTTGATACTTTTGTTTAATAAAGGTTTTTGTGTCTTAGCAATGTATAGCTTTGTAGGATAAGCACTGGACTGCAAACAACAAGGTCGGCAGTTCAAGCCAACCATCGGCTCTGCTGAAGAAAGATGAGGCTTTCTGCTCCCACAAAGATTTACAGCCTTGAAAACCCTACACAGGGTCGCTATGAATCAGAAATGACATGACAACTCTTAACAACAACAACAACATGAGTTTGTAGCAATACTTTTGAGCTAATCTCATATCTGAAAAGCTATTTAATCAAATATTATTAAGGACTGCGATAGTTAAGGTTCAAAACATACACAAAACAGCACATAACCAACCAATCATATGCATGGAAAAGCTGCACAACAAATAAGGAAGACTAATAAAGAAATAATGTAATTGAGTTATGGTGTTAACAAAGAATATTGAATATACCATGGACTGCCATAAGAACAAACAAATGTTTTGCAAGATGTACAGTCAGAATACTCCTTATAAGCGAGGATGGTGAGACTTTGTCTCATGTACTTTGGAGATGGTATCATTAGGAGCTAGTCTCCAGAGAAGAACATATTGTGCTTGGTAAAGTAGAGGATCCATGAAAAAAGAAAACCCTCCAAGAGATAGATTGAGAACAATGACGGAAACCTAGTGAGGATTATGAGGTTGGCCCAGGACTAGGCAATGTTTCATTCTGTTGTATCTAGGGTTGATAAGTTGGAACCAACTCAATGGTACCTAATAGCAATAACAAGCAAATAGCTAGCAATCAGAATGTTCATTATAGATTTGCTCTTGCAAAATATTGAAAATAAACTATAGCTCCATTTTAGATTGTTTATTAAATAAATCTATGTAAATGGACTTGTGGTGTGGCACTGTGGAATCTGCACTGGACTGCGAACCACAAGGGAAGCAGGTACTCCTCGGAAACTCTATACAGGGTCACTATGAGTCGGAATTGACTCGAAGGCACTTAACAACAACAATAAAGGAAAATAACTATTGTTGTTAATTGCCACTGAATCAGCTCTGACTCAAGGTGAACTTATGTATAACACAGTAAAACATGGCCAGTCCTGTACCATTTTCAACATTGTTGTTATGTTTGAGTCCCTTGTTGCAGCTATTGTGTAGTGCCTCCCATTCTAAAGGGATCGCTTTCAAGTACTATACTGGACAATATTTTCCTGTAATATGTAAAACTTTCATTGGATGATTTTCATAAATAAATTGTCAGGCCTTTCTTCCTAGTCTGTCTTAGTTTGTAAGCTCTGCTGAAAGCTGATCACCATGGGGGATCCTGCTAGTATATGAAATACCAGTGTCAGAGCTTTCAGCATCATAGCAACACACAACTGCCATAGTACGACCAACTGTCAGCTGAGTGGTAGAAACAGAAAATCACATGGTTATTATGGTGTGGTTCTTTATTTATTGTATTGGAAAGATAACCACATTGTATTATTGATCTTACAAATGCAGATAATAATAAAACATTGATAGTAGAATTTTATTCTTATTATATCTTATATGTATCAGTATTTACCTGTATCAGCTATCTCTCTGCGCACAAACAAACATATCAACAAAATTCTGGAAAAGAGTTCCATCAATATACTAATACTGATCATCTTTGTGTGTTACGATTCTTGAAATATTCATGCTCTTTAACTTAATTTTATTTTTCTTTTACAAAAGGTATTCTTTTATAATTAGGAAAAACAATATTTTGTTTATATTTTGAAAAAATATTACTATTAACTAGCTGGATCATTTACAATCTTTATTGAAGATGGTCTGCAATGATTTCGGACTGTTTTTAAGAAATATACTAATAAGTGAAATGAGCTGGCCATAACAAAAAACATTCTACTGTTATATAAAGCACAGATCAATCCCCAAAGAAAATTTACAATTTGTTTTCATAACATCATTGAAATAAGCATAGCCTTCAAATAGTGATGACTCTTATGGGCTAAATATTTTTATGAAGGTATAATTCTGGAATGTTTGTTCAGAAAATAATCTTACCACTTTATTGTTGGACCTCGTATGCTCTGTTTATATTAGCTTTCATACAAAATTTGAGCGAGCTAAGCCCTAAAGAAACTCTCTCACCCAGTGGATGAACAAGCGGTAATTTCTTTAGCTTTGGCATGCATCGGTAAATGAATGCATATTTTTACTTGCTTGACCAAGCTCAGGAATCTGCAAGTTTGCTAACATTGCATTATATGGACGGCACACTGAATAATACCATGTGTCCTGTCGCAAAAGCTGAAGATGCGTTTGTGGAATTTGCTTTATTCCGATTTATGAGGACTGCTGCACACAAATAGATTATTGTAGTGTCTGTGATTAATGGGACACCACACGGCTGTGTGGACTTCATAAATCATTTGATGCAATGTCTGAGTGAATTTTACTTGCAAAATCAGTTTCAATCAGCTTGGCTCCAAAACTAGGTAAAGCAGAAGGATGAGTTCAGTTGTGGGAGGTATCAAGGTGCTGGAGCAGTCAGCACTGGGTCCAGTTTTATGTCTCTTGTTATCAGTGATGTGGAAGAGTGAATAAGCAGCACGTTAATTAAATCTGCAGATGGAATTGGAAATGTCACAAATGCTGAGAAAACCAGGGAAGTGATACAAATTGGCCTAATGTGACAAGTGGGGGTTGGGAGAAAGGCCAAAAATACAACAGACCTGAATGTGTGCGCATAGACACATAGATGCACACAAATAAATAAGTGAATAAAGAATCAGCTAATTTCACAATACTTTGTAGATCCCAAATACCACGTAAAAACAGTTTGGGGAATAATGAATATGCGAAAAAGTGACCATAGAGTTGTATTTCATGTTAAGTATTTAGCATGTGTTTTGTTTTGAACATAATTGTTTGTTTTAAAATTAATAATTATGGGATTCTCCCTACCCCTAAAGAAAAACAACCCCAAAACAACTGGTTGCCATCTGATTCATAGCAGATAGGGTATAATTGCCCCATAGGGTTTCCAAGGCTGTTTACCGCTATGGAAGCAGACTGCCACATCTTCTACGGAGTGGCTGGATGGTTCAAACTGAAAACCTTTCAGGCAACACTGGAGTGCTTTAACCACTGCACCACCAGGGCTCTTAGAAATGTATGATGCATTTCTTTTATAAAGGCTACGTTCATGAGAACTTTGCTCTGTACCCACGTTCTCTTGCTCATTGAATTTGTTCCTTTCAGCCTAGTTATTACAGTCCTTGTGTGGTGCTGCAGGATATGCACTGGACCATGAGGTCGGTTTGAACTGCAAAGTCGGTAGTTCAAACTCGCCGGTAGCTTCAAGGAAACTCCAGACAGGGTCACTATGAGTTGGAACCAACTCGACAGCACTTAACAACAACAGTGTTTGTAAAAACTAAAGCTGATGAAAAAAAAAAAGAAAAGGAGTTTTCTTTGACTATCCTGCTTGCTTCTCAGAGATTCCTGGCAACACCAGCTATCCATCGGTTCCTCTGATCCCTCCTCAGTCAGTCTTTCACCAAAGAACAATCACAGAATTCTTATCACTCCTGATCCTGGGGGTAGATTGACTGCTACCATTTCCATTTCCACCAAAGATTGAAATGGAGGAGAAAACTCCCTCTGACAAGATTGGTTGACACAGTGGCTGAACAATGGGCTGAAACAAAGCAATAATTGTGAGGATGGCAGAGAAGCAGAACCTGGTTATATTTGTTCTCTTGTACACAAGATCTCTGTGGAGTTAGAACCAACTCAATAGCGCCTTACAACATCACGAGATTGGTAGTCTTTAAGGATTAACGGAGGGAAGGAAGAGGACAAAGAAGGAGAGAGAGGACAAAGGAGAGAGAAAGGATGAAAGGTAGAAAAGTTTGCCTTTTTTTCTCTCTCTCTTTGAAATAGAACTTTGAACTTGCATGCATGTACGATTATATAAAACATGGAATTTCATCTCTAAGGAAAAGTGAATAAGTGAAATAAAGACCTAATTAACACAAACAGGTAAAATCTGAATCTTAGTAAGAATCAAAATCGAGAGTATAAGGAGAGGATTGTAAAATTAAGGATGACCAAAATCACAATTTTTTTTAAAAGTTAATTTACAAGCGTGGGCCTTGGTATCAGGCAGATTAATCAGGAGTCTCGCTTCCCCTTTCCTACCTTCTGGTTCTTACTGAGGAGGATCACAGACAGGCTGGCCTCATTGTGGTAGATAAAGGGAAAAGGGCCACAGGCACCTGGATACTAGTTTCTAATATTCCCACCATCAATCTGGCTGTCATTAAGTCATTCCTATCACCTTTTTGGGTCTCAGTTTACTCATCTTTGAAATGCTTAGTTTGCCCTGAATCATCTCTAACATCTTCTTAAACGCTTCCAGTGGTTCTCAATTGTGGCTGACATCTTGGCTGGCACTTGCAAAACCCACAATGCAAAGGTCTCACTTCATTTACATCAGAATCTCTGAGTGGAAACACACTTCCATATTTTTAAGCTCCCTAAGTAATTCGAATGTGCAACCAAGTTTGAAAATCTCTCAACTGTGCTAGATGGTCTTGCACTTTCTAAAAAAAAACATTAGGACAGTAATAGCTAACAGTTATCAGATTCTCATTTATGTGCTAGAAGCACTTTATATGTATGCTGTTATTGATGTTGTTGTTAAGAGTTATCGAGTGGGTTCTGATGCATAGCAACCTTGTGTGGGGTTTCTGAGGAGAAGCTGGTGAGCTCGAACCACTGGCCTTGTGGTTCAAACCGACCTTGCAGTCCAGCTCATTCACCGGCAGTACCACACCAGGACTCAATACGTATGCTTCTCCTCATTTAATCCTCACAAGGACTGTAGGAGTTGATTTGTGGTTCCTACAACATTACAGATGCAGAAATAGGGGCTTAAAGTGGTGAAATAATTTGACTGAGGTTGTTCAATTAGTAAATTGTGGTAGCTAAGTGCCATCGAGTTGGTTCTGACTGATAGCAACCCTACATAGCATTTCTGAGGAGTGGCTGGTAGGTTTGAATGACCAACCTTGTGGCCAGTAATCCAGTTACTTATCCTACAGAGACACAAAGTAGCAAGTTAGTCAGTTTGAACCCAGAGTCCATAATCTGACATCCTATACCTAATTCTTCCTAAGGCATTCAATAAACAGATAAACAATGTCTTGTAAGTGGATTTAAGTGATGGATATTTTAGAGAATTGTCATTTTTCCAATATAATAAAACTGTGTGATAACATTTTTTTTCTAGTTTTACTTTATTTCTCTACTTCTAACTGTGTAATTTATTTTAATATTCAGTCTGAGTCAGTGCAATAAGGGATGGGTTAAAAAGTGTCCATATAAATATTGCCTCATAGTGTTAACTGGCAATATTTATATGGATGCTTTATACAGTACTTACTATGTGTAAACCACTATTATACATGTTTATTATGGTGTAGTATATGTTTCAGAAATGATCACATTTTCCAGCTCCTCCCATCTGGATTAACCCTTGACTCTGGACTGGACCATATGCTTTGCTTTGGCCAATGAGCTCGTCATAAACGTGACACATGAAAAGACTTGAAAAATGCTTGAGCACTTGTGTGTGCTTTCACTTTTTCGGGTTCAAGAACCTAGTCACTATGTGAAGAAGCCCAGACTAGACTGCTATATGTTAGAGATACAAAGACCAGTTGATCAAACCCACTTCAAGACCTAGGAGTGGGATAATCTGAGCCTAACCAGTCTACCACGAACTGCCATTGACTGCCATCACATGAATGAGTCCAGCTGAGACCAAGAGAAAAACTGCCTAGTTGAGCCCAGGACAAATAGTCCACCAAAGACTTGTGAGTTAATTGTTGTTTCCAGCTATTAAGTTTGGAGACGGCTTGCTATGCGTTGAAAGTTAACCAAATTAAGATAATGACAATATATATATATATATATTAGCCCCTTTGATTCTATATATAACATGTCAGGATAGATTGTCATTATCTTAATTTACAGATGAAGAAACTGAGACACAAGGAGTTTATGTAATTTGTTCAAAGTCACTTAGCTAGAAGGTGATGGCACCAGAAAGTGGTACAATCAATGTCTACACCTGGTTGTACTAGGATTTGAACCTAGATAACCCAGCACTAGAACCCATGTTTTAATATCCATGCTATATTATCTCATAAGTGTATGCTTTATTGTGTTCATTTTCAAAGACTTGTACAAGGAACAGCAATGAAAAAGACAGAAATTTTATCACAGTTTCCATTCCTAAAATTATTATTCTAATAAATTCTTTCATTATTTACTGAGCTTCTACTATTTTCTAGGTCCTGTACTAGGCATTAGGACTATAAATATGAATCAGACACATTTTTTTTTTTCTCACAAGGAGATAGGTTATCAGGAGAGACAACAACTTCAATAAATAATTGCAACACAAGATGAGAAATGCTATCATATAGGTCTTGTAGAAGACATTGCCATGATATAAAGAGGAAAATTGCTAGCTTTTGCTAAGGGGAGTCAGGGAAGTAAGAAGTTTTTCATATAATCATCATTACTTTCATTGTTTTTTCAGAGTCCTGGTGTGGTGCTATAGGATAAGCACTGGACTCATAACTGCAAGGTTGGTGGTTCAAACCCACCATCCACTCCTTGGAATACCACTACCTCATAGGTTTTGCTATGAATTGAAACTGACTTGATAGCACTTAACAATAACCTCATGTATTTATTTATTAAATGTGGAGGAAATGCTGTTTTGTCTATGTTTATTTTATGTGTTTGTTATTGTTTTTAGGCGCTGTCAAGTCGATTCTGACTTGCAGTAATTCCCTATGAAAGAATGAAACTGCTTAATAGGGTTTTGTTGGCTTTAATCTTGGTGGTAGCAGATCACTAAGTTTTTTTCCTGCAGACGTGCTAGGTGGGTTTGAATTGTCAACCTTAACCATTCATGCCAGCTTCCTTCTTTTTTTCTTCTTGTCATCCTGTTTTCCATTCTACCAATATTTATTGAGTGCCCATGTTCTGCAGGAGAAAGTTGAGGCTTTCTGCTCCTGTAAAGATTTACAGCTTTGGAAACCCTATACAGGGTCACTATGAGTTGGAAGCGACTCCATGGCACACTACCATCACCACCACTACCATTTCATTGTCAGGAGGACTGATGGCATAGTGGGTTTCGAGTTGAGCTGCTAGACACAAGATCAGCAGTTCGAATCCACCAGTTGCTCCTTGAGGTTTTCTGCTCCCATAAAGATTTACAGCCTTGGAAACCCTACACAGGGTTGCTATAAGTCAAAATCAACTCAACGGCCATGGGTTCTAGTCTGTTTTTAGGCACCATTTCCCAGTGAACAAGACAGAGAAGGTCTCTGTTTCCATGGAGTTTACAGTGAAATGAATGGAGACAGACTACAAATCAGCAAGAAAATAAACTCTCCTTAGTGAGAAGCTCACTGCAGAGAGTTGAAACAAGATAATATGATGGTCATCTCACATAGGCTGAGGTTCAGAGGGGAAGTTAGTGTAGATTTCCTAGGTAATCTTTGCGCTGAACTATGAATGACTAGACGAAGTGAGGCAGAAAAGCATTCTTGACAGAGGGAGCAGCTAGTTCCAGGCCCTGGGCTGAGAACATGCTTAGAACATGAGAATAGTGGTGGAGTGCAGGAACAGTGGAGGGGAGGGAGAAGTAAGAAACAGTGAGGAACAGGCAAGGCCAGTGAATTGGAGGACTTAATGAGTTCCTAGGATGGATATTCCAGAGTAAGTGAGCAGAGAACAGAAAGCTTAAAACAGATTTCAGAGAAGCTAGTCCTGGTGTGGCATTGTGGCTTA
>NW_006408542.1:2316336-2319735 GCF_000296735.1 Chrysochloris asiatica | reverse complement strand
GGTCACTATGAGTTGGGGTCTTGATATGGTGCTGTAGGATAAGCACTGGACTGCAAACCATGAGGTTGGCAGTTCAAACCCACCAGACACTCCTCAGACACCCACTCTGTACAGGGTCACTAGGAGTTGGAACTGACTTGATGGCAGTTAACAACAACCGCATGAATTGGAAGCACAGTTATTATTGGTGATGACAAAGTCAAGAATGGGTGGGTAAATTGGATGGACTGTTGACAAAGAGGTTTTATTACAACTTTATTGGTTGACTAAGGTTTGAGAAAAAAAAATCAAGAAAAATAAGCAAAAACTGATTAAGAAGCGACAACTAACAACCCCTAAAATATTTTTAATGACACAAGGATATGTTCTATTGTGCCAGGTTGTATCTACCACTCAATTCAAACCTGTTAGTATTGTCTTCACGACACTTGTAGCTTAGTCTCACATAAGAGTTTGGCATAAAGTTTTGAGTTTAACTTAATTCAGGAGAATTACATGAGTTGGAACTAGTTAGGTGGACCAATGGTTTTTTCCTTTGATTCTATTTTTATGAGGCAACAATATGAATTGTGGCCCTCCAAAATATGTGGTGTCAATCCTAACTTGTAAATTTGTGGGTGCAGTCTTTTTTGTTACACCCATGAGACCACTTTAGTGTAGGGTATGTGCTAAGCCAGTCTTTTTTTTTTTTTTTTCTTTTTCTTTTGTGAATTAAATGAAGGTTTACTAAAAAGATTATCAGTTTTACATTCAACAAATCATATACTTTGTTTCATCTCAATGACTGCAATCCCATTCATATAATAACAGTTTCCCCACCTCCTCCCTGTGGTTCTTACTTCCATTCCACCCTCCTTCCCATTCCTCCTCAATTTTGATGGTAGTTAGTGTTGTCTTCAGGACAATTGTAGTTTAGCCTCAAATAAGAATTTGGGATAAAGTTTTGAGTTTAACTTCAATTCAGGAGAATTACATGAGTTGGAACCAGTTAAGGTGGCCCTGTTGATCTTGAGTGATTGACCATTCCAAGGTGATTATGCCTTAGTAATATTGTTGTTGTTATAGAAAAATGCCATTGAGTCAAATCTGACTCATAGCAACCCTTTATAGTGTTTCCAAGGAGTGACTGGTAGGTTTGAACAGATGACCTTGCGGTTCAAACCAACCTTATGGTCAAGTGCTCATCCTACAGCACCACTAGTGTTGTTGTTCTTAAGTGCTGTTGAGTCGGTTCTGACTCATAGCGATTCTGTATAGCATTTCCAAGGAGCAGCTGGTGAGCTTGAACTGCTGACCTTGTGGTTCAAACCTATGCTAGAGTCCAGCACATTAACCTGCAGTGCCCCATCAAGAGTTCCCCCTAAATACCCATCTTACTGGTTGGCTGAAAATCACGCAACAAAGTTGTGTTCTGTTCCAGACCTGGAGTGGCTGAGCATCATAGTCTTGGATTCCTCCAGGCTCTTTCTGACCAATAAGCCCAGTCTTTTAAAAATAATTTTAAGTTTTGTTTCACATTGTCTCCCACTCTATCTGAGACCTCTTAATGTGATCTCATTCAGAGCAGTTGAAAGTGGTACTTGGGTACCATCTAGTTCTTCTAGTCTCAGAGTCATAGTGACTGATGTTCACAAGTTCCACTAGTCCATTGGATTAGTTGGTCCCAAGCATTTTTATTGCTCTTCTTTCTTCTGTACCTGGAGAGACCAATACTTACACCTTAGATGATACTCTTGAACTTTTAAGATCCCATTTGCTACTCACCAAAGTAGGATGTAGTACATTGTCTTTGTGGACTATGTTATGCCACTTGACCATGAAGCCAGACATTTTTGAGACTTAAAAGGAGAAGATTAGGTATAGAAGTAAGGAAGCACAGATGTGGAAAGATAGATGCCACACTACATGAAGATCATCAGTGAACCAAGAAACAGAAGCTGAAAGAGATGAAGATTTCCACCTAGAGCAAATCAAGAAGATTTTTCCGACAACTAGTACCCCAAACTCAGACTCCTAATCTCCTAAACTGTGAGAAACTAAATCTCTGCTCATTAAACCAACCCACATGTGGTATCTCTGCTACAGTGGTGGTGGTGGTGGTGGTGGTGGTTGTGTGCCATAAGGTCAGTTCTAAAGCTATTCATAATGATCCTGTATAGGGTTTCTACATCTCTATGGGAACAGTAGTAGCTCAAAATACCAACCAAGAGGGAAGGAGTCTTCACATCAAGGATCAAGCCTATCCCATCCATATACAGGGTTGATGGTGGTGGTGGTGTGCCGTGGAGTCGGTTCCGACTCATAGTGACCCTGTATAAGATTTCCGAGGCTGTAAATCTTTATGGGAGCAGAAGCAATGTAGACACTGGCTACCAAAAATGTGAGGGGGCTATAAAGGCATGAAGTGGCAGACTTGCAAGTTTTTAAGAGGGAGCTTAGTTTTAGAGTGTGGGGGAAGGTAGAGTCCTCACTGAATAGTTTTCATCTTGTCTAAACAGGTCTGGTGAAAGGAGATGGGGATAAGATTCTTATGATTCAATAGTGAGTAATTGTTATCATGACTAAATGCGACTGTCACAACTGTAAAGGTAGAAGTTTTGTAACATAAAGGGGGGAGTAATTAATTTTACATTTCAGGAACAGAGGACTCTAGGACCATCAAGGGAGAAGAGCCTGAGTGGGAGTTGGGACCCAAACCAGAAAAGTAGTGACACCAGAGATGGAGGCATAGGTGATGGCATGAAGAGATAGAACAGCTGGGGATGCTAGACTCATGGAAAGAGAAAGACTGTGTGCTGGCAGCCAGGAGGCAGGCTTGCAGAATGTGCCTTTTGGTTGATTAAATGATTATGTATGCCTGAGTGTTTTGTGTACATCAAAAACAATAACAACAAAAACAAAAACATATAGAAGGAATAGAAGAAAATGCTGTTGAATGATGATGGATGAGGGGATTGTAATCATTGCAATGAAACGAAATATGATAGGTTGAGTGAAAAAACGATGTTCTCCTATGTAAACTATCACTCAATTTACAATAAAAGCTTAAAAAAAAAATCTTTATGGGAACAGAAAGCCTCATCTTTCTCCTGGAGCTACTAATGGATTTGAACTGCTGACCTTGTGGTTAGGAGCCCAACAGGTAACCCACTACACCACTACAGCTCTTTTTGGTTACAATAGCATCCTACAACTAAGACAAAAACCTATAGCAATTTCTTTAAATTTTAGGCCCCGACACTCCTTTTAAGTTAATGAGTCTTCCTCCAATCCTGATGCCACGTTTTTCTTCATAGAACCCAGCTTCGCGTATTATTTGCTCAGCATACAGGTTGAATATGATGAAAGAATACAACCCTGTCTCACACCTTTCCCAATTTTAAAACATTCAGTGTTCCC
>NW_006408542.1:2283425-2313943 GCF_000296735.1 Chrysochloris asiatica | reverse complement strand
GTAATGTTTCATTCTGTTGTTCATAGGGTCACTATGAGTTGGTACCGACTCAATGGCACCTAACAACAACAACAACAAAACCCCTTTTAATGGAGTCCTGGTGTCAGATATGTCAGACTGCAAAGTCATTTGAACTGCAAGGTGGGTGGTTCAAGCTCACCAGCTGCTCCTTGGAAACCCTATACAGGGTTGCTATGGGTTGGAATTGACTCGACGGCACTTAACAACAACAAGCCCTTTTAATAAAAAATATTTTATAAGCTCCTGTTTATATGTAATTATAGGTAACCTAACCTGCATATAAACATAATTTTAACAAATCAGTGTAATTTATCTTACTTGTATTTTAATATAAGGACATATTTTAAAAAAGCAATTTGTAATAAAATACTATGTATTTTATTACATAAGTTCTTAGACACAATTACACTAGAAAATACATATTTGTGTACATATACATAGCATCCCCATGAATTTAACAGCTACAAATGCAGACGGATACAGGTGTGTTATGTTGCTAACTTAGATTCTAGGAATATAATTACTTTGAGTCATTTTTTATCCCTTACAATGGTGAGCACTCTTGCTAGAGTTCTGAACTAAAAAAAGAACAATCTTCTATTTGCTTTCTATTTTCATTCCTGAAAAACTCAGTATATATTAAAACTGCAAAAATACTTTATGTTTATATGTAAAACAGAATCAGATTCTAGGATGAGATAATGAAAAGCAATTCATTTTTAGCTACAAGAAAAATCTAGCAAGACATTACAAAAATAATGCAGGACACAAGACAATTCTCTGCTTAGGCAAACTGGTTCATAAAGTGTGTTGTTGTGTGCCATTGAATTGATTCTAACTCATAGTACCCTAATAACAGAGACTTGCCCCACATGGTGTCTGAGGCTGTAATTTTTACAGGAGAAGATCACCAGATCCTTTCTTCCCAAGTCAGTGGGCAGGTTTGAATTGCTGACCTTTCAGTTGGTAGCTGAATACTTAATCATTGAGCTATTAGGGCTCATATTATCCCTGAGTCCCATCTACTAATGCTAGGAACACTTATCCTGCACAATCACATGACCACAAAAGAAACCCCTACAAATAATCTAAGGGGTTGTTGTTGTTATTAGGTGCTGTCGAGTTGGTTGGAACACACAGCTACCCTCTACAGAGTTTGCAATGCTGTAAATCTGTCCTGGAGCAGAAAGCCTCATCTTTCTCCTGAGGAGTGACTGGTGGGTTTGAACTGCCAACCTTGTGGTTAGCAGTCCAGTGTTTATCTTACAATGCTACCAGTGCTCCTCATCTAAGGAAGGGTACTGCTTTAATAAGAACTATTGGAGTCCTGGTGTGACGCTGCAGGTTAATGCGCTGGACTGCAATGTCGGTTTGAAACACAAGGTCGGTGGTTCAGGCTCACCAGAGGCTCCTCGGAAACCCTATCCAGGGTCACTATGGGTCGGAAATGACTCGACGGCACTTAACAACAACAATTGGTACAGGATGTTGGTTCTCTGTCTTTGCTAAACATTGGAATTACCTTCAGAACTTTAAAAAATATTGATACTTGGGTCATACATCCAAAGAGTCTGTTTAATTTCTCAGATGAACAGGCAGTATTAAACCACTCATATAAGGAAACCACTCATATAGTCCCCATATTTGGGGACTAGGAGTGTGCCCTCTTTGCTACACTACTAACTGTCTTTGTGATGAAGGACAGATCCTTTATTTTACAACAAGATCACCAAGAATAATTGTACAGGTAATACAATGCACAGTTCTAGAAGGCACTAGTAACAAAGTTTGTGAGATGCTGTTTATCTATAAAAGAGAACTCACCAACTTGCCATCTCTCTGAAGTGAAAACACATGCGAAAATAACATGCACATATTTTGGTGGTGTTGTCTGGTGCCATTGAGTCGGCTCCAACTCACAGTAACCTTATGCATAACAGAACAAAACACTGTCTGTTCCTTTGTCATCCTCACAGTTGCTGCTTTGTTTGACCCTTATTATTGCTGCCACTGTGTCAATCCATCTCGTTGAGGGTCTTTCTTTTTTTTGTCTTTGACTCTCCACTTTAGCAAGCATGAGGTCCTTCTACAGGGACTGGTCCCTTCTCATAATATATCTAAAACACGAGAGATGACATTTTCTATCCTAGTTTCTAAGGCACATTCTGACTGTACTTCTTACAAGACAGATTTGTTTGTGCTGTCAACTTTCATGGTACTTTCAATATTCTTCACTAACACCATAATTCAAATGAATCGATTCTTCTATGGTGTTCCTTAACTATTGTCCAACTTTCTCATGCATATGAGACAATTGAAAATACCATGGTTTGGGTCAGATTCACCTTTGTCCTCAAACTGACAGTTTTGCTCTTTAGCACTTTAAAGAGGTCTTTTGAAGTAAATTTGTCTAATGAAACACATCTTTTAATTTTTGGACTGCTGTTTCCATGGACACTGATACAAGTAAAATGGAATCCTTGACTATTTTGAATCTTTTCTGCATTTATCATGATGTTATTTAGTGGTCCAGTGTGAGGATTTTTGTTTTCTTTGCATTGAGGTGCAATCCATACTGAAGGGTATTGTCTTTGATCTTCATCAGTAAATATATCAAGACTTTGCTTCCAGCAAGCAAGGTTTTGCCATCTGCATATTATAGGTTGTCAATGAGTCTTCATACTGTCCTGATACCATGTTTTTCTTTATATAATCCAACTTCACAGATGATCTGCTTAGCATACAGATTGAAGAAGTATAGTGAAATGATACAACCCTGGTACAAAACTTTCCTGATCGTAAACCATTTAATATCACCTCAGTCTGCTCTAACAGCTGCTTCTTGGTCTAGGTACAGGTTCCCCATAAGCAAAATTAAGTGTTTGGAATACCCATTCTTTGCAATAGTTTGTAATGACCAACATAGGTGAATGCTTTTGCATAGTCAATAAAGAACAAGTAAACATTTTTTTGGCATTCTCTGCTTTCAGTCAAGATCCATCTGATATCAGCCATTATATCCCTTATCCCACATCCCCTTCTGAATCTGACTTGAATTCCTGTAGAGTTCCTGCTACAACTCTTTTGAATGATCTTCAGTAAAATTTTACTTTCTTGTGATATTACTGATACTGTTAAATAATTTCTGCATTGTATTGGGTCACCTTTCTTAGGAATATGCTTATATGTGGATCTTTTCTAATTGGTTGGCCAGGTAGCTGTCTTCAAGATTTCTTCAATATTGCATCAGTTTGTTGAAACATTTCAATTTGTATTCTGTGAATTCCTGCAGTCTTGTTTTTCTCCAATGCCTTTAGTACAACTTAGACTATTACTGGTTCTTGATCATATGCTACCTCTTTAAATGGTTGAGTGTTGATCAATTATTTTTGATACATTAACTCTCTGTACTCCTTTCAGCTTCTTTTGATGCTGTCTGCATCATTCAATATTTTGCCCATTGAATTTTTTTTCTCGTAGTGCTTTCAGCTTGAGACATACTGAGCATTTTCTAACTCCATGTCTTTGTACATTAAATTATAATACTTGACTTTGTCTTCTTGAGCTATGTTTTGAGATTTTCTGTTCATCTCTTTTGCTTCCTCATTTCTTCTATTTGCTTTAGCATCTCTATGCTAGACTCCTAGTATGGTGCTGTATGATAAACACTTGACTACTAGTAGGTTAGTAGTAAACACTTAGTAGGTTGGTGGTTCAAATCCACCAGCTGCTCCTATTAAACCCTATAATGGCATTACTATGAGTTGGAACTAACTCAATGGCACTTAACAACAACAACGACAATGCTGGAGAGTAAGTTCTAGAATTTCTTCTGACATCCATTTCAATCTTTTCCTTCTTTCTTATCTCCTTAATGATATTCTTTCTTCCTGTGTGGTGTTCTTGATGTCATCCACAACTCCTCTGGTCTTCAGTCATTAGTGTCTAATGCATCAAATCTATTCTTGGGGTGTTCTCTAAATTCAGGTGAGATATACTCAAGGTCATATTTTAGCTTTTGTAGACTTGCTTTAATTTTCTTCAGTTTAAGTCTGAACTTGCATATGAACAATGCTTGGTCGGTTCTGTAATGTTCCTTTGGCCTTGTTTTGGCTGATGATATTGAGTTTCTCCAGTGTTTCTTCCCACAGATATAGTCAATTTGATTACAATGTATTATATCTGATGATTATCCACATGTATAAGCTTTTATGTTGTTGCAATAAATAAGTCATTAATGTTGCAAAATCCTATCATGTGATTTCCAGCATTATTTGTATCACCAACGACATGTGTCCCAACTACTGATCCTACCTATTTGCTTTCAACTTTAGCATTTCAATAACCAGTAATTATTGATGCATCTTGACTGTAGGTTTGATCAATTTCAGGCTGAAGAATTGGGTAGAATTCTTCAATTTCATCATTACTGTCTTTAGTGGCTGGTGCATAAATTTGAATAATAGTAGTATTAATTGTCCCTTCTTATAGGTGTATAGATACATCTTATCACTAACAGCACAGGACTTCAAGATAGATCTCTTTGAAAATTAATCGGATGCCATTTCTCTTTGAATTTGTCATTCACAGCATAGTAAACCATATGATTATCAGATTCAAAATGGCCAATTCCAGTCAATTTTAACTCACTAATGCCTAGGATATTGATCTTTATATCTTTCATTTAATTTAAAAAAATGTTTTATTGTGAATTATGTGATAGTTTAGATGGGAGAACATTAGCTTTACATTCATTCTACCGTATATTGTTTCAGTGTCATGGTTACAATCCCCTCTATCAACTAACCACAGGGTATACCCTGCATGCTTGCCTCTTGGTTGTCAGCACACAGCCCCTCTCCCTCTCTGGGTCTAGTCCCAGTGTCCCCAGCCTCTTCATTTCTCCTCATCACTGTCTCTGCCTCTATCTTTGGCATCACTGTTTCTCTGGGTAGGGTCCTACACTCCGTTCTTCTCCCTTGATGGTCCCAGGGACCTCCGCTCCTGGACTGCAAAGTTAACCACTCTCTTCCTTTAGCTTCAAAACGTCTACCTTTACATTTCCAACACTCACAGTCAGTACTGATAGTAATTATTCACTATTGTGCCACATGAGTGCTATCCCCATCTCCTTTCATCAGCTCCACCCAGACAAATTGGATACTACTCAGTGGAGATTCTACGTTCCTCTGTGCCCTCTGGATCTAGGCTCCCTCTTGAAAGCTTGTAAGCCAGTCACTTCTTGCCTTTGTAGTCCCCAATTTGGGGTAGCCAATGTCCAAGTTGCCCATCCCTGTGTATGGAGGGGGTGGGAATGATCCTTACTGTAAAGATTTGTTCCCTCTTTTGAGCTACTGCATCCATAGGTGTAGGTCAAGTTCATCAAATTGTATCAGATCTCTCTTTTTTCCCTCTTCTTTCTTCTTCTATTTGAGTTCTGATCATCCAGTCATTGAAGCCAGATCAAGTGGGTATTATCTGCAGGTGTGGGTGTTCTTGTGTATATGCCCTCTCTTCTTAGAAGCTGGATGCTTCATTCTCTACTCTAGTCCTCTTTGGCTATGTCACTGACTCTGGGCCCAGGAGTTCCCAGGTCTTGTCATAATGCTGGCCAATCAAGTCTCCAGATGGGTTCACAGGAGTCTATTGAATGTGGTAGGGCTTAGCTCGCAGCTTCATTGCAGTTTACCCCTCACTTCCCCTTATCGGTGACCACATTGGTATTCCCATTGATTCTTAGTCTTGGAAGGGGGTTTGACCTGAGGGAACTCTTTTATTTAGTTTTCGACACATTCTAATTTTCCTAGATTCATACTTCGTACATTCCATGTTCCATTTATTAATGAAATTTGCAGATGTCTCTTCTCAGCAATAAATGAAGCTCCTGAAAGCTTTACTGTATCCGTGCCATTAAGGTCAACTCAACTTTGAGGAGATAGCTCTTCCCCAGTCATATTTTGAGTGCCTTCCAACCTAAGGGGCTCATCTTCTGGTACTATATCATATGTTTCATTGCTATTTATAAGGTTTTCAGTGGCTAACCTTACAGACTTCAGGTGTAAAGCTGTAGTATAAGCAGTGGATTGCTAAGCTCAAGGTCAGCAATTCAAACCCACCAGCCACTCTAGGAAACCCTGTACCAGGTCACTATGAGTTGCAACCGACTCAATGGCATAGAGCAACAATGACAATGACAATCTTTGGAAGTAGTCTGCCTCTCCTTCTTCCTTGTCTGTTTTGATCTGGAAATTCCACTGAACCTGTCAACCATTTGTGACCTTGGCTGGTATTTAAAATACCAGTGGCATTGCCTACACTGTCACAGAAACACACAAGCAACTACAGTGCTATAAACTGACAGAGGAGTGGTAGAGGTACACATTTAGGTGACATGAGATGCTTTTTTAAAAAACTTAAATTTAGTAGTATTTTAAATGATTTATAATGTTTCTCCTCAGAAAAACATACATATTTTTATTGTATATATCAAAAATGAGCATCACAAACTAAAAAAAAAAGTTTTGGCAGGGAACTTCCAAAATTACAAAAACAATAGAAATTGCAGATAATTCTTGGAAAGCTATAGGCATGCTACCATGTTGGGATACTCGTATATATGGAAATAGTACAAAGAGAAATAAGGGGTTAATTATTTGATATTACAAAGTAACTCTTTTCAAAATGATTCTCTGATTTATAAAGGTATTTACTTTATATACCTTTAAAAAAACTTCCCTATTAAAGTGTTCAAAGGATATGATCTACAAATACAATATTTGGGGCACCCTTCTTAAGAATCTGAATATTTAACAATATTTACTGAGTTACTACAGCATGTTCATCACTGTGCTAGACTGACTATTTTACTTAAGAAGAGATCCTACCTCTGCCCATAAACAGTTTACAATTTGTGAAGTAGATGTATAAACATATATAAATTTAAAGGAATGAATATTACAAGCACAAAATAGGTGTTGTGAACAATTTGCCCCAGAGATAATGCATGTAACTACTAAATGAATGGCAATTGAATTGAATCTTTAGAGACTAGTAGACATTTGACTGCTGGAGAAGCAAGGACAGGAACCATCCAGGCAGAGGAAATAGCAGCTGCAAAGGCACTGAGGCTGACAAGGAAGTTGCCAGACAAATGGGTTGTCAGACAAGTGAGCTGGTAAAAGTGTACTGCTAAGGATGAGCAGAGTAACAGCAATGAAGTTGAGGACTTAATTTAGTTACAGGCTGTTGAGGGCTTTGGGTGTCATGTTAAAGAGTTTGGAGTTTATCCTGCAGAAAACGGAACCGTCTAGAAGATTTTTTAAGTAGAAGGTTGACAATTCTAATTTTATTCCTTAGGATAGTAATTGGCAGCTGTGTGGAAGATGGGCAGCAGGAGAAAAAGACAGATGGGACAGGGAACAATCTGGAAACCTGTGTTAATGAGCACCATGCCCTCGATGCTCTAATGTGTAGATTTCACTTTCTGTAGACAGATCAGGAGGAACCACAGGCAGGAAGGTAGGTTGGAGATGAAGCATAAAGAGGTCATAGCAAGGACTCAGGGCATTTATAAACAAACAGAGATTGAGCCCAGAAAAGTGAGTGAAACAGGAAGGAGTATGCAATTATGAAGTCTAGAGACTGGAATCAAGAAACTACAGTACAAAGTGACGAGGTTAAGAACCAAGGAAACAGAAATCTAAGCCAGCACATTTTGGGGAAAAGATGGACAGGCTTAGACAAATGGTCTGAGTATTAAGGACGCCACTGGATAACAAGATTTCTAGGACTTGTCAAACTCTACTGAGAATCAGAATCACCTGGAGGACTTATTAATATGCAGATTCCTCGGCCCCACCTCCAGAGAGTCTTACTTCATATAGGTTTGCCCTAAAGCAAAAACCAAGTCTACTGCTGTCAAGTGGATTCCAAGTCATAGTGAGTTTCAGGTCAGATTAGAACTGCTCCATAGGTTTTATGAAATGAAATCTTTATGGAGCAGACTGTCTCATCTTTCTCCAGGGAGTTTTTTGGATCTGAACTGCCAATCTTGGGGTTACCAGCCCTAACGCTTAACCCACTGTGCCACCAGGGCTCCAGCTTTGATGCTGGTCCTAATAATCTGCATTTCTTTAAATACCCAAGTGATGGTACTGCTGGTTCACGCACCAAACTTTGAATAACAAGGTTTTATGGAACGTTCAGCTCTAAAATTACCTGAATTAGTTTCAGGGTTTAGAAACTCCTGAATCTTCAGGTATTGTCATAAAGCTACCAAACTGGAGAGAGGTCTGAGTGGGTGGAAGAAAGCCAGTTCCTGACAGATCAAATTTACAATCTGAGAGGCACAACAGCTAAGCAGACAGCTGTACGTGAACAGGAAGTGTGACTTGATTGTTAAAAAAAAAAAAAAAAATCAGTTCCACTTCTCTCCAGGCAGCTGCTGCAAAACGGGACTAATAGTTGTTTGAGGAGAAGTGAGAAGAAAGGGCGAGCCTGAGCAAGCACTGTTCTCAGACACTGCCTCTTCTGAAACCGGATCTGTTGGGTTGAGAGCTTGAACGGGCTGCCCAACCAATGCTTCATCATTCAGGAAACCACATACCTGGAGCATTACCACCTCCCTGGGCAAATTCAGCATCTTTACACAGCCCACCAAGTTCTCTACGGCCATTTTAATATGGGACTGAAGGGTTTTGTTGCACTGCTAAAAAGGAAAGAACAAAAATAGATGAAGATAGTAACATTTTTGGAGTGATTAAATTATTGTGCATCTTTTTAATATGACAGACTGAAGAGGCTTCCAGAAACTAGGTTAAATTTTTTGGAGAACTGCCAGTAATCATACGGAATGAATACATATATAAGCAAGAGGTTAATGCTCAGCATTTTTTTTCCTTTTCTGACTTAAGCTGTGAATGTAAAAACTGAACCCATAGCTAGTATGACCCAAGCAATGCAGGACAGTTTGTCTAAATTGCAAGATGGATTTGAAATTAGAATTGATTAATGTACCAATATCTAGCTTATAGCGAATGAAGAGAAATTGATTCATATTCCAAGATCCTTCAAATATGGAAATTATTAATCAGTGAGTCTGCTGGTTTGTGACTTGGTATTAGCACGTTCAAATACAGATTCCTTTAACATTCTTTCCTATGAGGCATACATTCCTTTAGTTGTATGAGTAAACAAACTCTATTTCCACATCAATGAATAAACATAAACAGTAATCAGAGCAAGAGGAGGCAAGATGGTGGAAGAGGCAGAAATGCCATATAGATCCTGTACAACAAAGATAAGGGAAACCAATAAAACGGAGGCAGATGATAGTCCTGGAACCCTGAGCTTCAGACGCAGGGATAGAGAATTGGATTGGATGCTTAAAAAGATAGAAAGCTGAACAGACATGGAAGAAAAGGAGATATACTGGTGACATGTACAGGCTGACCAGATGCATCATGGCCAGAGGATAGCATATTGGCATTGCAGAAACATACCAGCGGCTCTCAGAGAGGTAGGTGTCATTCTTTGCCTGTTCGCTATACCTCCTGGGGACCAGAGGTGTAGTTGGCCTAAATCCACATACACCCCAGCAAGGCTTCCACTCTTCCAGCAGTCAGAGTTGCACAGAAGAGTGGGCATCTATCAACCCTGGCACCTGGATTCAAGTAAACCCTGCTCTAAACCTGTAGAGCCATTCCTAGGCAGCCCAGGACTAGCCCTCACTAGGAGAAGAACCTGAACAGACACATGGAGGTTAAAGAAATAAAGGCAGGTGATTTGTGCCCACTGACCAGGTGGAGTGTGGCCATGTTGAACTTTTGTGGGTGACTTTGAAGTCAGAAGGCATTTGGTAGCACAGAGGCATATCACTTATTGGTGAAGAGAAAGATACAAAATGTTTTCTTGTACCTCACTTACCCTGGTGACGAGAGGCAGCACCCCAGAGAAACTCCTGCTCTCCAGGCAGTCAGAGCCACATCAAAATAGGTTGGAAACTGGCTGCATCAATCCCTGCACCTGGAATCAGGTGTGGCCTGCTCCAAACCTGCACAGCTGGTTCTGACAAGCCCTGGACTAGCAGGACCTCTTGCCCTCTGGGATGGTAATGCCCTGATTCCCCAGGTGCTTTGGGGTCTGCATGACCTGCTTCTGGAGATGGGACCCAGAACAGACAGCACTTAGCTCTACAGGAACTTTATCTAGGGTTTGAGTCCCATCCTGTGCCCACCTACCACTTGAAATCCTTGGCTGGCAAAAGACCCCAGAATTTTCTCCTCTCTGTGTCTGGTACCTGCATTGGTTTTTCCCTTTCATTGATTATGTTTATTTTTTCTTCCCTTCTTTCTCTCTTTACTTACCCTTAGCCATAGCCTAAGCCAGGTGTTTTTCTTTCTTTCTGATTTTAAGTTTTATTCACATATTTCTCCTACTCTATACAGTACCTTATAATGTGATCCCTTTCAGAGCAGTTGGGAGTCGTAGCCAGGCACCATCTAGTTCTTCTAGTCCCAGGGTTGTGGAGACTGATGTTCACGTGTTCCGTTAATCTATCGGACTAATTGTTTCCATGTGTCTTTGATTTTCATGACTCTTCTTTCCTCTGGACAGGGAAAGATCAATAGTTGCACCTTAGATGTCTATTCATGAGCCTTTTTGTTATTGTTGTTTACAACTGTTTTAGTCCCACAGAAATAAAAATAAAAGAGTAAACAATAAAACATTCTTCCATTGATAAACACACAAAAGTTGAGTATGGAATTAGTACTTCACAGCAATAATAATAATAAAAAGGAACAAGATACAGATACATTCATGAATACATATGAATTTCAAATCCATTATGTGGAACAAATGAACCAGATTCTAAAATCTACAGACTGCATGATTTGGACAAACTGTTGTCAGAAATTCACACTGAGGGGAGATTTGAGTTACAAAGCATTATTATATGGTGAGAAGCGTTATTCCGTACTTTCTTTGTGATACTTATTCTATGAATTGATATATTTGTCAAAATTATATCACAGGACTTTTGAAAAGTAGATTATCATCTAAATATTTTTAAGTCTATACAAGTAGAGAAATGCTTTCAGAAAAATTGAAGATTAGGGAAAAGCAAGAGACTAAAGAAATGACTGTTTCAGATTTTGGAGAAAATTGCTGTTACTATCTTAAACTACTGCACAGGCTGGTTTCTCTTTTTTTGGAGAGAATTGTGTTACTTTTATATACTACTGCATAGGCTGGTTTGTCTCCATATGTGTTTTTTTTAAAACTACCATCATCATGGAGTCCTGGTATGGTGCTGTAGGATAAGCACTTGACTACAAGGTTGGTTTCAACTGCAAGGTTAGCAATTCAAACTCACCAGCCACTCCTTGGAAACCCTATACAGGGTCGCTATGAGTTGGAACCAACTTGATGGCACTTAACAACAAAAACGTCATTGCCTCTTCTATTGCAGGCTAAAAATTCCCCAATAAATTCACTTACTGGCAGGATAATATTGTGACACGTAGTCAGGCACTTAGTTAAAACTCCCTGGTGTACACGAAGGGCTGGTTGGTCCAAAGTGTGGTGAGACCTGGAGACTCCTGGGCCCATGGACAAGGATATAGCCACTGGGGTGGGGGTGGGGCTAGAGCTGAGAATGAAGCATCCAGCTGATATGAAGTGAGGGGAGACACACAAGATAGCCCAAACTTGCAGATAGTACCCATGTGACCTGGCGTTGATGGCTTGATGATCAGAACTTGATGTCTTTACTTGAAAGGAGTCTCTCTATTGTATATTTTCTCATAATGTCCTTCCTGGTTGCTGTGGTGAGTTTCACTGTCAGGGAACTCTGATTTTTCTCAACATGGATGATCAAGTGTCATTCTTTACCAATTGCATCAGTATAAGTTCACTGGAAAACGTTTGTTCGTTATTATTCTGTTTAAAGACTGAGTCTGTGTCATTTAAGGTTTCCAACATCACATCTCTGTAAAGTTTGCTCTGAGAAAAAAACCAACAAAGCCTACCCCTCCCGGGTAAATTCCACAGTCACGTCCTCAAATACTATCGAGTTCTCATGACAGATCTTGATATGTTCTTCCTGACGATGAATGAGACACCATTCCTTTTCAGTTTGTCATTCCTTTTGATTCCATGGATGTGTGATACGATTGCTCTCAGTCCCCATCTGCCTAGACTGGATTACTTCTCTCTGTGGTAGGCTCGGACCTGGGAATGCACGGAGACACAGCCAGTTCCCTCCTGGCTGAGTCGGACCACTTCGTCTCCAGGAGATGCCCTGGTTTGGGAGCAGCCTCGGGGATGAAGAAGAGGCTGGCACTGAGCAGGAGAGCGGAGAGGCCACCTTCGCTCCTGGCAGGGGCCTCCTGTGCTGCCGGCACTCTGGAAACAGAACACGGGGGACCCTCTTATGAGTCTGTTCATGAGCTTTTTTCTTTCTTTCTTTCTTTCTTTCTTTTTTTTTTAAAGTTTTTACTGTGAATTATGTGATAGTTTACATGGGAGAACATTATCTTTAAGTTCATTCTAGCGCATTTCGTTTCATTGCAATGATTACAATCCCCTCCATGCATCATCATCAAACCAAAGGGTACACCCCACAAGCCTGTGCCCCAGTTGTCAGCACACAGCCACTCTCCCTTCCTGAGTCCAGAGTCCCCAGCCCTTCCCTCTCTCCACGTCATGGTCTCTGACTCCATCGCTTGTGTTATTGCTTCTATGGATGGATAGGGTTCCGAATTCCGCTCTTCTTCCCTGATGGTCCCAGGGACCTCCACCCCTGAACTGCAAGATCAAGCACTCCCCTCCATTTGTTACAGAAATGTTCATGAACTTTTAAGACCCCAGGCAGTACTCACCAAAGTAGGATGTAGAACATTGTCTTTGTAGACTATGTTATGCCGATTGAACTTGGTGTCCCCTAAAGACTAGAGTTGTTCGTTCATTTATTCTTTTTTAAAAAGTAATTGTGTATTGAGTGAGTGAAGACTTATAGGGTAAATCACCATTTTTTATATTCAGCAAATCATTATAATAGTTACAATCCCCTCCATGCACCCTTAGCCAACAGTATTTACCTCTATTGCCTTTTTTTGAATGGACACATACCATATTGTAAATATATATTCGTTTAAATGTCCAAAGGGCACATTTTTCAAGCCAGACTCCTGCCCACAGACACACTGCTTTTCTCAGTCCCTGGGCTACTCTGTCTCTTTGCCATCATCTCAGCTGTCTCCACTTTTCTGTTTAGCATACTTCGTTCCTCTCATGTTCTTCCTGCTTGATGGTCTTAGGGTTCTCTATTCCTGAGATGACAGATTAACTGCTCCTATTTTAGTTGTACCTCTTCTACATTTACAGTTGTGACAATCACTATTAGACCTGAAAACAATGACTCAGCAATTGAATCATAAAATTCTTTTCCCATAATCACCAAAGCCATCTGCACATAAGGAAAATTATTCAGTAGGGTTTTTGTCTTACTCCTCAAGTTCTGACATTAAAGAACCCTCATGAAAGCTTATAAGCCAGCCACTTCATGCCTTTTATAGTGCCCCAATTTTGATAGCCAAAGTCTAAGTTGTCCATCCCTATTAACCCAGTATACTGAGGAGCCATGTTTGATCCTTTATATGAAGAATGCTTTCCTATTCAGTTGGAATTTTGGGCAGCTTCATCCAAAATCAAGGATCCAGTTGATCAGGTTGTAGCAATTTACGCTTGCTCCCTGTATTATACTTCTTTGTCTTTATCTGGTCGAATTCTGGTCAGCAAGCCATCCTTAGTAGGGTTCATGGGTACTTTATGTGAGTCTGGGAGTTCTCGCATACCTTCTCTCTCTTCTGATCAGCTGACTGTTTCATTCTTAACTCTAGTGCCTGGTGGCTAGGTCAGAATCTTTGGGCTCTAGAGTTCACACATCTTCCTGAACTTCCAACCAGCCAGTCAATCCTATTCTCTCTCTTATGTCAGTGTCATTGGGTGTCTATTGAATACGGTGAATCTCAGCCCATGTCTCCTTTGTTGCATTTTCATTTATTCATAAAGTCTGAAATTCAGTGAATTTAAATTCCAGAATATGTAATTTCAGAATATTTTCATCACCTAAAAAAGAGACCTCATATCCATTTGCAGTTACTTTCCATTCCTATCTCCCTTTGTTGTTGTTGTTAAGTGCCACCGAGTCGGTTCTGACTCATAGCGACCCTGTACAGGGTTTCCGAGGGTGTAAATCTTTACGGGAGTAGAAAGCCTCATCTTTCTCCCGTGGAACGGCTGGTAGTTTCGAACTGCTGACCTTACGGCTCGCAGCCCGATTCGTAACCACTACGCTACCAGAGCTCCCTTTAGTCCTGGGCAAAAACTAATCTAGTTTCTGTCCCTATGAGTTTCCCAACTCTGGATTGTTCATATAACTAGAATTACACAATATGTGGTCTTTTTGTGACTAGAGTTTTTCACTTATCATAAGGTTCATCCACATTATAGTATATATGAGGTTAAGTAAAAGTACTGATACAAAATTGAAGAAACCTTTATTAATAAAAAATATTGAAGTGCTAAGCTACTGTATATTGACATATCTTCCATCTAGGTCTATAAACTTCTGAAGGCAATGTTTCCATCTCTTTAAGAATTCAACTCTATTCTATTGACACCATGTTTTGTATCTTCAAGGGATTGAAATCATGTGCCTTTGAAATGTTCTTCGAGTCTGGGGAACAAAAAGAAGTCTGAAAGGGCCAGATCAAGGCTGTAGAGTGGATGGGATAAGGTCTGCCAAGGAAATTCTCATAGGCCAGCCCATCCTATCCTCAGAGACTGAGCACGTGTGTTGTTGTGTTGGAAAAATAAATTCGTTGGTGCAACTTTCCTGGCCTTTTCCTCACTAACGCAGCTTTCTATTTTATTAAAATTTCTCCTCAATAAACACCTCTGATCATCCTGTGCCTATTGAGAAAAACCTATCAACATGGCCCCTTTGGAATACCTCAAAAAGTCACCATAATATTCTGAGCTGACCTCTCTGTTTTGAATTTAACTGGTCCAGCCACTATTTCTGAATAGACATTTTTTTTTTTAAGATTCCCTCAGCATACTAAGACAAGTGTATTACTGAGAGAACTTGTCTGCAGTCGTCCACTGATGACAGGTTTAGACATATTCTGTTTGGAATATACCCATGCGTGTATAAACTGGAACCCTAATAAAAATACTTTTGGACTTACCTCTTTATGTTGCTAAATTCAGTTTGCTAGTGTTGTGTTGAAGATTTTGTTCTGTATTCATGAAGGGTATTAGTCTGTACGTTGTTTTTCCTTTCTTTCTTTCTTGTGATATCATTGTCTAATTTTGGTTTCAGGGTAATACTGGCCTCGAACAGTAAATTGGGAAGTGCTCCCATCTCTTATAATTTTTTTTTTTTTGGAGTAGTTTTTAAAGGACTGATGTTAATTTTTCTTTAAATGTTTGACAGAATTCTCCCATGAAGCAATCTTACTTTTTTTTTTTTTTTGATTGGGCAGGAAGGGAAGGTTTTAAAAATTTTATTTCAATTTCTTGTTATGGCTTTTTTTCAGATATCACACTTTTTTTAGTCACTTTGGTAATTATGTCTTTTTAGGAATTTGTTCATTTTAACCTAGGTTATCTAATATTGTGGAATATAATTG
Organism: Chrysochloris asiatica; assembly: GCF_000296735.1. Classification (NCBI taxonomy): domain Eukaryota; kingdom Metazoa; phylum Chordata; class Mammalia; order Afrosoricida; family Chrysochloridae; genus Chrysochloris; species Chrysochloris asiatica. Next base: position 2,298,224 of record NW_006408542.1, on the reverse strand, counting down.
TTTATTGTATTCTCTTATAATTCTTTTTGTTATGTAAAGTTGGTGGTAATTGTCCTGCTTAATTACAGATTTTAGTAATTTAGCGTAGTGGTTACGAATCGGGCTGCGAACCATAAGGTCAGCGGTTCGAAACTACCAGCCGCTCCGCGGGAGAAAGATGAGGCTTTCTACTCCAGTAAGGATTTACACCCTCGGAAACCCTGTACAGGGTCGCTATGGGTCGGAACCAACTCGACGGCAAACAACAACAACAACAATATATTTTCTTGGTCAACTAGCTAAGCATTTGTCACTTTTGTTTATAATTTTACATAATCAAAATTTAATTTAATTAATTTTTCTCTATTTTTTTCTGTTCTTTTAATTTTTATTATTTACCTCCTTCTGCTTGCTTTGAGTTTAGCTTGCTGTTATTTTTCTAGTTTTTTAAGGTAGAAGTTTAGGTTATTGACTTGAGACCTTCCTTTTCTAAGTTTAGACACTTATAAATTTCCTTTTTAGCATTGTATTTGCTGCATCCAATAAGTCTGGTAGGTACTGTCTTTATTTCTATTTATCTTATGTATTTTAAATCCTTCCTGTGATACCTTCTTTCATCTTTTGGTTTTTAAAGAGTATGTTGTTTATTTTCCATTTGTTTTTGAATTTCCCAAATATCCTTCTGTTATTGATTTCTAATTTCATTCCATTGTGGTTGAGGAACATGCTTTGTACGATTTTAATTTAAATTTATTGAGATTTGCCTTATGGTCTATTATATGGTCTATAATAATGGTACCTTAAATTCAGTTGCTATGGCTTTTCTATCCAGTCTTCTTAATTTCCACCAAATGATTGATGGGACCATGCAAATAAGGTATGCAGGACTTTAAGTCTGGGATTGGTTAGTTTTACCCTCCAGCTACGCTTAAAAGGAACCATCTCAGAAGTAGAGATGGAAGATCCCAGGACTATCAAGAAGGAAGAGCAGGAGTGAAGCGTGAGAGATGGCAAAGGCAGAGGTAACGGCAGAGGCTGTGGCATGGAGACAGAGCAGCTTCAGGCTCCAGGCCTATGGACTGAGTAAAGCTGAGTATCAACAGGCAGAAGACTGGCTTGCAGAATGTGTCCTTTGGGCATTCACAGACTAGCTAACAGAACTTGGTAACATTTGCATGAGCGGGGCAGAGGCCAAGGGACCACATGGCTGAGAGACTGAAGACAAGAGTGAGGCATGCCTGCAGTATGGTAGACAAGAGACTTTCCTTACTGGAGAACTGCTGCATTCTGAATTGGTTTTGATCCCGAATTATACTACCCTGTTCACTTCCCTAATAAACTCCATAATCTTGAGTATTGTTATGAGTTCAGTGTGGCCATTGCAATGGATTTTCAAACTCAAATATGAAGCAGAGAGTGCTGTGGGAGGAATGGTTGGTATTAGGGTAACAAAAGTTTATAGGGTTGGAGCACATCTGTACTCTGTTTCATAGCAATTGACCTTGGGCTGATTTTGAGTTTGATTCTCTTTCCCCCTTGTGAAACCAGGGAAAGTCACACATGGCTCCTCCCACATGGTCCTTGCAATACTAGTGAATGTTTTATACGTACTTGAGAAGAAAATGTATACTGCTGTTGTTAGGTGGAGTGTTCTACAGATGTATGTTAGGTCTAGTTGATTTGTAATATTATTCAAGTCTTTTATTTCCTTGTTGATGTTCTGTCTTGTGGACTCCTGGTGTGGCACTGTAGGATCAGCACTGGACTGTGAACCACAAGATCGGCAGTTCAGATTCACTATCTGCTCCTCAGAAACCCCACGCAGAGTTGCTATGAGGTAGATCTGACTTGATAGAACTTAACAACAACAACATTCTTTCTTGTTGCTTTTTTCATGATAGGAATCGGGATATTGAAGTTTCTAATCGATTTGTCAGTTTGTATTTCATGTATATTGGAACTTGTGGTTTAGGGATTTTTAAGAACAAGAAAATATTAGAAACTGCATATTTTCCCAGAAACACACACACATACATACTGCCTTAAATAATCTTGTCCTTCTGCTTTCTGCCTCTCCTCATTTTGGAAACTGTTAGGCAACAATTAAACAAGCTGCCAGCTAACCATCAAACAATTCTCTGTTGAAATAGTCAGGTTGGAGCATGGAATTAGGATGTGGGTGGAGTGGAAGACAGACTTATTTTCTCTTTCTGTTAACATGGAAAATTGTATTGCAGCATCCATGGATAAGAGAGGGAATTATTTCCTCAATGGACCAGAAAGCTGTCTGAGCTTGTTGTGTGCTTTCAAAATCATTTTAGGATTTTGAGTATAATATTTCTAAGGAGGTTCATGCATGTACATGGAAGAATTAAGAACTCATGTCTGAAAATGCTGTAAGTTCCCTAGACACCCCAGAATTCTCTACTCGTTGATCACACACACACATATATATATATAAATACATATGATGATAAGTCAAAAAGTATTGCTACGAGGGTTCCAGTACATGGGCCTATTCCAAACAAACTGTTAGTAAGCTTGTCCCTACTATCAATGGATGGCTGCAGACAAGTTCTCTCAGTAACACACTTGTCTGAGTCTAGTCAGGATGCCCTAAAAAATGTTTAATTAAAACAGGGTCATTTTAGGGGATCTGTTGGGCAAGTTAAATTCAAAGCAGGGAGAGCAGCTTAGAAGGTTGTTGTAGCTTTTGGGGAGGACTTCAAAGGGTAATCTTGATAGATTTTCTTGAAGGACATAAGAGAATCAAAGGGTAATCTTGATAGATTTTCTTGAAGGACATAAGACAATCAAAGAGGCTTATTAAGAAGCAGTTTAAAGAAAATGGAAAACTGGCAAGAAAAAGGCCTGGAAAGTTGTGCTGAGAATTTTTTCCCCATCATGACAATGTGCCTGCTCATTCTGTGGGGCTAACAAGGGCTGTCCTATGAAAATTTCCTTGGGAAAACTTGTTCCATTCCCCTTACAGCCCCAATCTTGACTCTTTAGACTTCTTTCTGTTCCTCAATCTCAAAGAATATTCAAAAGGAACACAGTTAGAGTTTCCTGAGGATGCCAAAACTTCTGTTTTGATGTGGTATAAATTGAAGAAAGCAGAATTCCTTGGGGAAAAAGGTTGTTGGTGGTAGTTGCATGCTGTGGAATCAGTTCAGACTCATAGAGATCCTATATAGGCTTTCCTAGGCCATAAATATTTATGGGAGCAGGAAGCCTCATCATCTTCCAAGGAGTAGCTTGTAGATTCAAACTTCTGACCTTTCACATAGCAGACTAGCTTGTAACCCACTATGCTACTAGGGCTCCTTTGTGGAAAAGTTAGAGAAATGGAAACACCGCTTTCACAGGTGTATAGACCTTGATGGAGGATATGTTGAGAAAAAATACTTTTATATTTTTGTTTAATAGAGGTGTATATCATCTTGTCTCCACATGTCTGTCAATCTGCCATACTGTGGTGGCTTGCATCTTGCTGGGTTTCTGGAAGCAATGCCACTGGCGTTTCAAATATCAGCAGGATCACCCATGGTGGATAGGTTTCAGCAATTCCTCCAGACTAAAGCAAACAACAATCCTCACCACTGGACCACTAAAACAACATTTTTATCATCTCAAAGGGGTTCTACAACTTGCACAGTGAAATAGGCCTTGTGCAAAGCCTTTACAGAGTATAGGACCTTAGGTGGAATCCTGAGTCCCATCCACAACCTTGTGAGGTGAGACATTCCCACTAGAAAGGACAAGCAGACAGGAACAGCTACAGCGACAGAAGATACATCTTCATGATGAACCTGGCCTATACTCAGAGAGGTAGTTACTCTAAATACCAACAGAGAGGGAAAGAGTCTTCAAATCAAGCATCAATGCTATCTGCTCTGTGCACAGGGTAGATAGGGACGAGCAACTTAGACATTGGCTATCTAAAATGAGGGGCAATAAAGGCATGAAGTGACTGGCTTACAAGGTTTCAAGAGGGCACTTAGTTTAAGAGTGTAGGGGGAAAGAAAGAGTCCCCACTGAATAGCTATCATCCTGTCTAGATGGGTCTGGTGAAAGGAGATGGGGATAAAATTCCTAAGATTCAATAGTGAATAACTGTTATCATGACTAATCGCGACTGTCACACTTGTGAAGGTAGAAGTTTTATAACAAAAAAAGGGGAGTGGTTAATCTCACAGTCCAGAAACAGAGGACCCTAGGACCATCAAGAGAGGAACGCACAAATAGAATGTGAGACTGTATCCAGAGAAGCAGCAGAGCCAGAGATGGAGGCAGAGATGGGGGCATGGAGAGGGGAAGCGACTGAGGACTCTAGATTCATGGACTAAGAAGAGGAGGACTAAGAACTGGTGGCCAGGAGCAGACTTGCAGAATGTGCCTTTTGGAGAAGTAAATTATCATATATGCCTGAGTGGGTTTTTTTTTGTGTGTGTGTTTTTTTAAAAAAGTTAAAGTGGATAGAGAGAAATACTGCTAACTGATGGTACATGGAGGGGATTATAATCAATGTAATGAAACAAGTTATATGATTTGTTGAATGTAAAACTGATGATATGCCCTGTAAACTTTCACTAAATTCACAATAAAAACCTTAAAAAAACAAACAAACAAACAAACAAAAACAACATTCTTATCAATGGAGAAAAGATTGAAGTTGTCAGGGACTTCAGTCTTCTTGGATCAACTATCAACACTCATGGAAACAGCAGTCAAGAAATCAAAAGACGTATTGCATTGGGCAAATCTGCTGCATAAGCCCTTTTTAAAGTGTTGAAGAGCAAAGATGACAGCTTGAAGACTAAGGTGTGCTAGACCCAAGCCATGGTATTTTCAATAACCTGATATGCATGTGAAAGCTGGACAGTGAATAAGGAAGACCGTAGAAGAATAGATGCTTTTGAGTTATGGTGTTGGAGGAGAATATTGAAAGTGCCACAGGCTGCCAAAAGAACCAACAGAGCTGTGTTGGAAGAAGCGCAGCCAGAGTGCTCCTTGGAGGCCAAGATGGCCAAATATTGTCTCTCATACTTCGGACATATTGTCAGGAGGGACTAGTCACTGGAGAAGGATATCATGTTTGGTAATGTGGAGAGTCAGAGAAAAAGAGGGAGACCCCCAATGAGATGGATTGGCCAAGTGGCAGCATTGATGAACTCAAGTGTGGCAACAGTAGTGAGGTTTGCCCAGGATTGGGCAGTTTTTCGTTCTGCTGTACATAGGGTCACTATGAGTTGGTACCAACTCGATGGCACCTAACTACAACAACAAGAACAGACCAGGAAGAAGGAATAAGTAGGTGGTGCACGTCTCAGGGATTAGCCTCTAAAAATCTTATGAATCATGGTAAAGCATTATCTTATATAGTGTTGGTAAATGAATCCCTCAGGTTGGAAGGTACTCAAAATACCACTGAGAAAATAGCTGCCTCCTCAACATAAAGTAAATTTTAATGATGTGGGTAGACTAAAGTTTTGGGGGCCCTCATTTGCTGATGGGGCATGGTTCAAATAAAGAAGAAAAAGCTGCAAACATTCATAGATAACTGGAACATGGAATTTATAAAGTATGAATCTAGGAAAACTGTAAATTGTTAAAACCAAAATGAAATGCATAAAGATCAACATCATAGGTATTAGTGAATTGAAATGGACAGGTATTGGGTATTTTGAATTGGACAGTCATATGTTTTACTAAGATGGGGATGACAAATTCAAGAAGAAATGTGTCCCATTCATTATCAAAAACAATGTTTCAAGATATGAACTAAAGTTGAATGCTGCCTATGATAGACTAATATCTATGCACCTACAAGGAAGTTCAATTAATACAAATTTGCACATCAACTACCAAAGTCAATGATGAAGAAATTGAAGAATTCTACTAATTTCTTCAGTTTGAAACTGATCAAACATGCAATCAAGATGCATTAATAATTACTGGTGATTAGAATGTGAAAGTTGGAAACAAAGAGGAGGAGTATGTAATTGGAAAATATGGTCTTTGTGATAGAAATGACTGTGGAGATCGCATGATAAAATTTTGTGAAGACCAACGATTTAGCAGCAAATATCCTTTCTCAACAACATAAATGGGAACTATGCATGTGAACCTCACCAGATGGAATACACAGGAATTAAACTGACTACATCTGTGGGAAGAGACAATGAAGACTTAGGATATCAGTCTTAAAAAGACTAGGGGTTCTGGTTTGGTGCTGTAGGATAAGCACTGGCCTGCTAACCACAAGGTTGGTGGTTCAAAGCCATCAGTGGCTCCTACAAAACCCTATTATAGGATCACTGAGTTGGAACCCATTTGACAGCACTGCGGAATTGTGGAACAATCAATTGTTCATATGCAAGTTCAGGCTGAAGCTGGAGTAAATTAAACCGAGTCCATGAAAGCAAATATACAACTTTGAGCATATCCCACTTGAATCTAGAAACCATCTCAAGAACAGATTGATGCATTAGACACCAGTGATCAAAGACTAGAGGAGTTGTGGGATGACATCAAGAACATAATACATAAAGAAAGCAAAAGAACTTTGAAATGACTAGAAAAAGTAAAAAGAAATCAAAATGGATGTCATAAGAGACTCTGAAACTTGCTCTTGAGCATAGAGAAACTAAAGCAAATGCAAGAAATGATGAAGTAAAAGAGCTGAAAAGAAAATTTCAAAGGACAGTTCAAAAAGGCAATGTAAAGTTTATAGTTAAATACGCAAAGACCTGGAGTCAGAAAACCAAAAGGAAAGAACATACTCAGCCTTTCTCAAGCTGAAAGAACTAAAGAACAGAAGAAAAAAATTCAAGCCTTAGGTTGTAATATTGTGCAAAATGGGATGAGTGGTGGCTCCGTAGGACAAACACTGGACTGAACCACAAGGTCTGTGGTTCAAACCCACCCTGCTGTTCCACTGGAGAAGGATGAGACTTTCTGCTCCTACAAAGATTTTAAAAGCCTTGAAAACCCTATGCAAGGTTGCTATGAGTCGGAGCGGACTTGATGGCACAAAAATGTTCAAAATATTGAACGATGCAGGAAGTATCAAAAGAAGATGGAATATACAGAGTCACTGTACTGAAAAGAATTGGTCATGGTTCAACCATTTCAGGAGGTACTGGATGATCAAGAACCAGTGTATTGAAGGAAGAAGTCAAAGCTGCACTGAAGGCATGGCAAAAACAAGGCTTCGGTAATTGATGAAATGCAAATTGAAATGGTTCTACCAACGGACATAGTGCTGCAAGCACTCATTAGTCTAAGCCAAGAAATTTGGACAACAGCTAACTGGTCAACTGATTGGAGGAGACCCATATTTGTGCCCATTCCAAAGAAAAATGACTCGATGGAATGCAAAAATCATTGAACAATATCATTAATATCATGTGTAAGAAAACTTTTCCTGAAGATAATTAAAAAATGATTATGGGAAATCAACAGGAGCTGTGCGAAATTGAAGCTGGAGTCAGAAGATGTGAACAAGGAATATCACTACTGACAACAGGTGGATCTTGGCTGAAAGCAGAGAATACCAGAAAGATGTTTACTTGGTTTTATTGACTATGCAAAAGCAATTGACTATATGGATCATAATGAACTGTGAATAATATTACAAAGAATGAGACTTCCAAAACATTTAATTGCACTCATGAGGAACCTGTATATAGATTAAGAGGCAGTCATTTGAACAGAATGAGGGGATAATGCTTGGTTTAAAATCAGGAAAGGTGTGTGCCAGGGTGGTATCCTTTTAGCATATTCATTCAATCTGTATGATGACCAAATTACTGGTTGGGCTTCTAACCATAAGGTCAGCAGTTTGAAACTACCAGCTGCTCTTTGGGAGAAAGACGAGGCTTTCTGCTCACAGAACAATTTACAGCCTATACAGGGTCGCTATGAGCTGGAACTGACACCATGACATGTAACTACTACCATTACCATGCTGAGAAAATAAACAGAGAAGCTGGACAATATATGAAGAATAATGTGTATGCAGGATTGGAGGAAGGCTCAGTTACAATCTCCAATATGCAGATAAAACAATCTTGCTTGCTGAAAACAAAACCTTTTTGAAGCCCTTACTGATGAAGATCAAAGAATACAGCCTTCAATATATACTTCAACTCAATGTAAAGACATAAAAAATGTTCACAACTGGACTAATAAACAACATCATGATAAATGAAGAAAAGATTGAAGTTGTAACAGATTTCATTGTACTTAGATTCACAATCAATGATCATGGAAGCAACAGCCAAGAAATCAAATGACATAATGCATTGGGCAAATTCACTGTAAAAGACATCTTTAAAGTGTTAAAGAGCAAGGATTTTACTTTGAGGACTAGGGTGAACCTCTCCCAAATGCTAGTATTTTCAATCCCTTCATATGCTTGTGAAAGCTGGATAATGAACTAGGAAGATTGGGAAGAATCAATGAAATTGAATTCTGGTGTTGGGAGAAAAATATTGAAAGGACTGAGTAAAACAAATCTGTCTTAGGGGAGGTACAGCTATAAGGATCATTAGAACCTTTCATGCTCTTTCATCTCACATACTTTGAACAATGTGATCAGGAGGGACCAGTCCCTGGCAAAGGACATCATGCTTGGTAAAGAAGATCCCAACAAGATGGTTTGACACAATGGTTGCAACAGTGGTCTCAGACATAAATACAATTATGAGGATGAAACAGGGCAGGGTAGTGTTTCATTCTGGTGTATATGAGGTTGCCATGAGTCAGAATTAACCCAACAGCACCTAACAACATCAAGAATGGTTTTGTACCAATATTTTTTCACTTATCCTTGTACATATGGTCATATATCCAATGTTCATAAACATTTTTGGTAAAGAATCCAGGTTAATACCTAAGCTTTCCTTGTACTTATTTATATTTATAATCAATACCTTCTCTTGTGAAGTTGCTGTTGTTGTTAAATTGTTCAGTGTTACTGAGTCAGTTCTGACTCACAGTGACCCTGTATAGGGTTTCCAAAGAGCAACTGGTGGGTTTGAACTGCTGACCTTGTCTTGGAAAGTTGAGTTCCCTAAATTTAGTTTCTTACTACCTTGTTTTCTAAGAAGTAATCCATAGGTGTAATTTTTGTTGTTTTGTTTTACACATCTGTATTGTTATCTTTCGTTTTGTAATATCTGCTCACCCTCTCTCTTGTTCTCCACATTTCAAACTTGGCATATCCTGCATTTTAATGTTTTTCGTCAAACAATCATCCCACATCCGTTTGTAATTTAAATGGATCTCCTCTGTAGAAATAGACACCAAAGCAAAATGGAGAAATCAGATACATTTGTTTATCTATTTATTTTTTTCACTTGAATCATTTAAAGCCTCAAAAGACATGATGCTTATTTTGTCTGAAACTTCAAACAATAATCAAAATAGACTTCTAGGGACTCTACTGCCTGGTACTTACTATTAAGTTTTAAAATTAGTTAATTAAACCCTATTTATTCTTGCAAGTTGACTTGTATAAATATGTGCTAGAAAGAAGATAAAAGAGTCAGTAATATGAGGTTGTTATTAAGTGCTGTTGAGTTGGTTCTGACTTAAAGACACACTACAGAGGGTTTCCAACGAGTGGCTGGTGAACTTGAACTAACAACCTGGAGGTTCAAACTGACCTTACAGTACAGCACATCAACCCATAGCTCCACACCAGGACTCCTGGTAGGATCAGAAATTGTACAATGTTTGCAGAATGGATTCAAGCAATTTGTAGTTAGTTGCTGTCAAGTCACTTCCAACTCCTGATGTTTCCACATGGTTCAGAGTGTTTCACAGGGCTTGAAGACTATTGGTAGGCCTGTCTTCTGGTGTGCCTCTGGCAGGGATTGGACAGTTCACCTTTCTGCTAGTCATCAAGTGCTTAACTGCTAGTGCCACGTAGCAGGGACTCCCTAATCAAGCAGACTGTGGCTCAAATCCTGGCTCTTTTTCATACTTGTTACATTCCTTGGGCAAACTCCCCACTGGCTCAGAGCAGGATTTTTTCCTCCTCATCTTTAAAATAAAGTTGTTATAAGGATCAAATGAACTGTGATATGTATAAAGTATTAGGACAGTTCTTGATGCACAAAATTATTCAGCAGACTGGGGTGAATAGGAATGAACAAACATGGGGAGAATTCTTTTAGATAAATAGATTCAAGAAAGGAAACTGGAGTACATCTGTGGTTGAACATCTTATAAAGTAATCAATGAGAAGAAATGTATTCTAAGTCCAGGTAGAGTTTTATCTGTAGAGTTGATAAATAAGTGTACATTTATAAATCATCAGTTTATTATTCAGTTCTGTTTATAGGAAATAGTCTCTGGATTGTATTTGACAGGCGCTTTTACAATCAACTATAAGTAGAATAAAGCAGTATCAGGTATTAAGTATCTTCTGACATCTGCAAAGTTTGGAGTGAGTTAATTTTTACTTTATAAGTTGCAAAAACCAATTCTCCCAGGTTGTCTCTAGAATCTTAGCTGATTTAAACTCACTCCAAATTCTTTCCTACTGTAATTATTTTTCAGGATCTACTCCTATTACCTGTTTTGGTGTTCAAATTCAGTCATACTTGTTATGTTTAACTTCTGTTTTATCCTCAAGATGTAATTTATAAAATTTAAATTTGATGAATTCAGATGACTTCTCTTCATTTTGCATGTTATCTAAATAAATTAGGCCAACATTTTAAATTGTTTTATGGTTACTTATTTTGATTGTTTTTCTAAAGCGATTTTGTGAACTTGTACCCTAAGAGGCCTAACTAGGCTCACTACAAGAATAATCTGTTGATAAGAGGGGGAAGTGGAAGGAAAAAAAGTATTCTCATACAATTGGATGAACTTGACCTACACCTATGGAAGCAGTAGCTCAAAAGAGGAAACAAGTCATTACAGCAAGAATCATTCCCACACCCTCCACACACAGAGTAGACAGGATGGGCAACTTGGACATTGGCTACCAAAAAGGGGGGTGGGGGGCTACAAAGGCAAGAAGTGACTGGCTTACAAGCTTTCAAGAGGGAACCTAGATCCAGAGGGCCTGGAGGAAGGTAGAATCTCTAGTGAGTAGTATTCAATCTGTCTAGGCAGGGCTGATGCAATGAAATGCAGACGGGTCTCTTGTGATACAATAGTGAATAATTGTTATCAGGACTGACTGTGAGGGTTGGAAATGTAAAGGTAGACGTTTTATAGCAAGGAGGGGAGTGATTAACTTTTCAGTCTAGGAGCGGAGGTCCCTAGGACCATCAAGGGAAAAGAACAGAGAGCGGGATCCTACCCAGAGAAGCAGTGATGCCTGAAATGGAGCCAGAGATGATGACGTGGAGCGATGGAGCAGCGGGAGACTTTAGATCCAGAGATGGAAAGCAACTGTGTGCTGAAGACCTGGGGGGTACGGGGGAAGGATTGCATGGAGGGGATTGTAACCATGGCAATGAGATGATATACGATAGAATGAATGTAAAACTAATGTTCTCCCATGTAAACTATCACATAATTCACAATAAAACATTTAAGAAAAAAAAAAAAAAAAGAGAGGAGGAAGTGGAGTCGTGGTGTGGTGCCCTATGATTGTCTCAAGGTAGGCATTTCAAACCTGACAGCCGCTCCTTGGAAGTCCTATACAGGGTCGCTATGTGTCAGAACCAACTCGAAGGCACTTAATAACAACAAGAGGAGGAGGAAGTAAAGTTTGTCCTGCAGTGCACCAGAGAGCAGTTTTAAACTGTTTGTGGATAGCAACAGATCACCAGAATAAGTTGAAAGTTTCTTTGACCATTATAAGATTCTCAGCCCCCTAACTGATCTAGTCCAACTAGGTGGCTAGATGGACTATTGGACAGGTCCACCTAGATGAGGATTAAAGGCAGAGTAGAACCTAGTGGGAATGGATTCAGGAGAATCCAACTGCAAAAGCCATCAATCCTTTAAACTCTGTTGGGTTGGATTGTGTGCTTTCTTGCTTCCTTTTGGATTCCAGATGTTAGCAAATTCCTTGATCTCACGCTTCAGAATCATCTTTTTTTCCTCCCCCTGCTGAGTGATTTTTATGTGATGTTCAAATGTAGACGTTCATTTTCTGTGTAGTTTACTAATGAGGGGACATGTAGCCCAAAACTTGTGGTTTTGGAATCAAAACCAAATTCATAGCTTGGGAAGAACATGTATGTGGATCAATGTTGTTGCTACTAACCGAGTACTGGAGACCACTAGGTGTCACTCTGCACAGATGCCTGCACTGGCAGGCACAAAAGCAAAAAAGGACTCTCTACTTGTGGCAAAGCTGTTCCTCTCCTTCTCTTTGGGTGACAGAGAAAAATAATGCACACAATGAGTTTGATTTCTACTCCCACATTAAGAAAAGCCTTTAATTTCTCCATTATTTAGATCTGAAAGAAAGCTCTCTTTGGCTCCCTTCTCTCTTTTCTATTTTCCTTTCTCTTGGGTTTACAGTTAAGGAAAGGCTATTTCTTGATAAAGAAACATGTTAAGGCTGAAAAAAATCAAATGTTTTATTAGCATTGTGTGGTCTTTCTCTGGAGGAGTACACAAAGTCATGTTTAGCATCTTCTTAGACTCCTGAGTCCTTTTCAGCAGAACAAGATTTAAGAGAAGGGGTCACCTCTATGGTATGAATTGAAAGAATGACTGTAAGCATTGTCCCTGTCTCAATATTCACTCCATTCATAGGTGTTTGCTACCTACAAAACTGCCCCATTGTAGTATTATCTTGAGGTTAGATAGTTTATCTGAGAGCCCTGGTTGTGTAGTGGATTACATGTGGGCTGTTAGCCAAAGGATCATGCATGGGTTGTTAGCTTCAGGGTCTTCAGTTTGAATCCACCAGCCACTCTTGGGAGAAAGATGAGGTTTTCTGCCCCCATAAAGATTTACAGCCTCAGAAACTTATACAAAGGAAGATATAAGTTGGATAAAAGATATACATTGGAACCGACTCAATACTATGCAACAACCACAAAAACACATCCATTGTCTAAGTAAAAACATGATCATTATATGTTGCATGGTGTTCCCCACTGGCATTTAACATTAAATTATGTCGTTGTTGTTAGGTGTCATGGGGTTGGTACCAACTCATTGTGACCCTATGCACAACAGAATGAAACACTGCCGGGTACTGCACCAACCTCACAATTGTTGCTACACCTGGGCCCATCACTGCTGCCATTGTGCCAATCCATCGTGTTATATTACATTAAGTTAAAAAATACTATCTATATGACACATTGGAAGAACCTAGAGAATGGATTTGAGGGTGTTGTTTATATTAGGTACCCTCAAGTCAGTTGTGACTCATAGTGATACTATGCACAACAGAACAAAACACTGCCTCCTCTGAATCTGACTTGAATTTCTGGCAGCTCCCTTTTAATGTACTGCCACAGTCATTTCTGAATTATCTTAAGCAAAATTTTACTTGTATGTAATATTAATGACACTGTTCGCTGATTTTCTTATTTTGTGGGGTTATCTTTTTTGGGAAGGGCACAAATATGGATCTCTTCCAATCATTTTGCCAGGTAGTTGTCTTTGAAATTTCTTGACATAAATGAGTGAGCCCCTCCAGTGTTTGTTGAAAGATTTTCATTTGTATTCTGTCAATTCCTTGTTTTTCTTTAACGTTTTCAGTGCAGCTTAGACATCTTTCTTTTCGTGAACTTTTGATAGTTATTGATCATATGGTACCTCTTGAAATGACAGAACATTGATTAATTCTTTTTGGTACAGTGACTCTGTGTATTCCTTCTATCTTCTTTCGATGATTCCAGCATCATTCAATATTTTGCTAATTGAACCCTTCAATATTGCAACCCGAGGCTTGAATTTTTTCTTCAGTTCTTTCACCTTGAAAGTGCTGTATGTATTCTTCCTTTCTGGTTTCTAACTCAAGATCTTTGCACATTTCATTGTAATATTTGACTTTGTTTTTTCGAGATGTGCTCTAAAAAATTCTGTTCGGCTCTTATATTCCATTTCGCTATGTGTCAAAACCAACAGTACAGCACTTAAGAACACAAACAACAGTGTGATGGCTAGAACTGTGGTTGATTGGGCAGGACCAGACCAAATGATTTTATGGGCTTTAAGTGGCCCAGTGTAGTGGTTACAAATTGGGCTGCTAACCTCAGAATCAGCAGTCCGAAATTACCTGCTGCTCTGTGGGAGAAAGATGAGGCTTTCTGCTCCTGTAAAGATTTATAACCTCGGAAACCCTGTACAGGGTTGCTATGAGTCAGAACCAACTCCACAGCACAGAACAACGACAACATATGGCCCTTGGGCTGGACATTCCCAACCCCTGCTGTAGCGAGTTTCTGAGGAGCTACTGGTAAGTTTGAACCACTGGCCTTTTGGTTCAGACCAATCTTGCAGTCCAGTGCTTATCATACTTTGCTTACTTGTAAGCATATGGATATTATCCTGTCATAGACAATAGATCTTGGTATGTTCTTTTTGATGGTGAATACGATGCATTCCTCTTCAATTTGCCACTTCCTGGCATGCTAAATAATATGATTGTCTGATTCAAAAGTACCAGTTCATTTCAGTTCAGTAATGCTTAGGATCTTTACACATTCCATTTCATTTTTAATAACCTACAATTTTCTTAGATTAATACTTTGTACAGTCCACATTACAATAAATAATGGATGTTTGCAGCTGTTTTGTTTCATTTTGAGTTGTGTCCTATCAGCTGATGAAGGTCCCCAAAGCTTATCTCCATCCACATCATTAAGACAAGCTCTACTC
>NW_006408542.1:2277849-2281920 GCF_000296735.1 Chrysochloris asiatica | reverse complement strand
GAGGTTGGCCCAGGATCGGACATTGTTTCGTTCTGCTGTGCATGGGGTCGCTATGAGTCAGTTCTGACTCAATGGCACCTGACGACGACAACAACAACAACAACCATTCAAAAGTGGTCTGTCTCTTCTTCTTTATAGTCTGTCTTAGTCTGGTAGGTCCACTGAAAGCTGTCTGCAATGGGTGACCCTGCTGGTATTTAAAATAGCAGTGGTATAGCTTCCAGTATCACAGCAACTGACAACCCAATACAGAATGACCAACTGACAACAGAGTGGTGGAACCCAATACAGCATGACAAACTGACAACCGAGTGGTGGAATCCAAGACAGTATGACCAACTGACAACAGAGCGGTGGAATCCAAGACAGTATGACCAACTGACAACAGAGTGGTAGAATCCAAGACAGTATGACCAACTGACAACCGAGTGGTGGAACCCAATACAGTATGACAAACTGACAACCGAGTGGTGGTTGAGGGCATATGTTTCAATTAATAAAAATAAAATTATAAGGTTTAGTATAATTTCAGAACAGATTGATCAAATCAAATTGCCAGGATCAGGCAGGCCATAGGCAACATGGGTGGGCTAAATTGATCAGGGAGCGAATGGAGGTTGTATTAGCTACACTATTTCATACTTACCTCTGTATTCATTAACCTCTTATAAGTAATACTCTTCTCTTATCTAATTTGGAAGATGCAAAAAATAGACCTGTTTTGGATATATTTATTAAAATATGAGTATTTGATGAAATATACTAAATAATATGTGAAGTGTCTACCTTCTAATATTCTGTGCATTTTTAATGTAAATTAATTGAAATTATCACTCTGTACTAAATTAGGAAAAGGAAAAATAAAGGGTTGAGTAACTTTCTTAGTCTCTCATAACTGGAAAAAGACAGAGTCATAGTTACAACAGATTAGAATTTTAATTTGACCTTGAAGGAATAAACCCATTTGGGTCAACCTACACAAGGACTCAATGATACCTATAAAAGGACATTTACTGCAGCATTGTATGGGAAAACTGAAACAACCTCAGAACTCATGAATAGGATAGTGGTTAAATGCATTGTGGATTACTTATAAACAATAAACTGATTTTTTAAGTACTTGGAACTAAAACTGTCCAAGATGATTCAGAAAAGATGAGGTGGTAGACAAAAAATATTGTTTGTAGGCATTTCCAAAAGATCCTAGAAAAATAGAATTAGAACACAATGGAGAGAGAGATTGCACGATGGTCTCCTAAACAGAAATGCTACACAGTGTTTATACAACAAAGATATAGAAAACCAAATGAAGCAGGTATAGATGACTGTCCTGGAACCCGGAGTTTCAAAAGGAGGGATGGAGAAGTGGACTGAATGTTTGCTAGGACAGGAGACAAAAAAGGAGACAGACTGGTGACCTGTGCCATTTGACCAGGCATGATGTGGCCATATTAAATTTTTCTGAGAGACTTTAGAGACAATAAGACATTGGCACCAAGGCATACTGGTGACTTATGGAGATAAGAGTGTGATTTTTTTTCTTGTTGTCACACTTCCCTGATGACCAGAGCTGTGGCCATCTCCCATAGACATACACCTTCAGGGAAGCTCCCACTCTCTGGGTGGTTGGAGACCTCTCACTTCCTGATCTCAAAATCTATTACACAGTCACAGTGGTTGAAGCAGCTGATACTGGTATAACGGTAGATGTATAGATCAGTGGAACAGAATTGAGAACCAGAAGTAAATTCATCCACATACAGTCAGCTGATCTTTGACAAAGGGCCAAAACATATTAATTAACAAATGATGCTGGCAAAACTGGTAATCTATTTGCAGAAAAATGAAAATAGACCCATATCTCACACTATATACAAAACAAACTCAACATGAATGAAAGACTTAAATGCAAAACCTAGAACTATAAAGATCATCAATGAAAAAATATGGATAAACCTATGGACTCTAATATATGGCATAAATACACTATCAAACATAATTAAAAAAAAAACATAGAACAGAAGAGTTGGACATCCTAAAAATTTGACACTTTTGTGCATCAAAAGATTTCACCAAGAGTAAAAAGAGAACCCACAAACTGGTAAAAAATATTTTGCAATGACATATCAGACAATTCTCTAAAATTTGTAGAAAACTGCAATACCCTGCAAAGAAAAGGCAAACAACCCAATTAAATAATGGGCAGAGGAAATGAACAGACACTCGACCAAAGAAGACATTCAGGTGGCCAACAAACATATGAGGAAGTGTTCACAATCATTAGCCATTGTTGTTAATGGCCATTGAGGCACTCATAGCAACTGTGTATAGGGTTTCCACAGAGTGGCTGGGAAGTTTGAACCACCAAGTATGTGGTTAGCAATCTAGTGCTGATCTACAATGTCATACCAGGATGGTTGAGCATACAGTGCATAATATGATGAAAACTTCTTAGACATTATTAAACATCTTTAGGAGATGAGTTGCTGGTCTTGGGACTAAGGACCATAGTCTCAGGTGGCACCATAGTCAACTGGAATAACATAATCCACAAAGACAATGTTCTATCTCCTACTTTCATGAGTAGAGACTGGGATCTTAAAACTCATGAGCAGCCATCTAAAGTGCAACCATTGGTTTCTCCATGTGCAGAAGAAAGAAGAGTAATGAAAACTGAAGATGCTTAGAATCAACTAGTCCAATAGACCAACAGAGCAGGTAAACATCAGTCACCATGACTCTGAAACAAGAAGAATTAGATGGTGCCCAGCAACTACTACCAACTGCTCTGAAAAGGATCACATTAGAAGGTCCCAGATGTTGTTGTTGTTATTAGGTACCATCAAGTCGGTACCAACTCATAGCAACCCTATGTACAATAGAACGAATCACTGTCCATTCCTGGGCCAACCTCACAATTGTTGCCACGCTTGAGCCCATTGATATTGCCACTTTGCCAGTCCATCTTGCTGGGGGTCTTCTTCTTTTTCTCTCACCTTCCACTTTACCAAACATGATATCCTTCTCTAGAGACTGGTCCCTCATGAAAATATGTCCGAAGCATGAGAGATGAAGTTTGGCCATTCTGGCCTCCAAGGAGCACTCTGGCTGCACTTCTTCCAACACAGATCTGTTGGTTCTTTAGGCAACCCATGGCACTTTCAATATTCTCCTCCAACACCATAACTTAAAAGCATCAATTCTCCTATGGTCTTCCTTATTTACTGTCCAGCTTTTGCATGCATATGAGGTTATTGAAAATACCATGGCTTGGGTCAGGTGCATTTTAGTCCTCAAGCTGACATCTTTGCTCCTCAACACTTTAAAAAGGTCTTGTGCAACAGATTTACCTAATGCAATACATGGTTTGATTTCTTGACTGTTGCTTCCATGAGTACTGATAGTTGATACAAGAAGAATGGCGTCCTTGACAACTTTAATTTTTTCTCCATTGATAAGAATGTTGCTTATTGGTCCAGTCGTGAGGATTTTTGTTTTCTTGACATTGAGAAGTAATCCATACCGAAGACTGTGCTCTTTGATCTTCATCAGTAAATGTTTTAAGTCCTCTTCACTTTCAACAAGCTAGGTTGTATCATCTGCATATCTCAGGTTGTTAATGAATCTTCCTCCAATGATGATGCAACATTTTTATTCATATAACCCAGCTTCTCAGATTATTTGCTCAGCGTACAAGTTGAATAAGTATGGTGAAAGAATACACCCCTGTCGCACACCTTTCTTAATTTTATACCATTCAGTGTTCCCATGTTCTGTTCAAACAACTGCCTCTTCCTCCATGTACAGATTCCTCATGAGAACAATTAAGTAATTCCTGGTGCCTTGTTCTTTGCTATTTCCTTCACTGTACCTTGGACTTCTTCCTTCAGTATCATTGGCTCTTGATCATATGCCAAGTCTTTTTTTTTTAATGTTTTATTGTGAATTATATGACAGTTTACATGGGAGAACTTTAGCTTTACATTCATTCCATCATATATCATCTCACTGCCATGGTTCCAATCCCCTCCACACATCATCAACCACCCAAAGGGTATATCCCAGAAACCC
>NW_006408542.1:2275951-2276918 GCF_000296735.1 Chrysochloris asiatica | reverse complement strand
CCACTGACTCTGGGCCCAAGATTTCCCAGGCCTCTTCACACTGCTTGTCAACCAGGTCCCCAACTGGGTCCACAGAAGTCCACTGATCATTGTAGGGCTTAGCTTGCTGCTTCATTGCTGCCTTTACCCCACTTCCCCCCATCGGCGATTTGTGTGGTCACTAATTAGAGCGTGCATTTCCTTTGAGTCTTAGTCTTGGAAGGGAGTTTGCGTTGAGAGGACCTGCCTTGATGTTTTCTAGGGAAGTGATTTGTTTGTTCTTGTAGTGACAGCCCATCTGCCTCCATTTTTTCCTGCAGGTCTTTCTTTCAAGAGGTATCTTTTATTCTTCTAGCCACTCCAGGATGGTCTGCTCATCCTTTCAAGTGGAGATTTCTCATCTCTGGAGATCTGGATGTGGTTCCGGTTTCCACCTATAGTTTTATGTATTGCAAAGGCTCAGCATACCCAGTGAAGAAGACTTGTTCACTGGGTACGCTGTAGCCCTATTTTAGGTATTCCAATCAGTCACAGGCAGAAGATGGACTTACAAGCCTTCTAGTGTGGTGTTTCTGACTACTCCTTTCTCTCCCTCTCCAGTGTCTATTCTATAGAGGTCCTATGTCGAGGTCCTATGTCGGGGTCCCGCCTCGACAAGGAAGTGTGGGTGTCATGAAGAAGGGAGATATGGTGGTAAAGTGATAGAGAAAGAGAGAGATGAAATATATACAAAAAAGACAGACACACAGATATGATGCAAGCTGGCAGGTAGACAGAACTGCAAACATATTACCTAGCATTGCCCAGCGTTGCATGCAGAATTCACTCTACCTCAGCCTTTTATTCTCTTTTTTAGGGATGGATTTATTACAAAGGAAGGATGTAATTCACTCAGGTAGGATGTCACAAAGGGAGGATGTGATTAAGACAGGATACGGAACTGAAATGTGATTAATCATTCAAAACAGGACATAATGATTCACAGGAA
>NW_006408542.1:2272374-2274321 GCF_000296735.1 Chrysochloris asiatica | reverse complement strand
CTTTCATTAGCCCCATCCCAATGGATTGGAAACCATTCAGTGGAGATTGTACCTTCCCCCACCTGATTCAATCTTCTTTTGAAGGTCCCAGATAGAGTGGGAGAAAATGTGGAACAGAACTTAAAATTATAAAAAAAAAACATACTGGGTTTACTGGTCAGATAGAGACTAGAGGAACCTAAGACTATGGTCCTCAATCACCTTTCAGGCCCGGAACAGCACTCAACCTCGATGCACACTTTTCAGTCAACCAGTAGAAATGAAGGACTAAAACATGAATGGAGTCCTGGTGTGACACTGAAGAATAGTGCACTGGACCTCAAGGTCAAGTAGAACTGGAAGGTCAGTGACTCAAAGCCACCAACTGCTCTTGGGAATCCCTATACAGGGTCACTATGAATTGGAACAGACTCTATGATGCTTAACAACAGCAACAACAACACTAATAAGGCCAACCATCCAAGATCAAAAGTGCCACATTTACTCAAGGACAAAGTTGAGAAGAGAAGAGAAGGAGGGTGGAACAGAAATAAGAACCACATGGAGGAAAGGAATCACTGTTGTTAAATGGAGGGAATTATGTCATTGAAATGATAAAAAGTTTATACTTTGTTTAACGTAAACCTTCAGTCCATTCACAATAAAAAGTTTCAAAAAAAAAAACAAAAAAACAAGTTAATGGCATTTTTACATGCATTTTTTGATGCTCCCATCCTATTGATTTAAAAAAGAGGAATGTATATACTGGACTGTATTGTTTGAGGACAGAATTATTTTTCTTTTGCTCATCAATATAATCTCTTTGTCCAAAACATTGCTTCACTACTGCAGACCATAAAGTAACCCTTGGAAACAATGGTGTTCAGCTCTTTGTATAACCTAGTCTTTTTAAGCACAGGTAGGACTAATCAAAGGAATATGGCAAAGGGAATGATATGTCATTCTTATGGTTAGATTTGATTTGAGTAGGTTACATTATAGAAAACTGTGTTAGCCGACTGGAGCTAAAAATTCTCCTTGCAGGCTTCATGAAATAATCAGCCATGTTGAGAAAGACAATAATGTGGCAAGTAATTGCAGGCAGTTTCTAGAATCTGAAGTGGTTTCCCACAAAAATCTGGGACCCTCAGTTTTACAGTCAAAGGAAATGAATTCTGTCAATAACCTGAATTTGGTTGTTTGTGTGTTCTTCCTCGGCAGAGCCTTCACATGACAGTGCAGCCTAGCTGACACTTTGATTGCAGTCTTGCCTGATTGAGCAGACCCGCTAAGCCTGGCTTAGACTTCTGACCCACAGAAACTGTGACATAGATACGGTGCTTTAAACCACTAAGATTGTGGTAATTTAGTACATAGTAACAGAAATCAAATGTGCCTAGCATATCAAAAGATTACAAGCAGTGATTATTTTATATCCTTATGAGTTTTACAAATTCTTATGTTTTGCATGGATTTATTTTGTTTTACTGTGTAAATTTTATCATGTCTCAAATAAGTGTAATTTAGTCACACTGCATCCTTAGAGTATTATCTCTGTTAGTTTTATCGTTTATTTTTCCTTCATTCCATAGGCTCTCTACTCTTGATCCATAGAAATCCATTTTAATATTTTAACATACATTTATGCATGGTGGTAGTGGTTACAGGCCATGGAATCAGTTTCGGAGGCTGTAAATCTTTACAGGAGCAGAAAACCTCATCTCTTTTTGCAGAACCTCGGGTAGTTTTGAACTGCTAACCTTGAGATTAGCAGCCTGACTCATAACCACAATGCTATCAGAGCTCCTTACATAAGGATGTGTATATAATGGTGAGGTGATGCATGCTGTGGAGTCGGTCCTGACTCATATAAACTTTGAATAGAGTATCTGAAAGCAGAAAGTTTCATCTTTCTCCTGTGGAGCTACTGGTAGATTCAAATTTCTGAGCTCACTGTAAGTAGCCCAG
>NW_006408542.1:2259389-2271154 GCF_000296735.1 Chrysochloris asiatica | reverse complement strand
CCAGATGGAATACACAGAAATGAAAATTTCTACATCTGTGGGAAGAGATGGTGGTAAAGTTCCATATCATCAGTCAAAACATGGTCAGAGACATACTATAGAACAGACTATCAATTGCTCATATGTGAATTCAGGCTGAAGCTGAAGAAAATTAAAACAAGTTCACATGAGCCAAAATATGACCTTGAATATATCCCACCTGAATTTAGAGATCATCTTAAGACCAGATTTGATGACCAGATGAGTTGTGTGATGATATCAAGAACGTCATACAGGAAGAAAGCCAAAAGGTCATTAAGAAGACAAGAAAGAAGGAAAAGACCAAAATGGATATCAGAAAAAACTCTAAGACTTGTTCTCCAGGGTAGAGATGCTAAAGTAATTGGAAGAAATGAGGATATAAAAGTGCTGAACAGAAAAATTCAAAAGGCAGTTTGAGAAGGCTAAGTCAAACATTATAAGGAAATGTGCAGAGATGGGAGTTAGAACACCAAAAGGAATAACATGCTCAGCTTTCCTCTAACTGAGGAAACTGAAGAAAAACCTCAAACTTCAATTTGAAATATTGAAGGATTCTATGGCAAACTATTGAATGATGCAGAAAACATGGAAAGAAGATGGAAGGAATATACACAGGGCAGTACCAGAAAGAAATGGCCAATGTTAAATGTTTGAAGAGGTAGCATATGATGAAAAGACAATGATACTGAAGGAAGAAGTTCAAGGTACACTGAAGACATCGGCAAAGAAAAAGTCTCCAGGAATTGATGGATTACAAATTGAAATCTTTTAACAAACTGATGCAGCACTGAAGGCACTCACACAACTCTGCCAAGGAATTTTGAAGACAACTACCTGAGCAATTGACTAGAAAAGATTAATATTTGTGCCCAATCCAAAGAGAGGTGACCCAACAAAATGTGGAACTTATGGGGCAAAGTCACTAATATCCCAAGAAAGCAAAATTTTATTAAGTATAATTCAAAATTGGCTGCAACCATACATTGACAGAGAACTTCCAGAGGTTCCAGCTGGATTCAAAAGCGGATGTGGAATAAGGGATATCATTGCTGACATTAGATGGATCTAGGCTGGAAGCAGAGAATACCCAAAAGATATTTACCTGTGCTTAATGAATATGCAAAAGCTTTCAATTGTGTGGCTCATGACAAGCTATGGACAGCATTGTGGAAAATGAGTATTCTGGAAAACTTTATTGTGCTCTTGAGGAAACTGAACATAGACCAAGGGGGCAGTTGTTCGAACAGAACCAGGGAACACTGAATGGTTTGAAATGAAGAAAGGTGTGCGCCAGGGTTGTATTCTTTCACCCTGCTTACTAAATCTGTATGCTGAGCAAATAATATGAGTAGCTGGATTATATGAAGAAAAATGTGGCATTAGGTTAGGAAGGAGACTCATTAACAACCTGCAGTATGCCGATGACACAACCTTGCTTGCTGAAAGTGAAGGGAGTTGAAATATTTACTCATGAAGATCAAAGACCACCTATGGGTTGCATATCAATATAAAGAAAACAAAAATCTTCAACAAATAACATCTAGATAAGTGGAGGAAATATTGAAGTTTCCAAAAAATTCATTTTGCTCAGCTCAACCATCAATACTCATGGAAGCAGCAGTCAAGAAATCAAATGACGTATTGCATTAAGCAAATCTGCTGCATAGACCTCTTTAAAGTGTTGAAGAGCAAAGATGTCAGTTTGAGGACTAAAGTGCACCTAACCCAAGTCATGGCATTTTTAATAACCTCATATTCATGCTGAAGGAAGACTATAGAATAATTGATGTATTTGAGTAATGAGGTTGGAGGAGAATATTGAAAGCACCATGGGCTGCGAAAAAAAACAAACAAAAACCCAAACCATTTTTTGTTGGAAGAAGTACAGTCAGAATGCTCTCTGGAAGCCAGGATGGCCAGACTTGGTTTCTCATACTTCCAGTCCCTGGAAAAGGATATCATGTTTGGTAAAATGGATGGTCAGAGAAAAAGAGGAAGACTGCCCGAAAGATGAATAGGCACAGTGGTAGTAATGATGGGCACAAATGTAACAACAATTTTGAGGTTGGGTTAGTTCTGTTGTGCATAGGGTCGCTATGAGTTTGTACTGACTCGATGTCCCCTAACAACAGTGACAATGTAGTTTAAGGCTTCCTTCTGCTCCTAATTTTTCTCACTCAACTAGGCTTATAATATGAGGGGTCTTCAAAATGCTCATGGAAAAGGGAATTCAAAGATAATGTATTATTTCCAAAAACCTTTTGAAGCACCCTTATAATCTATTCATATTGCATATTTTTGTAGTTCCTTCCTGCTGTCAATTAATATTCTGTAATATGAATCCATAATACTTTATGCAAACTTTCACCAGTAATAGCCATCCAAGTTGCCTCTCAATCCCTGTTACATATATCTATATACATCTATCTATCTATCTATCTATCTATCTATCTATCTATCTATCTATCTATCTATCTATCTGTCTTGGTGAATATTTTCACAAACGTCACAGTATGAACCATGGGCATATGGAGTGTATGATCAGAAGTTGAGTGTCTGGAATATATGTAGCATGTTTACTTAATTTCACCCAGTACTGTCAGGTTGTTTTCCAAATGACCATTCCACATGACATACCCCTAGTAGCACATAAGGGCGCTTGTCTTCTCATATCCCTACCACAACTTGTGTTACCTGACTATACAATTGCTACATATTTTTAAAACTCAAGTTTATCTACCTTCTAAGTCCACATTCTTATTATATTTGAAAGATACTTCAGTCAGTCAAGTTCTGAAGCCATTCAAAGACATTAAAAAAAATAAAAACATAAGCACTTAGGAGTTACAAACATTATTGGATTAAATGTTAAAATAAACTGGTCATTGTCAAAATATTTTTTGGTTCATAACTGCCTGCTATGTTCTATTTACCACATTTTACCTGGTCATGAGAGAAAATAGGGTGGTGTGCAGAAAGGAGTTTAGAATCCTGCCATGAAATGTCAGGAAAAAAGAGTTATTTCTCTCTTTCTCTCTCAGACACACACACAAACAAAGGAAAAAGGCTAAGAGAGGAAAGTAAAAGGGAAAAAGAGCAACATGTAATAACAAAGCAGGGTGTTTTTCCTCTCAAACAACAATTGGGAGTGAAGGTAATAGCGTAGGAGGAAATGGAGGAGAATTTTAATACGAGCTTGCATGTATGTATGGAATAAGGGATGGAGGCAGGACCATTGGCCAATTTCTGCACCGGATTTTTTTAAGCCATATTTCTCTATAGAACTAAGGACTGGAGATTGAATGCACTTAAAGAGAAATAATTAGCACTGTTGTTCTGGGGTGTTTGGGGAGATGGGGAAAAGGTAGAATACAATGACTGAATTAAGCATTAGGATCATGTCAGGATGACCAGTTTCCTCTCTGTTTTTTTCCTTTCGAGCTAAATTGCCTAGGTGTTGGGAAAGAAACATGCTACTAGAATTTCCTCATCACCAAAAATTATGTCTTAATTGCTAGATGTGCCAGGTTTTAAATAAATCTCCAAATCAGTTTATCTAAAGCCCATAAAATGTGGACTTTTAAAAGAAACTGTGGTCTCCATGGTTTTTTTCCCCTGATAAATTTTATTTGAAAAAAAACTTTTTAAAGTAGCAGATACTTCCTCTTTTACTAAGTTGGTGACTAATTTAAATGTAACTGTCTCATACAATTCAGCAGCAGGGAGTATGCATTTATTAAATGATAATCCGTGCTAATGGAAGGTTCTAAGAATTAGATAATTGAAAGCAATGGTTAGCAAAATAAAACCAAAAAATAAAGTGAACATTTTTTAAAAAGTATAATAACCTAAACACTAAGAATGGTGTAGTGGGTACATCTGACCTCTAACTTCACAAGGGAGTGGGAAGACAAGCATTAGCTCAAAGACCGTTCTTATGAAACAGAGGTCAGATATGATTCCATCTCCAAACTTTTTACCTATTCTGAAAACAGCCATCCCTCCCCTGGCATGTTAAGTGTCATTGAGTTGGTTCCAACTCATAGCAACCCTGTATAGGGTTTCCAAGGAGCGGCCGGTGAGCTTGTAGTTCAAACCAACTTTGCAGTCTAGCACATTAACCTGCAGTCACCACTCCAGGACTCCTATTAGGGAAGTATCAAGTTACCATTCAACAGCTTTGATTAAGCCATGCCAATAATCACACTTCTCTCTAGCTCTGGACCCTCAGCCTGGCCTCCCATTGGGCAAGTGTTACAAAACTCTTTTGGCTCTTCCAATAAATGCCCAAAGGCACACCACTTTGCCAGTAAACCTTGGCCTGAAGGTGCTCAGTTCTAATTGTATGTAAACCTAGCCACCCCTTTCTCACCGGAACACACCCCTAATTAAGTCCCTGGAGGCAACCCATACCACCAAGTTTCTAGCTCAAAGACACAGAGAGTAGCTTTTACCCTGTGTGAGCCAGGAAGCCCACTGCTTTGCCTTCTGCTGGTATCCTACTTCCACTGTCTCTGCTGCTGCTACTTCTCTGCCACTGCCCTTCACCATCTCTGTCTCTGGTGTCACAGGTCTCTCTCTGTGTTCCGATTCAAGGAAGTTCATTGAGACTCCCCGCACCCCTCCCTTCCATCTCTGGGATGGCTCATTTTAAACCTAGCAGGATGGTAAAACTGAGCAATAATTTCACTAGAGTTTCACTTTCCTCACTGCATGGTCCCACAACACAATGGTATCATGTTCCTTATTTACATTATTGGCAAGTTATTTAATCCTCTTGGTAGGCCAAAAGCACCTCATATTTGTATAGCCTTACCTGTTGTTGTTGTTGTTAAGTGCCATCAAGTCGGTTCTGACCCATAGCGACCCTGTACAGGGTTTCCGAGAGTGTAAATCTTTACGGGAGTAGAAAGCCTCATCTTTCTCCCGCGGAGCGGCTGGTAGTTTTGAACCACTGACCTTAACGATTGCAGCCCGATTCGTAACCACTATGCTACCAGAGCTCCTTATAGCCTTACCTAGTCATTAAGAATCCTGGTGTGGTGCTGTAGGATAAGCAGTGGACTGCTAACTACAAGCTTGGTGGTTCAAACTCAACAGCTGCTCCTTGAAAAGCCTGTACAGCATTGCTATGAGTTGGAACCAAATCAAGGCCAACAACAACAACACCTAGTCATTAAGTAGTGAAGTGGGTTTCAAGGTCAATAATTTGATTCTACAAGAAAGTTATTCCTTCTGTAAAGATTTACAGCCTCAGGATTTGGTTTGGTAGGAGTTACAAAGACCATAGACGGTCCATATTAACTAATCCACTACACCGCACACACACATGCCTTATGAACACGAGTCTAGTTCTTTCAGGGATGTGGTCATGTCTCAAAGCCTGAGAGCTGAAAATAGACCCAACCCCCCCCAACCCCCCCATCCCTCCATTACTGTTGCTGCTGGAATTGTTACTGCCAAAACAATAGGAGTACTGGGCAGAAGGCTGATGATGAATCTTGAAGTTCATCTAATCCAGCATCAATCTGATGCTTGATTCTGTTCACCTTTGTGACATTGTGGCTGTTCAGAGTCTGTTTAAATATTTCCAAGGATTAAAAATTCATTGCATTCCAACACAGACTATTCTATTTTCAGATAATAAATAGAAAGATCTAACTTGTATTCTATTTGCACCCATTTCATATCTGCCTATTAGTTCATCTCACCTCTTTTAGTGATTATGTATAAAGGCATCTCTTAAATCATTCCCAAAGATTTTTCCTTGTCAGATTAAACATCTCCAGTTTTTGTTAATCTCTGGTGTTATAATTTAAAGTGCATTCACCATTTTTGGTTCATCAATATCTTCTGAACACCTTGTTTTTCTAAGTGTAGCACATAGAACCAAGGCAAAACCTCAAAGAATTTTAAGGGACTGAGCAAAGGGAGTGATTTCTCAGAATAATCTGGAATCAGGGACTACAGGTAAGTATGTTGTTGTTGTTAAGGGCTATCGAGTTGGTTCTGACTCATAGTGATCCGAGGAGCAACTGGTGGGTTTGAACTGTCGACCTTGTGGTTCACAGTCCAGCACTGACCCTACAGCATCATACCAGGAGACACAGGTAGGTAATAAGCCTGAGATTTTAAGTTGTTTTAGTGTACATCTTATAATCCAAGATGACAGTCTTAATATATAGATGATATTGTGAAGACGGGGAAGCGATTTTTTAAAGATAAAATGATGTAGGGCAGAATTAAAATATTAAGGTCCTAAAATAATGAAGGAGTTTTGGTGTGGTGCTGTGGATTAATTCACCAGACTATAAAGCCATTTGAACTGCAAGATCGGCGGTTCAAACTCACCAACTGCTCCTTGGAAACCCAATACAGGGTTGCTATGGGTCTGAACCAACTTGACGGCACTTAACAATAATAATAACAACAACAAATAACAAAAATAGCAAACAAACAATATAAACTAAACAATCTAAAGGATGTGCAAACGAAGTCATTCACAAGCTCAAAGACTTTTTGAGATCCAAGGTGATATGAAGGAACAGAAGCAAGTTGAATTAGAAGAAACCTATTTAACTCTGCTCATTAACTTTGTATTGAATCCCTGCAACATCCTCCTTGCTTTCACTATGGTCCCTGTTTATTCATTTTTCTACACTATAAGCAAAGTAATCTTTGTGCCCCTTTATTTAAACACCTTCAATCTCTCTCCAGTTTTGTTTGTCCAATGGCCAAAGTCCTCAATATGATTTACTTGTCTCAGTATAATTTAGAACTTCTTTCAGCCTCACCTTGCACTGCTTTTCCTTGCCCTCTGAATCCACACTGACCCCTGTCTAGCTCTCAGAATACATCGTGGTGCCCCTCAACATAGGCTCATTGCTGCGCTGTTTCTTGGCCTCTTCTCTCCATCTAATTAATTCCTACTTATTACTGAAAATTCAGCTCAACTGTCACTTCCTCAGGGAAGCCCATCCTGACCCGCTATTCTAGGTCAGGTCCTTCTTTTAAGTGCTCTCAAAGTTTTCTTTCTTCAGAACATTGACCTCAGTTTCTAATTGCATATTAGCATGATTATTAAATTAATGTCTGTGTAAGAGGAATGTGTTTAATCACTGTCTCAGCTTGTGGGAAAATTCTCACCACGCTTAGCCAAGGACATTTTCCCCTTTTGCACCTCAACTACTTAATATTTTTAGGATTTCATCTTCCATCTGCTGTGTAAGTGAGTGTGTGTGTATACAAAAGGGGTTATTCTCTCAGGGTCATTGTAATGGTGTATTAATTTCCTTAAATGATCTCAGGTCCTGTGTTTCTGCTGCATTGGAAGGGACTCATATCTCACTCCCTGGTTCTGACCACAGATGGTGCTTCACTCCCAAAGAAGATGGGCAGAATCAGGATGCTAGCATCCTCCCCCTGTCTCAAGCTCATTCTTTGTCTGATCCCCTGACCTTAGGCCTGTGGTTTCACTTTTCATGATCCTTCTTCCTCTACTTCCAGGTACTGAAATTCGAAGTTAATCTGGACTGCAGTCTTTAAAAAACTGAAGTAAGAATTTGGCTCTTTTTCATTCTAGTTCTTCTGTGTCAAACACTTTCCTAATGGAGTGGATGCCTGATAGCTAACTGCCCCAATGAAGGAGGACCACAGAGAAAATGCATGTGTGTCATTACACATCTTTCTTCCCACCAGACTATGGAAACAGAGATGGTATCTTTTACCCCTCACATTCTATCACCAACATATATTGTAGTATCTGCCACATAATAGGTCTTCAGTACCAATTTTTAAAAATAATAACTGAATAATGAAAGAGGTGATAAATAAAGCAACGGGCAAGAAACAACATGACTGGTCTTAAAATAAAGGGTCTTGAAAGCAGAAGCCAAAACAGAATTTAGTAGTCCAGAGATTATAGCTAAGAAAAACAGAAAGACAGTATCTAGTGGATTAAGGTAAAAGTATCTACCTAACAAACGAAGAGAACGGAATTAAGATAGGAAAATAGGTTACTGTGGAATCAGAGCAGAGGGCACATTCATTTTCTAATGAAAAAAAGTAACTAAAAATTTATGTTGTGTTTTAGAAAGAAGTCAAAAGTTTAATCTGCAGCTCCCAAAGGTATTAATAATATATTAAAATAATTCAGACATTTTGAATGCCCACCATATGCTACATACTATTTAATGCACTTTATCTGTAGTCTCACATTTAATCTTCATAATAAACTCACAAGATAATAATATTATCATGTTTATGTTTTTATGCCAATTTTACAGATGAAAAAAATTGAGGCTGAAAGGGCTGAAGTGATTTACCCAAAATGATACTAATTAGTGGTGGTGGTGGTGGTAAGGTGCTGTGGAGTTGGTTCAGACTCATAGCGACCCTGTACAAGGTTTCCAAGGCTGTAAATCTTTATGGTAGTTTCGAACTGCTGATGTTGAGGTTCGCAGCCCGATTCATAGAAACATGATTTAAATCTAGCCATGATACAAGTATTAAGTTGCCATTCGTAAAATGTATTCACAGTTTTCAAAATGCTTTTGACACATATTTGTGGACATCATTCTAACAAACCCCAAAGCAGGCTTATTACCATCCACACCTTACAAATCTGGGCCCCTGAGCTTTGAGAACTAGTGATAGTTACCCAAGGTCTTGGAGTCAGAATTTAGAAGCAGACCTGGTCTTTTATACCATACAGTCTTCTTCTAAAGATCAGAAATAAGGCCAACCAAATGACTTCAGAGCAACAGAGAGGGTGGTCTAAATATAATAAAGACAAATGGTACCTGTCTTATAACTGATTGATGTTTTAAAATCTGAGCTGTCGTTGGCCAGGGAGGTAGAATGATGATTAAAGATATACAAATCTATATAACTTGATTTGATTGGTTCTGATATCATTTGTCTCTTATTTTTAGTTGCCTTTGAGTAGGATTGCTCCATACTCTAGTAAAACTAGTTGTTATCAAATCAGTTCTGACTCATGGTAACCCCTATGTGTCAGAGTAGAACTTCACTCTCTAGAATTCTCTGTGACTGAGGTTTTTTTTGTATGTAGATGCTAGGCCTTTATTCTGAGGTGCCTTTGGATGGACTTGAACTTCCTTGGTTAGCATCTGAACTTTTGGTTAGCAGCTGAGTGTTTAAACCCTTTGCACCTCCCAGGGACATACAGTACACATCACACTCCATGAAGATACACTTGATTATCTCTATAATCATTCCGCCTTATGAGAATGGTTCACTCACCTGTCGATGCGGACCTGACTGATCTTTATTGTGCATGGTGCGTTCCATCAATGCTGACTAGAACAAAGGGTATATATACCTGATTAAGAGAAGTTAATTAATTTTAGGTGTGGTCAGGACTGAGCGTCATGTGAAAACTGAACTCTGGCATGAAATGGGAAGAGGGAAGTTGGAGGGCAGCTGACTGTGAATTGAGAAATAGAAAAACAGATCCTAAAGAATGAAGAATGAATCCGGCATGCAGAGAGAAACAGAGATGAGAAATGGAGAGAATGTATTCTGAATTCCTAACATATTTACAGTCTTTTTTCCCATTCTATCTGGAGGCTGGACCAAGATCCTGAGAAACAAGTGGGAGTCAGATTTGGTTATGTGCAAACAGAAGTCTTTTAAGTGAACTCAGGCTCAATCTTGCAATGGCCCCATTTCTGACCTTTAGAGAAGACTGAGGGCTGGAAGGAGCAGGGCTGCACCAAGACCATCAGCATGGCTAGAGAAAAAGTGCAGGGGCCAGAGTGGAAGTCACAGCCTTGGACATGATGACCATTATATAAAGAATCAGGCAATTACTTGGGACTACTTGGAGTCCTGGTGTGGCCTTGTGGGTTAATGTGCTGGACTGCAAGGTCGGTTTGAACCATAATGTCAGTGGTTCAAGTTCACCAGCTGCTCTTTGGAAACCCTATACAGGATCACTGTGGGTCAGAACCAACTGGACAGCACTTTACAACAACAACAACAACTTGGAGCAGTGTGATGTAGAGGAAAGAGCATGGGCTTGGGAACTACACTGGCCTGGCTTCAAGCCCTAATTCTGGAGTCCTGTTGTGGTGCTGTAGATTAATGCTCTGGACTCCAAAGTCAGTTTAAACCACAAGGTTGGCAGTTCAATTTCACCAGCCACTCCTCGAAAACCCTATACAGGGTTGCTATGGGTTGGAACCGACTCAACGACACTTAGTAACAACAGCTTGGAGTATGTTGTTGTGAGGCCAGCAAGTTGCTTCTGACTCATAGAGTCCCTGTATAGGCTTTCCAAGAGCAGATGGTGGGTTTGAACAGCCAACCTGTGGTTAGCAGTCCAGTGCTTATCCTAAAGTACCACATCAGTATTTGAAGTATAAGAACTGTTAAATCACTCCTGCACTCATTTAGATGGCAAAAGAGAGGAAACTTTTGATCCTTCACAAGGTAGATAAATATAAAAAGCAGTAAGTGTTCATAGTACTTTTGTGTTTGTCCTTTTTAGTTATTATGGTGGTAGTATCAGGTTTTACTATGATTTCTTCCTAGACATTTTTCTTTATATTATATAATTAGGATTAAGTCTAAATAACAATAAAGTCCCACAATAGGAGGTAATGCTGTAACTAACATTTATGCAGTGCTCCATAGATTACAAAGCACTCTCACATACACTATAGTTGTATCATTTATGGAACGCTCACTGTGCACCACGCACTCTGTCAGGTCTTGATATATAATAGCTCTAATTCCCATAGTCATATTCCAAGGGAGACATTATTATCTCCAATTTAAAAATCAGAAAACTGAGGTTCATGGAGCTTAAATGAGCAGCCTATGATTATTCACATAGTGGGTGGTGCCAGGGTTTGAACCAAGTTTTCGGGCTACACAGGTGTAGTCTTTTTGCCATATAATGATACTTTCTTCCTTTCATTCTACTAATTCATACAGCTGAGAGGTAATATGCTTTCCTAAAAAAATGCATAATTAGGTTAAAGTAATGGCAGTTAAAGTATTCAAAACTAGTTGAGAACTATAAAATAGAAGAATAGACTGATTCAATGAAATCAAGAGTGAAAGTTCCATATGAATGCCATCTACTTCTTCCTGGCAGAGCAGAAAAATGAGGCTCTCATCAATTTTAATTTAATTTAATTATTTAACAAATTCTACAAATACTAATTGAATGCTTGTCTACTCTGTACCAGGCATTGTGTTAGACATACAGGAGATGCATGTTGAAGACATACCAGTGCATAGATTTTGTGGAACCACTGGAGGAAAGAGATTTACAAACAACTCTAATACAGTCTGTTAAGGACATTGAATAAGGTGCTATAAACACAGGAAGCAATGGTCTGAAGTGATGTGGCCTAAAATGCTTGGTTTGGAAGCAGAGGAACACTGACGGTTTCGCAGTAGACGTAGTGGGATATTAAGGAGAAATAAGAATTTGTAAGATGGGTTGTTGTTGTTAAGTACTGTCGAGTCGGTTTTGACTCATAGCAGCCCTGTATAGGGTTTCCGAAGAGAAGCTGGTGGGTTTGAACTGCTGACCTTGTGGTTCGCAGTCCAGTGCTGATCCACAGAGCCACACCAGAAGTTCGTTAGATGGGTTGTTATTGCTGTTGTTAGGTGCCATCTAGTCGGTACTGACTCATAGCGACCTTATACACAGGAGAACGAAACATTGCCCTATACTGGGCCAACCACACTACTGTTGTGACACTTGA
>NW_006408542.1:2252845-2259144 GCF_000296735.1 Chrysochloris asiatica | reverse complement strand
GATGTTTATGTGTTCCATTTTCCTAGATTCATGTTTTGTACATTCCATGTTCTGATTATTAATGGCTGTTTACAGCTGTTTCTCTTCATTTTGAGTTGTGCTCCATTAGCAAATGAAGGTCCTGAGGGCTTTACTCCTACTGGCATTACTCCATTTTTGTCATCACAGTCAACTCTACTTTGAGGAGGCAGCTCTTCCCCAGTCGCATTTTGAGTGCCTTCCAACCTGAGGCACTCATTTTTCGGCACTATATCTGACAGTGTTTCTCTGCTATTCATAAGGTTTTCAGTGACTAAATATTCGGAAGTACTTTGTCACTCCTTCTTAGTCTGTCTTTGTCTGGAAGCTCATCTGAAACCTGTCCACCATGGGTGACTCTGTTGGGATTTAAAATTCTGGTAGCATATCTTCCAGAATCACAGCAACTCACAAGCCACCACAGTACGACAAACTGACAGATGTGTGGTGGAGCACCAAGCTAAAAGGGCTTAATACCTCAATTTCACACACAAAAAGTACAACCTAATCTTTTGAGTCAAGAAGCTAGAGAACAGTTCCAAATCCTCTTCAACGATTATTATTAAAATGAGCTAGTTGTACAGGGTGCTAGTTTCTATTGGGCATGTTGAGTTGACAGAATTACCTGGATAATGTTTTGCTCTTGCCAATGACTGGTGTGGTATCTTAAGATAAGCACTCGACCCCAAGGTCAGTTTGATCTACAAAGTCAGTGGTTCAAACTCACCAGTCCCTCCTTGGAAACGCTATACAGGGTCACTGTGAGTTGGAACTGACTCGATGACAAGAACAACAAGGCATAAGAATCCTGATGTGGCACTGTAGAATAAACACTGGGCTGTGAACCATATATTGGTGGCTCAAACCTACCAGCTGCTCCTTGGAAACCTTATACAGGGTCACTATGAGTTAGAACTGACTCTATAACACTTAAAAACAACAACAGTGCATAAGAGGCAATAAAGCATTGCCAGAAACTTTTGAGCAGGCTCTGTGACCTGGGCTGTAGTCTGGTTGTTGTTTTGTGCTGATGACATTGCGCTTTTCCACTGTCTGGTACCACAGATGTAGTCAGTTTGATTCCTGTGTATTCCACTTGGTGAGGAGGCCCACATATATAGATGCCTTTTATGTTCTTGAAAAAAGGTATTTTCAATGCTTAAGTCATTGGTCTTGCAAAATTTTAATAGGTGATTTCCATAATCATTTCTATCACTGAGATTGCAGTTTCCTACTACTGATCCTTCCTGTTTGTTTCCAACTTTTGCATTACAATCGCCAGTAATTATCAACGCATCTGATTGCATGTTTGATCATTTTCAGACTGAAGTTGGTAGAATTCTTCAATTTCATTATAACTGGCTTTTGTGGTTTGTGTGTGTAAATTTGAAGTGTTATCAACTGATTTTCCTTGTAGGCATATGGAGATTATCATATTACAGATAGCACTGAATTTCAAGATAGATCTTGAATTTTTTTTTTTTGGACATGAATTTGACACCATTCCTTTTCAGTTTGTTTTTCCTAGCATGAGATTGTCTGATTAGAAATGGCCCAAACCAGTCTATTTCAACTCACTAATGCCTAGGGTTTCAAATTTCATGTGTTCTATTTAATTTTTGACAACTTCCAGTTTTCCTAGATTCATACTGTTGTCCCTGGGTGAACCTGCTTGCATTTAGGCTACTGATGACAAAGATTCCAGCATCACAGCAGGACACAAGCCACCACAGTATGACAATGGACAGCTGAATAATGGTAGATATGTCTAGGGATGCCTTTTCCATTTTCAGGCAATGGAAGTCACACAGCTATTTCTGAAGGGGTTTAAAAAAGTTCATGGAAATGGAATTAAAAGATAATGGAACATTTCTATGAACTCTTCAAAGTCCCTTTGCATTTCAATGATTTGGAAGGAAAAGAGAATGGGAGGAAGAGAAATGCAAGGCTGGTTCCAAATTCCAATGTGTCAAGTACATAGTGAGAGGGGAGCCACAAACAGGAACTAAAGAACTTGCTTCTATGAGAGTTATTTGAGATCTATAGACACATAAGGCGTATAACATAGGTAAGGTGAAACAATTGCCCCTTTGCTGCCAGGGTCATTTTAGCTTAGCATCTTAAGGCTTGGTATCTTTGTTTCCATTTGTACATGTACATGTGTCATAGACATGAACGCCCACATTAGAGAAGTCGTATCAGTGATAGAAGTGAAACATGGCATGAAGTGGACATGAAGGGAAGGATAGAGGTAACGAAGAATATAGCAGAATTTGGATTTCACAGACTGGATCCAGATCCCAAGAGACATCCTTGTAGGGGAAACATTTCTCTTAAGTAGGTGTTAGTAAGAACTAACAAGATGTGGTTTATTTCTGCTTCTGTGACACCATCTGTACCAACAGATTCATGAGGTCTCGAGAGTTTTCTAACATTTTTTGTTAGGAAAGTTTTATACCTGGCTAGTGTATTGCTTGGCAACCTTTAGTTAATATGATCAACTGACATCACTGGCTGTGTCTAATTGTGTCTCAAATGTGTACTTCCAGTCAAAAAGTAGTTCTGGGTCGGGTATTGCATGATAGGTAAGCAAATTCATTCCTAATTCTTCATATAGATGCCCTGAAAGGAGAATCCATGTTCCTGCCACCGTAGAAAGAGACTGTAGATTCTGAGTGTGAACTCTTACCCTAGATGGGAAGCCTCAGGAGATCAAGGTTTGCATCTTATTCATTTCTATATTCTTTATGAGGATATGCTCATGAAATGTTTTTGAGTTAAGTTTTATGTGACTTAATAACCATTATACGGTAGAGTGCATGCAAGTTGAATATTCAAAGAAAATGATTATTTCCATGAAAATAGAGAGGAAAAAAAGCAAGTAAGGGATTTAACTGATCTTGCTATGCAAGGTTTCTCAATCCTTTTTTTTTTAAAAAAACAATAATTTTCCTATTTTTCTTTTAATTCTCACAGCTGCTACTCTACTCTTACTTCCTCTTAGAGGAAGTCTTAGAGGAAGGCTTCAAACTCGATGCTATCTGTCAGCTGGTGTTGTGTCAATAGGCAATGTAGCTCATGCAGGGAATAGTTCAAATTGCAGCCAATGTCTTTTTGCTCTAAGTGCTGTTACTCACACAGAGTATTTTATATTTAAATTGAATTGTATAGGGAAAACTTACTGAGATTTGTTGACAGAAATTCCTGGCTAGGAGGCCAGACTAACTCCTAATACCGCCTATTTTCCATCTGCACCCTTCCCATTTTCTCTCCACAGTGGCCTCATGGGCTACCTGCTTCTAACAGATGCTGTCACACCTCTCTAATAACTGCTGGAAAGAGCAAGGACTGAAATAACTACACAAAACTCTTTAGGTTTCTGTGCCCTTGTTGAGCCTCTAGTATCATAATAGGAAGTATGTTGATCTCTTGTTTAAACTGTAATATTTCAGCAGTACCATTCTGCTAATATTTTTTGTCAGTAGGAAAACAATCTGGGCTGTATGCTTCATGGGAATGGAGCACACCTGGATGGTCCTCGCAGAAGAAAAACACCCATAGAAGTTGACTCAGAAATCAATGGGGGACTGGGAGAAGGTTTTGTTTTCTTCTCGAAGATGTTCCTATCAAGGCAGTAGAGCTTCCCAAGTTATAGGTGTCAGGCCTTGCTCTGATGCACAGCTTCTTTGTTATCCCCAGTGTTGTACATTTTTCTGGTTTGTTTAAATGGAAAGTTTCCTGTTCTATTTTTAGGTCTATTTGTGCTTTAAGTAAGAATATCAACATGTAATATGCTCCTTGATCAAGGTATATAAATTAAATCATCAGTTTTTTTTGTCCATTCCACATATTGTTTGAGTACCTCTATGTGCCAGACCCTCTTCTAGAAGAGCTCAGGGAACACATGGTTGAATAGAGCTTTAAGTAGTTTAGTTCTTCCATTCAGGTTTTATTGAATTAATGTTAAGTTTCTACACATTTAAAGAATATGGAAACTCTAAGATGATAGAATCTTACACTGTAATGGAGTTTTAAATTTTATTTTAATTGTTTTACTGTTCCTATAAAAAGCATCATCTCCATTCTTTCTTAAGCTTTTTCTCTCCTTTCCTTCTCATCCCCTCCTATCATCTTCCCTCTTCTCGTTTCCTTTCCTTTCTCTCTTGCTTTCTTGTTGTCAATGCTAGCCTAAATGCTACAAACACATAAAAGACCAAGTGATTGACAATATAATGACAGAAAATTAAGATGCTGGGATGTCACTAGTAGTAGAAAAATAGGAAGCTAAAGGCACAAATACACCTCTGTCTTAGAAAATGAGCTCTACCTACATCTACCTGCATTTAATTTTTTTTTAGCAGTTTGGTGTACTGTACATTCAGAAAGCATTAGAGATACACTTATTGCATTAGCTAAGTGATAAATGGTCTTGGTGATGCAGTAGCTATTAAGTGAAAAGGCCATCAGATTCTTTGTCTCTGAGATTCTCCTATCTTATATCTACCCACCAATTAACATCTACAGAGACATACATCTTTCTTGACAGAGAACATGCTACACAGAGAGACAGGTTGATAGGGACCTGGCCTGACTTTATTTGTAGGAGATGTCACTTTTGTGTAGATCTCTCCTGAGGTGGGGGGAAGCAGAATTGCCACAATTTACAGTATGGGTGTGGTGCTATAGGATAAACACATGACTTCTAGCTGCAAGGTTGGCCGTTCAAATTCACCAGGTGCTCGTTGGAAACCCTAAACAGGGTCTCTATGAGTCTCTCTTTCTTTTTAAAATTATGGTAAGTATATATATATATACACAACCGTAGTGGTTACGAATCAGGCTGCGAACCTTAAGGTCAGCGATTCGAAACTACCAGTCGCTCCGCGGGAGAAAGATGAGGCTTTCTACTCCCGTAAAGATTTACACCCTCGGAAACCCTGTACAGGGTCACTATGGGTCGGAACCGACTCGACGGCACTTAACAACAACAACATATACAACCTAATACCTGCCATTTCAACTGTCTTCACTGGCAGGCACTTAACAACAACAACAACAACAACAATTGACTCTTCAAGGATGGCTAAAAAATCCCTGACCACCACTGTTGATATGCAAACATTAATTTGTCCTGACTTCTAATTCTAAGACTTTCCACTCAGAACACAGTCGTTCGATCCCCTTATTACCTCTGAAGCTCATTTGCAGTCCTGGTCAATTGCTTTAGATGAAGATGAACTATTTTGTGTGTTTGTGTGTTTGGCTGCTTGAGGAGGCATGGCTTATAAAGGAAAAGGGGACCGATGAGGGCAATGAATTCAACTGCTTTGTAGACTCAGAATAATCTAGAATCTCTGCTTTCTCCTCTGCTTACAAGACGTCGTCAGGTCATGCCCTCCATGGTGTCTCTCCTAGCACTGCAACAACACTGACTCAGCAGAAATGAAGCCAGGTTTGCACACACTGCTTGTGATTACTGGTTAAGTTTATATTTCTTTATGGTCATATGTTTCTTTCATACGTGTCTTTCAAATTTAGTTTCTATGCTACTCTGGAGTTGGGAGCTGTCTTATGTTTTGATATTTCAATAAATACTAAGCATTTATAAAGTATTAAGCATTAGTGGGGAAATGAATCAGTTCCTGTTAATTTTCTTAATGTATTAATTTACATGTTCATTTGTCATTCATTTAGTCAACAAATATTTATTGCACACCTACTTTATACAACATGTTGCTATAGGCAAGGCAATGTAGTTGTGAAGAAAATA
The DNA here is from genome assembly GCF_000296735.1 of Chrysochloris asiatica. Lineage (NCBI taxonomy): Eukaryota > Metazoa > Chordata > Mammalia > Afrosoricida > Chrysochloridae > Chrysochloris > Chrysochloris asiatica. The sequence goes on along the minus strand of NW_006408542.1, from coordinate 2,253,356 downwards.
GACAACATTTCTTGCTGTCATATTCTAGAAGGAAGAGATAAACAATAAGCAAATAAACACATCTGATGTCATGTTGTGATAAGTGCTTTGGAGAAAAATACTGTAGGAATGGGAAAGTTGCAATTTGAAACAAAGTGATCGGGGAAGACCTTTCTCAGAAGGTGATGTTGGAGCTAAAAAATGGAATAAATAACATCATTATATCATTTCTCCTTCTTCCTGGAATGTCCTTGTCCCTAACTTCCATGGCAATTCACAGCTTATTCTTCCAAGGATAGGATGTGAAAACCAAGCCCCAACTGTTGCCAGATTTAGCAAATAAAAATATTACATGAGGCATACTTGTAATGTATATATATGGGTTAATGTGCCAGACTGCAAAGCCGTTTGAACTGCAAGGTCAGCAATTCAAATTCACCAGCTGCTCCTTGGAAACCAACTACAGGGTCACTATGGGTTGGAACCGACTTGACAACACTTCACAACAACAACATATATATGTGAATATATA
>NW_006408542.1:2249477-2252745 GCF_000296735.1 Chrysochloris asiatica | reverse complement strand
GTACTTCGTACATTCCATGTTCCGATTTTCAGTGGATGTTTACAGCTGTTTCTCTTCATTTTGAGTTGTGCACCGTCGGCAAATGAAGGTCCCATGGGCTTTTCTCCCATGGGCTTTACTCCATTCATGTCATCATGGTCAGCTCTACTCTGAGGAGGCAGCTTTTCCCCAGTTGCATTTCGAGTGCCTTCCAACTTGAGGGGCTCATTTTCCGGCACTATATCTGACAGTGATTTTCTGCTATTCATAAGGTTTTCAGTGACTTAATATTCAGAAGTTGTTTGTCACTTCTTCTTCCTAGTCTGTCTTTGTCTGGAAGCTCATCTGAAACCTGTCCACCATGGGTGACACTGTTGGTATTTAAAATACCGGTGGCATAGCTTTCAAAATCACAGCAACTCACAACCCACCACAGTATGACAAACTAACAGAGGAGTGGTGGGTTAGATGGGTAAGGAAGTATTATTAGCATGAAAGAGATCACTGCCTATTAGGTTGTTAATGTTGCTAAGTGTCCTGGAGTCTGTTCCGACTTAGAGCATTGCATTTGCTGCTAAAATTCATGTGAAGGGGCAATATTTGGGATTCTTAAAGTTGGTACCTTCATCAGCATATGAATCCATTTTTTTTTTTCCTTGAAATGAACACATTGTGTTATGATCTATCTCTGCTGCTATAAAATTCCCTGCTCCAAAGTTATCATACCTGGATATATATGCAGGTGTATAGGTATGTGTATCTGTGTATGTGTCTGACAAAATTCATCTTGTTTGGGCTCTTTTCCATCTACAAAAAGAGGAGGGAGGGCAGCAGACACTGCATCACTATGTAATTTAATAAAGCAACAATGCTAGCTATTTCTGATTATGTGAGGGGACTTCAAAAAAGTTTGTGGAAAATTGAATGAAAAGATAATGGAATAGTTTGTGGGAAAATTCTGTTATCTCTTTTTTTTTTTTTTAAATAAATGTTTTATTGTGAATTATGTGATAGTTTACATGGAATTCCACAGGTTTTACATTCATTCTGTCATATATCATTTCATTGCCATAGTTACAATCCCGTCCATGCATCATCAATCAACCAAAGGGTATACCCTACAAGCCTGCCACCCCACCCCCCCACCTCCCGGTCATCATTATACAGTGCCTTTCCCTCTCTGGATCTCAGGTTCCCAGCTTGTCCATCTCTCCACGTCACCGTCTCTGCCTCCATCTCTCCATTATCTTTTAATGTCATTTTGTTTTTAAATTTTTTTTTTTTTTTTAATTGTGAACTGACTGACATTTTACATGGGAGAATATTGGCTTTACACCATTGTTTCATTGTAATGATTACAATCTCTTCCGTGCATCACCATTCAACAGTATTTGCTTCCATTCTCTCTGTGTTTTTTTTTTTGAGGGGTGGGGGATGTTCAGAAAAACACTCAGGAATATATAATAATTTAATCAACCAAAGCGCACATATTCTGCAAAGCTGCCTCCTGGCTGCCTCACCCAGTCCCTCTCTTTCAACGAGTCTAGAGCCCTCAGCTGCTCTCTCTTTCCATGTCCTCGTCTCTGCCTCCATCTCTGGTGTCACTGTTAATGTCATTTTCCCACAAACTTTTTGATGCCCTTGTATTTTTTTATCTTCTAGCTTCAATAATTAACATTGCATTAGTAAGTATTGTGTGTGCTACTTTTATATGTATATCTTTGCTTTTATGTTTGGCTTCTATATTAGCTATGTGTTTATTTGAAAATGCTTTGTTCCTCCCCTGCCCTTCCAACTATTGTCGAACAATTGGCTGTTTAACAGTTATTTCCAGGTAGAAATAGACAGCTTCAAAACATTTTATAAGATATTTCAATTTATTAGTTGTTGTTGTTGTTAAGTGCCATTAAGTCGATTCTGACCCATAGCGACCCTGCATAAGGTTTCCGAGGCTGTAAATCTTTACGGGAGCAGAAAGCCTCATCTTTTTCCTGTGGAAATTCTGGTAGTTTCAAACTGCTAACCTTGAGATTAGCAGACCAATTCGTAACCACTATGCTACCAGAGCTCCTTATTTTATTACTGAGCTACACTAATTAATAAATAAAGTACCAATTAATATTTTAAAATCAAAATCATTGTATAGTTGCACTGAAATGCCAGATATACTTTGTTGCATATTCTGAACATCGCAATAATGACAATATATTATTGACTATTCAGACATAGAGCAGTTGGGTGACCAAAATGTCTAGAACAATTTGATAAGTTTTGTGAATTCAGAAACACCCAGCTTTTCCAGATCAGTGAAAGCATCCACTAAAATACTGAGTTAATGTGGCATATTTTGATACATGTATTAACAACTGTTGACTAAACAGCATACTAATTGATTTGTCCATTTGTTCAAAACATTACAGAACAGATTGATAAATGCATATAGATTATGCATTGATAAACACAGGATGCTCTTTAAATGTGAAGTTTTATGCATTTTGACCAATAAACGTCCTGGGTTTGAATTATGAAACCATAATTGAAGCCAATGCAAAACCAAAGCTGAAGTGATGCTAAATGGGAACAGCCTCTGAAAATTTACTTCACAGCAAATTTGAGCTTTGACACAAAAAAGACAACAGGAAAACCCTATGACTAACTTTACACCATGAAAGAATACAAACATTAATTGGTAAATATAACGAAGATCTGGGGACACTTCATGATCATTCCAGTCATTCTGTGAAGAGCTGATCATGTCAGAAGTCTTAAATTTCCTTGGAACACTACTTAGTTCTACATGACAAAGAAAGCAATACTTACAACATATTTTATTTTATCCCACATTGACAAGAAGGGGTTTTTATGGAACTGACTTGATATCTATCTACCTGGGTTGACATTTTCAGTGTATGATATTGGATTAGGTATTTAATTTTTTCTTGCTAACTTGACTCTTGCAACTATGGGCATTATCAAGTTGGCAGACAGCACCAAGATTGCTGTTGTTGTTGTTGTTGTTAGGTGCCATCGAGTCGGTACTGACTCATAGTGACCCTATGCATGCAGAATGAAACACTGCCCGATCCTGGGCCAATCTCACTATCGTTGCTACACTTGAGCCCATTGATGCTGCCACTTTGCCAATCCATCTCGTTGGGGGTCTTCCTCTTTTTCTTTGACCCTCCACCTTACCAAACATGATATCCTTCTCCAGTGACTGGTCCCTCCTGACAATGTGTCCGAAGTATGAGAGATGAAGTTTGGCCATCTTGGCCTCCAAGTACTCTGG
>NW_006408542.1:2234094-2240574 GCF_000296735.1 Chrysochloris asiatica | reverse complement strand
ATATATATTGGTTGTTTATCTGAGGAGAGCTGGTGGCCCAGTGATTAAGTGTTCAGATGCTAATTGAATGGTTGGAGGTTTGAACCCACCAGATACTCTGTGGGAGAAAGATGAGGCACTCTGCTTCTCTAAATTTTTGTTGTTGTTGGTGTTGTTAAGTACCAATGAGTTGGTTCATAGCGACTCTGTATAGGGTTTCTGAGAAGTAGCTGAGGGGTTTGAACTTCCATCTTGTGGTTCAAATCGACCTTGCAGTCCAGTGCTTATGCTTTAGCACCACACCAGGACTCCAGAAATCCTAGGGGCTATCCTCCTCTGTCCTGGAGGGTCGTTATGCATTGGAATGTACCGGCTGACAATAGTTTTATATGAAATTCAAATTTAACTGGGACTTTTGGCAATCTTAGCATACCAGTGTCACCTCCCCCAAACCTCCCCCAAGCTGGAGACATCACATTTCTCATTTGCTCTCTTTTTTAGATTGTGGTAAATATATATCAACCAAACATCTGCCATTTCAAGTCTTCACTGCCAGGCTACTTTGGCCCTCTCTTTAGGCACCAGTCACCTGTGGGCTGACAGTTATATGGAGACATAACCATACAGGATCACCATATATGGTAAGCACACTGAGGTCAAGCTTTATCAGATATATCTCTTTGGCTCCACAACATGTAGCAGAGAACTGGCACAGATATTGGTCTAATGGATGTAGAGGATGTTCATATAGACTTTGAGATGAGAACATCTTCTAAAACAGCCTAGATCTTCATGGCTACAGACATTTAGCTGAAGGCAGAATTATCTGCCACCAAAAGTTTGTTTTTCCCACAATACTAAGTAGTCTTTTCTTGTCTCAATCATCTATTCAATATTCTCTTCTGTGGGAGTATAGGTTGCACTTGCTCAGTCCATAGTTACCGTGGTTCTTGCACAAAGTGAACATTAATGTAGTCACTCACTAACTCTTAACGCTGGATGTAACTAGATACCCAGATGCACTGGGATTGATGGACTGAAAATGGTAGCCTTCAGGGCTTCATCTTAAACCACAAGGATCTTGAGCCATTTGTAATTAGACAGATTTTTAAGGATCTTTTTATGCTCAACTGTTAACTGAAGGCTGGCAATTGGAAGCTGCCCATAGGAGCCTACAAAGCAAGGCCTGGTAATCAGTTTCTGAAAGTCTCTCATCTGTCAGTTTATCGTACTATGGTATATTTGTGTGTTGCTGAGATGTTGGAAGCTATGCCACTGGTATTTTAAATGCCAGCAGGGCATACTCCTTAGTTTCAGCTGCATTTCCAGACTAAGACAGACTAGGAAGAAAGAGAGGCACACTACTTCTGAATGTTTAGCCACTGAAAACCTTATGAACAGCTTTGGAATACTGTCAGCACCAAAATATTAAATATTGAAGCATTATGAATAAGAACAGAATATTTTCAGATACAGTGCTGGAAGGTGAACCCCTAACATTGGAAGGCACTTGAAATATGATTAGGGAAGAGTTGCCTCCTCAAAGTAAAGTTGGCCATGATGACATGAATGGAGTAAAGCTTCTGGGACCTTCATTTGTTGGTGGGGCAAAACTCAAAAACAGGAGAAACAGTAGTAACCATCAATTAATAATAATAAAATGGAATGTGCAAAGTATGAATTTTAGGGAAATTGGAAGTTGTCAAAAAAGAAATGGAACACATAAAGATTGATATCCTAGGCATTAGTGAACTGAAATGGACTGGTATTGACGATCTTGAATCTGACAATCATATGGTTTACTATGCTGAGAATGACAAACTGAAGAGGAATGGTGTCACACTTATCATCAAAAAGACTAGTTCAAGATTTATCTTGAAGTATAATACTGTCTGTGATAGGATTATATCCATACACAAGGAAGCTCGCAAGGAAGACCAGTTAACACCATTATTATTCAGACTTATACGTCAACCACTAAACCTAGTGATGATGAAATTGAAGAATTCTACCAACTTATTGAGTCTGAAACTGATAAATCATGGATTCAAGATGTATTGATCATTATTGGTGACTGGAATGCAAAGGTTGGAAACAAAGAGAAAGGATCAGTATTTGGAAAATACGGCCTTATAGATAGAAATGATGCTGGAGATCACATTATAGAGTTTTGTAAGACCAATGACTTATTCATTGCAAACACCTTTTGTAAACAACATAAAAGACAGAAATTGGAATTTATCAGATGGAATACACAGAAATCAAATTGACTACATTGGTGGAAAGAGATGTATCATCAGCCAAAACAAGGCCAGGGGCAGACTATGGAACAGACCACCAATTGCCCATATGCAAGTTCAGATGAAGCTGAAGAAAATTAAAACAAGCCCATGAGAGCCAAAATTTGACCCTGAGCATAGCATGTTCCAACTGAATTTAGAGATCATCTCAAGAACAGATTTGATGCATTAAATATTGAGGACTGAAGACCAGAAGAGTTGTGGGATGACATCAAGAGCATCATTCAGGAAGGAGACCAAAGGTCATTAAGAAGATAAGAAAGAAGCAAAAGACCACAGTGGATGCCAGAAGAGACTCTCAATCTTGCTCTCCAGCATAGAGATAATAAAACAAATGGATGAAATGAGGAGGTAAAAGAGCTGAACAGGAACGTTCAAAGGGCAAAGTCAAATATTATAATGAAATGTGTAAAGGCCTGGATTTAGAAAACCAAAGGCAAGAACATGCCCAGCATTTCTCAAGCTGAAAGAACTGAAGGAAAAATTCAAACCTCGACTTGCAGTATTGAATGATTCTATGGGCAAAATAATGAATGGTGCACAAAGCATCAAAAGAAGATGGAAGAGAATAGGCAGAGAGAACAAACAAGATGGTGGATCATGTGGAAGTGCAGTGAGGAGCTCTGTCAGGAACAACACAGAATACCAGGCCAAGAAAGCTCAGGAGATGGTCCCAGAACTCTGAACCACATATAAAGGAATATTTAAAAAGCTGGAAGGCTTACAGGTAGGGGAATTTGTAGCAGAAATAAGAAATCCATTGGTTTCTAATTCAAGAGGCTCACCTACTTCTGGAGTTGCCATCTTGGGAGAGACGAAGCGGGGAAGGATCAGAGCAGCCATGGACACTTGACAGAATCGCGGAGATACAGGTGTGGACGTTCTTTTTTCTTTTTTTGTATCTGTTCATTGTCTCTCCCTGTCTGCGCACCTCCATTTTGGTCACTAGAGGGGGTGCCTGAGCAAGTAGACACCCCACTCCCACCCCCAAAGGGTTCTGTTACGCATGCACACAAATCTTCTCGAAATTTAAAGGGAAAGTTTCCACTTAAAACCAAACGGCAGTGCAAAACATTTACAGCCAGCCCTGAACTGTTTATCATTAGGGAAAAGGTCTGAACAGGGATTGTGGAGTAGGCTAGGCAGACAAAAAAGGAAATAGGACAAATATTAAATCCTGAGTTAACGTCTCAATGACCAACAAGGGGATCTTGAAATTTCTCAGGAAGAAGAGTGAAAAGGAAAGCCCATCTCCTGGTAACATCTACCTGGAGGCAATCAGAAAGCATAAAAAATACCAAAATACACACCCTTCTAAATATTAATGCCACAGATAACTCCTAAATATGACCAAAAAACAGAAACAGATGACCATATCAGCACAAGTCCAGAAATGAGATAAAGTGACTGTGGCAAATGAGCTGGAAGTAGACCTACACTCCATACTGGAAGATGGGCAGGCTTTGGAAATGCCTCAGCAGGAAATCAGAAAAATGATTATAAAATGTTATTAAAACAGTATTCAATGGAGTTGAGAAAAATAAGGAAGAAGCCAGGAAAGTGCTACAGGAAAATCAAATAAGAGAGATGCATCATTGGAAACAATTCAAAATCTACAGAAAGAGGTCCAAATGATTAATAATAGACTATCAGAAATGGACAATACACTGAAAAGGCAAAGGAGTAGAACTGAAGAGCTAGTGAGCTAGAAGATAAATCTCTCAACACTACTAAGATAGAAGAGCAAGCACATACAAGGCTAAAAAAATCTGAATAAGGTCTAAGATTCATATTGGACAACATGAAAAGGAATAACTTAAGAATTATCAGCATTCCAGAACAGGAATAATCACACAAGTCCACAGAGGAGATAGTTGAAGAGCTTCTGGAAGAAAATTTCCCTAACATCCTGAAAAGTGAAAAGAGAAGCATTCAAGAAGCTCAACAAACCCCAGGAACAATAGACCCTAAAAGAAAACCACCAACATGTATAATAATCAAGTTCTCCAAATTCAAAAATAAGGACAGAATCCTGAAAGCAGCTAGGGAAAGCAAAAAACAAAACCAAAAACCAAAAAATCATACAAAGGCAAGCAAATCAGATTAAGCTCAGATCTCTCCAACAGAAGCCTTGCAGGCAAGACTGCAGTGGGAAGACATCTATAAAACTCTGAAAGAAAAAAAAAACTGCCAACGAAGAAGAAGAATCCTCTATCCAGCAAAGCAGTCAATCAAATACAAGGGTGTAATCAAAACATTCCAGGATAAATAGAAGCTAAGGGATTTGGCCAAAGCCAACCCTGCTATGAAAAACATCCTAAAGGAAGTTCTGTGGACTGAGAACCAACAAGAACAGATAGCAACCACAGAATGATGTACATGGCAGTATCACTCTGAACTCAGTCAACAAATGGAAGAGTCAAGAACAGAATAAAATGATAAGAACAGAGGATCTGGGAGGTCAGTGTATGATCAAAACAATTACAATGTGAAAGAAGGTAGACACAGAGGAACAGAGATCCAAGTGGTGAGAAAATCTGGTAGATTATAGGATAAAATAGACTGTCTTAAATGGAGGGAAGAATTTATGGAATATAAGGTAGCCACAACAGTGGGGTTGGGGTTGGGGGTTTAGTTCTGGTGTTGGGAAGCACAATACAAGAAGGGGGAGGAAGTGGAAGAACAAGATAGATAGGTTTGCATGGGCTAAGTGGCACAGAGGTAAATAGTGATGCATGCTCAACTTTGGAACAACAGGGCTCTGTGATACAGGGATCTAGGCATAGTTTGAAGAGGGAAGATAATACTAAAATGCTTGACTGTCTTATGAATATTGGTTTCCCTTGCCTACTACTGTAAAATAGATACTTGAGTGGGATATAAAGGAATGTTTGGAAACATGATTACAGAATACTTGTAGGTCTGCCTTCAGCCTATAACTGATTGGGATACCTAAAAGGGGTTCTAGAACTTGTCCAGTGAAATACGCCTCTTGCAAAGCCTTTGCAGAGTGTAGGACCTTAGGTAGAATCCTGAGTTCCATGCAGAACATTATGAGTTGGGACATTCCCACTAGCATGGACAAGCAGACCAGCCTGGAACAGCTAGGGCAACAGAAGAAACATCTTCAAAGAAAGATCATCAGGAAAAAACCCAAAACAAAAATGTCAGCATGACTGTCTACTATAAGAATAAGCTCTTTGCCAGGAAGCCATCAAGGCAGGCAATCAAGTTTCTTCAGGACAAACTCCCCTTTAAGACTGAAACTCAAAGGGAACACATGAACACGCATGTAAGCTTGCTGGTGACCACATTGGTCTACTGGTGAGTAGAAGAGGGGGAAAGGCAGCAATGAAGAAATGGGCTGTCAACCCCAGTCCATTGCATCCTGTTGACCTGGAGATGAGAGAGAAAAGAGGAAGAGCTGGTTGGTCCAAAGTGTGGTGAGACCTGAGGACACTTGAGCCCATGGACAAGGACATAGCGACAGAGGGCTAGAGCTGAGAGTGAAGCATCCAGTTAATACGAAGCGAGGGAGATGAACAAGAACACCCAAACTTGCAGACAGTACCCATGTGACCTAGCCCTGATGGCTCAATAATCAGAACTTGACTAGAGGATGATTACAAAAATAAATAATTTTTTTTTTCTGATAAAGGAAACAAGGGTAAATTGCTGCAATTTGATAAACCTGACCTATACACTGGAGGTAGTAACTCTAAATACCAATAGATAAGGAAGGAGTCTTCATATCAGGTATCAAAGCTATCCACTCACACAGGGTAGATATGGATGGGCAACTTAGACATTGGCTACATAAAATGAGGGGGCGATAAAGGCACAAAGGGACTGGCTTATAAGGTTTCAAGAAGGAGTTTAGTTTAAGAGTATGGGGTGGGGAAAGAAAGAGTTCCCATGGAACAGTTTTCATCTTGTCTAGCTGGGTCTGGTGAAGAGATGGGTATAAGATTCACATGATTCAATAGTGAATAATTGTTATGATGACTAATCACGACTGTCACAATGGTAAAGGTAGAAGTTTTGTAGCAAAAACAGTGGAGTGGTTAGTCTTACAGTCCAGAAACAGAGGACTGTAGGACCATAAAGGGAGAAGAGCACATAGCACATGCAGAATGTGGGACATTATCCACAGAAGTAGCAACGCTAGAGATGGAGGCAGAGATGGGGTCATGGAGAGGGG
>NW_006408542.1:2227183-2232113 GCF_000296735.1 Chrysochloris asiatica | reverse complement strand
AGCAGTAATGGGCTCAAGGTTAACAAGACTGTGAGGATGGCATGGGACCAGGCAGTGTTTTGTTCTGTTGTTCATAAGGTCACTATGCATCAGAACCAACTCAACAGCACCTAACCAAAACAATGATGACATGGAGTGCAGTTTTATTCTGTCATACATGGGGTTGCCATCAGCTGGAATTGAGTTCTGGTTTGATTTTTGGTTTTAAAGGTCATTTAATCTGAACTTCTTATTTGCTAGACTCCCCTCTATATTATCTTTTTCGAGTTCTTTGCCAGTCACCAGAGCCAAATATTTTCAATATATGAAGCCCTTGATTTTTTCCACCATTCCTTAAATACAGTTTCAGTCCTTTCCCCCAGTTCTTCCATAGCTCTTGTCTTCCCTGAAAGTCTCTATGGCGCAGGCCAGATCCTGTTTCCACCCTCGTCCCATCTGTAAATGTCCCTGAGCCAGTTTCCTCTGCTCAGTGGTAGCTATCAGTCACCATGCCATCTGCTTTCTGTCTCATAGAAATCTGTTAAAGAGTGTCCTCCTCTGATGGTTTTCAGCCCCTTGTTTCTTGCTGTAGGTTTATACCTTACAAAAATATTTTAGTTTTTTTTCAAAAAGCTGCTACTTTGAAGGAGAGGAATTAAGCATGCAAGTTCTTTTGGGCTTCTTTCAGAAACCCTCATGGCAAACTTAAATGTTCTATGAGACTCCCTCTACCCTAAAATATTTCGTAAGCTAACCAAATACAGTTGTGATATTCTGACCTCTTGGAAGTAATGACAGCAAAGCCTTGTAAATCATGTAATATGCAGGGGTCTATAGATTGGTCATAAGAGTGGATTCTTTGAACTCTTAGTTGCATGAAACTGACCATGATGGGAGTATTAACACCACTGAAATTGGCAAGTGCTATAAATCATGGCATTTTTTTTTTCTCCCAGAGAATTGGCCTCAAGATATTTTGTAGGAAGGGGGTTAAGTGTGAGATTAAACCTTTTTTCTGTAACATTTGGGCATTCATTACATATCATCTGAATTACTTTATCAGCCCAGCTGAACATCCTCTTGAAAGTCAGGGTTGTTGTTATGTGCCATGGAGTCGGTTCCGACCCATAGCGACCCTGTACAGGGTTTCCGAGGCTGTAAATCTTAACGGGAGCAGAAAGCCTGATCTGTCTTCTGCAGCACAGCAGGTAGTTTTGAACTGCTGACCCTGAGGTTCGCAGCCTGATTCGCAACCACTGCGCTACCAGAGCTCCTTGACACTCAGGGAACAGGGTCAAAAGAACATGGCAAGATTCATGATGGGGAGTTTTCAATTGCAGAGAATCAGGTCATAAAAGCACATGGTTCAACAAAGTCCAGATTAACTGTTTGGAGAAAGCCCATGCTAAATGAGAGCAGAAAGAGTGCCAAAGCTAACTTCAAAATTACCTGGGGGTTTAGAAAATGAACAATGATAGCCCTTGATGAAGAGGCAGAAAGTCTGCCTTTTCTTTTTGGAAGCAGCTGACCTTGCTGGAGCTGGGGTGAATAATTTACTTCACCCTCTTTCTCCCACCCTCTTCCCAATAGGGATCTGACACATATGCTCAACTACCAGGAACAGCATCAAGTGCAAACACCTGCTGGCACTGCTAATTACCAAACGCCCCCCAGGGTGAGGGCCATGGTTTAACACCTGGGCAGAGGTAGCTGACTCTGTTAGAACTGGGGAGTGTTGGCTTTGCAGTTATTGCAGATATTTGGATCATTAATCAGAGAAACAGTTTTCAGTACCTGGGAAGCAGGGCCAGAGAGAGTCTTTTACTTTCGATTAGCGAGTGTTTGTTACAAAAAGAGCATAAACAAACAGATTTTCTTAGCTTTTCTGCAGGAGAGTACCTTGACATATTGAAAGAGCCTGATGTGAACTCATTTGTGCTTACGTAAAATTAGTTGCCTGAAACATTAGTGAAAGATGTACACACCAGGTTGCCTCCTCTATAAATGACTTTACCATTTCATTATGATCAGATTGTGCATTCATTTATTTTATTTGATAATGTGGAGCCCTGGTGTGGCGCTGTGGGTTAATGCGCTGGACTGCAAAGTCTGTTTGAACTGCAAAGTCAGCAGTTCAAACTCATCAGTCTCTCCTCGCAAACCTTATATAGGGTCGCTGTGGATCAGAACCGACTTGATGGCACTTAACAAGAACATTTGATAATGTAGAGAAAGTGGTGGTGGTTATGTGCCATGGAGTCTGTTCCGACTCATAGCGACCCTGTACAGGGTTTCCGAGGCTGTCAATTTATACAGGAGCAGAAAGCCTTAGCTTTCTCCTGAGGAACAGGTGGTAGTTTCGAACTGCTGACCTTAAGGTTTGCAGCCTGATTTGTAACCACTAAGCAAGAAAGTGTAACCACTAAGCTAGAAAGCGGACTTCTGGTGTGGCGTTGCGGGTTAATGCGGTAAACTGCAACATTGGTGTAGGCCGTTAAGGCCGGCAGTTCTAACTCACCAGCTGCTCATTGGAAACCCTGTACAGGGTCCCTATGAGTCGGATCGCGACTCGATGGCACTTAGTAACAATAGCAACAAAGCTAGAAAGTAGTGACTGTTAATAGGCTCCTGGTGAACACTATTTAACAATTTCCCTTTCCTTCTTACCATGCCCTGAAGCCTTTTCAATATTTTTCTTTTTCTTTTAAATTTTTTAATGAGAATTGAGTAAAGGTTTACAGAACAGCTTATCAGCACCACATTCAACAAATCATAAACTTCATGTCATTACCATGATTGCAATCCCTTCCATGTATCATCAGTTTAACGGTAGTTACCTTTATTCACTTTAATCTTGCGCTTCTCCCGGTGTCTTCCACTGTCTTCATCTTTCCTGTGCTAACATCCCTCTAGTTTTTTTTTTTTTTTTTTTTAAATAACAGTTGTTGTTGCTAAGAGCCGTCAAGTCATTTCCAACCCATAGTCACCCTGTATAGAGTTTCCGAGGAGTGTCTGGTGAGTTTGAACCATCGACCTTGTGGTTCAAAGCAATTTTGTAGTCCAGCACATTAATCCATACCAACATGCCACAATTCCTTAATAATAGTAGTCTCATACAATATTTGGCCTTTGTGATTGATTTCAATGTCTTCCAGGTTCATCCATGTTATGAGGTATTACATAGATTCCTGGTTATTTTTCAGTGTTGCGTAGTATTCTATTGTGTGTATGAACCAAAGTTTGTTTAGACATTCTTCTCTTGACCGGCTTTTAGGCTGTCTCCATCTTTTTTTTTTTTTTTTCCAGTTTCCAAAGGCTTTATTGATAAATGTGCTTTCGGAAAGGATCTTCAGTATCCCATCACTTCCAAATCTCTGACATCAAGAGCTATGTCAAAGGCTGAGGGGTTGCTGTTTTGTACACTCTTATTCATAGATCCAGTCATGGCCACAAGACTTGTAGTCAACCAATTCCTCTGGCTTAAACCACAGACTGATTTCTTTCTCAGCATTTTTTACTGAATCACTGCCATGAATGATGTTCCTGCCAAACTGAAAACAGAAATCTCCACAAATGGCGCCTGGCTTAGAATCCACTGGATTAGTCTCCCCAAGTATCACTCAACCTGTTTTTACCACATTCAGCCCCTTCCAGACCCTGGCCACAGCTGGTTCTGAGTTCATATACTTCACCGGCCTCGGGAAGAATGGGCGGTCCTTCAGGTCAATGTAATGTTGCTTCAGGTGCTCCTCAGATGCCTTCATGAATTTCATGTCCACAAGGCGGAATCCCTTCTGCTCAAAGTGCTTGATGATGTCGCTCACCAGGCCACGCTGCATGCCGTCTGGCTTGATGGCGATGAAGGTGGAATGAAGGTGCGCTCTGTGTTGGCCATGGTCCCGGGAGCGGGCAGGGGAATGGTGGATGCGTGTGCTGCTGGCAGAGCAGAGATGTGCAGCGACCACTGGAGCTGGCTGCAGTGCGCCTCAATCTTTTTTTGCTATCGGGAATAGTGCTGCAATGAACATAGGTGTGCATGTATCTATTGTGTTACTGGTCTCATTTTTAGAGGCTATTTCCCAAGTAAAGGGATCAGCGTTTTGAGAAAGCGCCATTCTGTTTTCCATAGCAAGTGCACCGTTTTACAGTCCCACCAGCATTGTAGTAGGACACCAGTCTCTCCACACCCTTTGTTAGTTTCTGTTTTTTCTTTTTCTTTTTAACTTTTTATCAGTGCTGGAGTAAGAAGATAGCCCATTGTTTTGATTTGCATGTCTCTGTGTGGCGCTGTGGGTTAATGCGTTGGACTTCACAGAGTTGGTTTGAACTGCAAGGCTTTCAGTTCAAGCTCACCAATCACTCCTTGGAAACCTTACACAGGGTTGCTATGGGTCAGAACTAACTCACCAGTACTCAACAACAACAATGGTGTGACATTGCTGATAAATGCACCGGACTGAAACGTCAGTTTGAATCACAAGGTTAGCGGTTCAAGTTCACCAGCCACTCCTTGGAAACTTTATATTGGGTCGCATGGGCCGGAAACAACTCGACAGCACTTAGCAACAACAACCATGGATCTGTAAGAGAAGCATTGGACTGCAAAGTCGGTTTCAACTACAAGGTCAGTCTACTTTAGGGAAGTATCTGTACATGTCGTCTGCCCCTTTTTAAATTGGATTTTTTTTCTTGTTTTTGTTCAGATGTTGTAATATTCTATAAAAGTAATCCCTTGTTTGATATGTCATTGCCAAAGTTTTTTCCTGAGTTTGTGGGTTCTTTTTTTTTTTTACTCTTTTGGTGAAATCTTTTGATGCACCTAAGTATCTAATTTTTAGGAGGTCTCCGTCATCTATTTTGTTTTATGCTATTTGTACATTGTCAGTTCTGTTTGATAGTATATGCCATGTATCAGAGCCTCTAAATTTTTCCCTATTTTTCATTGATGATC
>NW_006408542.1:2223370-2226598 GCF_000296735.1 Chrysochloris asiatica | reverse complement strand
TTTTGTCAAATGCCTTTTCTGCATCAATCAATATGATCACATGTTTCTTTTCCCTTGTTTTATTTATATAGTGGAATACATTGGTTGTATTCTTGCATTCTTGAAATGAATCCCACTTGGTCACGATGTATTTTATTTTGATATATTGTTGAAGTCTATTGGCTAGGATTTTGTTGAAAAATTTTGCATCTATATTCATGAGGGATATTAAACTATAATTTTCTTTTTTAATGATACCTTTGCCTGGAATAGCTTGAATAAAATTGGTGTCACCTCTTCTCTGAATGTTTGGAAGAATTCACCAGTAAAGTTGTGTGGGTCTGGATTTTTTTTGTTGGGAGATTTTTAATTACCTGATCAATTTCTTCTTTTGGTATAGGTCTGTTCAAGTTTTTTACTTCGCTCTGTTAGTTTAAGTAAGTAATGGTTTTCTATAAGTATATCCATTTCTTCTAGATTTTTAAGTTTATTGGAGTACAATTCTCTATAGTATTCCATCATTATGCTTTTTATTTCCATTGATTCTATTGTGATGTCAGTCACATCATTTCTTATGTGTGTTATTTGCATCTTCTTTTCTTATGTTAGATTTGTCAGTGGTTTGCCAATTTTATTAATCCTTTCAAAGAACCACATTTTTGTCTTATTCTTTCTATTGTTTTTCTGTTTTCTAATTCATTTATTTCTTCTTTAGTTTTTATATTTCTTATCCTTCTAGTGACTATAGGCTTACTTTGCTTGTCTTTATCTAATTGTTCAAGATGCTGTGTTAATGTGTTGATTTTCATTCTTCTTTCTTTTTGGATTGGTGCCTTTATTGCTGTAAATTACCTTATTAGTCCTACTTTTGGTATGTTGTATTTTCATTCTTATTTCAGTCAAGGAATATTTTTATTTATTTTATTACCCAGTAGCTTTTCAGTAGGGTGTTATTGATTTTCCATGTTTTTGTTTCATTACTCTTCCTATTGTTGATTAAAAATTTTATAACATTGTGATCTGAAAAAATGTTTGGTAGTACTTCAATGATTTTAAATTTAGTGAGGCTTACTTTGTAGCCTAACATATGGCCTATTTTGGAGAATGTTTCATGTGTAGTGGAAAATATGTATATTGTGCTGTCGTTGGGTCGAGTGCTCTGTATAAATCTATGAGGTCATTTTAGTTGATTGGGCTGTTTAGTTCTACTTTGTCTGTGTTACTTCTTTCTAGTTGTTCAGTCTTTTATAGAAAGTGGTCTATGAAAATCTCCTACTATTAATATTGTTGTTGTTAAGTGCTGTTGAGTTGATTCAACTTATAGCGACCCTGTGTAGATTTGTCTATTTCTTTCTTCAGTTCTATTCCAGTTTGATTTATATTTTTGAGGTTCTGTCATTAAAAGCAAAGGTATTTATTATAGTTTTGTACTCTTGTTCCATTGACCCTTTAATCATGAGACCATGTTCTTCTTTTTCTCTTAATGGTTTTCACCTTAAAATCTATTGTATCAGAAATTAATATTGCCACTCATGATTGTTTTTATTTTCATTAGCTTGATCAATTTTTTCCCTTCTTTGACTTTCAATACATTTTGCCTTTGTGTGTAAGGTGTGTCTCTTGTGGGGAGCATATTGAAGGATTCTGTTTTCTTATCCATTCTGCCACTCTCTGCCTCTTAACTGTGTTTAACCTATTGACATTCAATGCAATTATTAATAGGTATGAATTGATGGTAGTTATTTTGCTATGTATTTTTTAGTGGTTGTGCTGTTTTTTCTGCTCCTCATATTTTTCTGTGCTGAATTCATCTTCTTGTCAATTTCACTGCTGTTGTTTTAATTTTCACAAAAACATCATGGTTTTCCCTTTTCTTGACTTGATGTGCAGGTGTACTACTTTTCTTTGAGGTTACCCTGTAATTTATTATTTTTTCCCCAATTTAAAAGTCTCTTTAATTTTGAAATCTACTTGATTTCCTCACCATTTGGAATTCTGTAATTGCACTTTTCCCTCTTTTTGTTTTGTTGTTATCTTGATTATGGATTGCTATCTCTGAGACTCTATTTTCAGTGTCGTAATTTGTTTTACTTTGAACACTTCTATATCTGCATTGATTTCTGGGTGGTGTATATCAATCTCCATTTGCTATCTGCTGTTGACAGCTCTCAGTACAAATGACTCCCTTTAATATATTTTGGTGAAGTTTGTCTGGTTTGCACAAATTCCTTTCATTTCTACTTATCTGGAAATGTTCTAATTCCACAATCATATTTGAGGCAGAGTTTTGCTGGATAAATGATTCTTGGTTGGCAATTTTTTTTTCTTTCAGATTTTTGTATATGTCTTCTTGCTTGCATGGTTTCTTCTGAGAAATCAGAGTTCAGAGTTTAATCTTGTTGGTTCTCTTGTTGGTGACCCTTCATTTTTACTGAGGTGCTTTCAGGATTATTTCTTTGTCTTTGATTTTGGAGAGCTTGATTATGATACATATGTTTTGGTGACTTTCTATTGGGGTCAGTCCTGTTTGTGGTTCATTCAACTACTTGAATACCTATATTCTCGCTCTTCATGATATTAGGGTAATTTTCTTCCAACAGCTCTTTGATTATTTTTTTCTGTGCTTTTCTTTGTCTCTTCTCGTTCTGGAATTCCAGTTGTCCATATATTATTCCTTTTCATATTGTCCCACATGAATCTTAGGCTTTCTTTAGATGTTTTCAGTCTTTTTTATGATTGTTTTTCTAGCTTACTATTAATGAGAAATTTGTCTTCCAGCTCATCATTAATTTGGGCTTCCATTGATTCAAATCTACTCCTTTGCCCTTTCAATGTGTTATCTATTTCTGAAATCTTAATATTAATCTTCTGTATTTCTATTGGCAGGTTTTGTATTATTGCTAATCCTTTATCTATTTTGTTTGATTGTTCCTATACTGCTTCCCTGAATTCTTCCTTGTTTTCCTCTACATTTCTGTTAATCTTTTGGATGTACCTAAATATTATTCTCTTGAAACTTTTTCAAGTAGTTTCAGTACATTTTTTCCCTCAAAATGTTTTCTATCTCTGCATCTTGGTCACTTTTTTAAGCCATTCTGTCTTTTGTTTTTTTTTGTGTAAACAGAAATTGCTGCTTTTGAGACATTTTGATATTTCTGCATTTGTATTAAGTTGTTGATTGTATTTTCATGTATTCTTAGTCACTCACCAACTGCCTCCTGTTAGGTGTGATCAGGAGATGAGCTTGTG
>NW_006408542.1:2219961-2222585 GCF_000296735.1 Chrysochloris asiatica | reverse complement strand
GGTATTTTCATCCTAGAAGGGAATCAAGGGCAGGTCCCTCTAGTCCACAGAACCAGCTCTGCAGGAAGTCTGGAATAGGCTACACTTGATTCCAGGTGTTGGAGTTGGTGCTGCTAGCTTCCACACACTTTGATATGACAGCTCAGAGAGCACAAGCTTCCCTTGGAATGTATGCGCATGGGGTTGGCCACATCTCTGTCACTAGGGTAATGTGGGGTACAAGAAGAAAGAAAGAAACAAATTCCCCCTTTCTGTCTACCAGTAAGTGGTATGCCTCTGTGCCTTCTTGCCTTCAAGGTTGCCATGAAATTTAAAGATGATCAGATCACACTGGGCTAGTCTAGCCAAAGGCACAAATCAACCATTTCTTTTTTGCATTTTTTCCCTCCCCCATGCTTCTGTTCAGCTGCTTCTCTTAGTGAGGGCTGGCCAGAGCCAACTCTGCAGATCTGGAGCAGGGCCCACCCGAACAGGGTCAATGTGGACAGTTTCCCCCCCTTCCTTAATGGGGTTCACAAGCATGATGCTTACCTCCATGTAGCTCGGACCACCAGGAGAGTAGTAGCTTCCCTAGGGTAGTATGTGGTTTGGGACAGGCCTTGCCTCTGGTCACCAGAGGTTTGTGGGGAACATGTAAAAAACTCCAAGCTTTGCTGCTGTGAGCCATAGGTATGTCTCTGCAACACCAATAAGTTTTCTTGTCTCTGAAACCACTCACAAAACCTCAAGATGACTGTGTCAGTCTGATTGCTGGCTCTTATCACTGATCTCTCCTTATTTTGCCACACCTGTTTAGCTCTCTTTTCTAGTAAGCATTCATCCACTTCTGTATCCCTTAAACTGAAGTTCAGTTCCAAATTATGATGGGCATCTGTTTCATTTGGTCAACCTTATCTTTGCTGTAGAGGCTCCATACAGCCTTTCTGGTGACTTTTCCATCTTGCTGCCTCTCACTTGGCAGTACTTTGATGTTTTAAATTTATTGAGGTTTGCTTTGTGACCTAACATATGGTCTATTCTGGAAAATGTTCCATTTGCACTGGAAAATAGTGTGTATTTTGCTGAGTGCACATTATACGTGTATATATATATGTGTATATTGTTTGAGTGCTCTGTTTATGTCTATGAGGTCCAGTTAGTTGATTGTGTTGTTTAACAATCCTGTGTCTTTGTTGGGTTTCTTTCTAGTTGTTCTGTCCTTCATCGAAAGTGATGTATTAAAATCTCCTACTATTATTGTAGTGTTGTCTATTTCTTTCTGCAGTTCTATTCCAGTTTGATTTATGTATTTTGAGGCTTTTTCATTGGCATTATAGATATTTATTATGGTTATGTCTTCTTGTTCAATGGACCCTTTAATCATGATATAATGTCCTTCTTTGTCTCTTATGCTGGTTTTTTGTCTTAAAGTCTATTTTATCAGATATCGATATTGCCACTCCTGCTTATTTTTGATTGCTGTTAGATTGATGTATTTTTTCCATCCTTCAATTTTTTTGTCTACTTTTGTTTTTGTATATAAGATGTGTCTCTTGTAGACAGCATATTGAAGGATATTTTCTAATTCATTCTGCTCCTGTCTGTCTCTTGACCGGTGCATTTAATTAATTTATATTTAGTGTAATTATAAATAAGTATAAATTGATTGCTGTCATTTTGCTGGTTTTTTTTTGGGGTGTGTG
Source organism: Chrysochloris asiatica (assembly GCF_000296735.1). Lineage (NCBI taxonomy): Eukaryota > Metazoa > Chordata > Mammalia > Afrosoricida > Chrysochloridae > Chrysochloris > Chrysochloris asiatica. The sequence goes on along the minus strand of NW_006408542.1, from coordinate 2,220,903 downwards.
TGTGTGCATGTGTGTGTTGTTGCTTGTTTCTTTGTTCCACATAGATTTACTTGCTGAGTTCATTTTCTTCATGGGTTTTCTTTTCTTCATCATGCTTGATTTAATGTTTACTAGATCTTTCTAATTTTTCTTTTTTTTGTTTTGATATGAAGGTATATTAATTTTCTTTTATGTTACCATGCAACTTATTTATTTTAGTCCTTTTGCAATAGTCTGTTTTATCTCAAAATCTACTTGACTTCCTTGTGATTTGGCAGTTGTGTATCTGCACTATTCTCTTTTTACTTTGTAGTTAACTTCACTATAAATTGATATTTCTAGTTCCCTATTTTATGCTCAAGATTCCAGGAGTGTTCTCTGTGGCTGTTTCATTTGGTCTGCAATATCTTTGTTTTAGAGTGTCTGTGTAAGCATGCTTTCCTAGTCTGCCATCTTGCTGGCAGTCTCTCAATATTTCTTTTATTTTTTAATGTTTTATTGTACTTTGGTTGAATGTTTATACATCAAATTAGTTTTCCATTCAACAATTCTTACACAATTTGCTTCACAACTCTGAATGAGATACCCACATAGTCACACCTCTCTTTGTACTTTCTCCGTTTTCCATTTCCATTTCATCTTTCCTATTCCTTCCTGCCTTCTGCACTTTCATACTTGGAAAACACTGCTCTTTTGATCTCACAAGGTTAATTCTTCCAAGGAGTGTGTGCCTCCCTCGTGTTCACCTGATGTTGTTGCTGCTGTTGTTAAGTGCCATAGAATTGGTTCCAACTCATAACAACCATGTATAGGCTTTCCAAGGATCAACTGGTGGGTTTGAACTGCTAACCTCATGATTTCCAGTCAAGTGTTTATCCTACAGTGCCACCCAGGACTTCTTCACCTTATGGGCTTGTCTATTGTTTGGCATCAGGATTGGAGGAAGACTCATTAACAACCTGC
>NW_006408542.1:2217992-2219171 GCF_000296735.1 Chrysochloris asiatica | reverse complement strand
GGTTCCGACTTGATGGCACCTGACAACAACAACATTGTTTGGCTGAAAGTTCAGTTTTTGGGCTATTTGGGCACCATCTGCTTCTTTTGGCCTTATGGCCTTGGAGGATGAGGCTCCTGGGGCCCATTAGTCATTTAGAGTAATTGTTTTCATGTGTCTTTGATTTTCTTCACTCTTCTTTGCTCCAGATGGGAAGAGACCAATAGTTACATCTTAGATGACCACTCGCAAGCTTCTAAAACCCTAAGCACTAATCACTAAAGTGGGATATTGAAGATTGTTGTTATAGACTAAGTTATACCAAGAGATGTCTCTCAACAACTATGGTCTTGAGCCCCCAGACCCAGTGACTACTTCCCTCAAGGTGTTTGGTTATGCTATACTATATTCATGGATATGCTTATATTTATAGGACATATAAAACATGTAGAAATATTCTCTGTCAAACCTATATCAGTTCGTGATTGTTTGACAGAGAATATTCACTTTCTTCCAACTGTGCAGCTTGCTAGTCTATCTATGTATCCATTCTAGTTTATTATTATTACTGTTATTGAAGGATATGTGTAATATTATTTACCTTTGTTGCCTTGAACTCTTGTGTTCCTCCGAGTGTCTTCCTTTGCTTTGCTTTTTGTTTGTTTGTAGTGTGTACTTCTTGCCTGTTATACATTGCCTTTTCCTTTATCTAAGTTAATATGGGTCTACACTCTAATTATTGATTTACCCTCCTTTCTCCTTCCACACCTGGTAGCCATTAAAGAATGTTTCTTTCTGTGTGTAAATGTTTCCTTGGGTTTTTATAATAGTGGTCTCATGGAATATTTGCCCTTTTGTGATTGGCAAATTTCATTTAATGTAATGTCTTCCAGGTTTATCCGTGTTATGGAGTGTTTCACAGATTCATTATTACCCTTTAACGTTTCATTGGATTCCATTGCGTGAATGCTTATCCATTGATCCATTGATGAATACTTAGGTTGCTTCTATCTTTTTTTTTTCTTAAATGTTTTATTGTGAATTATGTGATAGTTTACATGGGAGAACATTAGTTTTACATTCATTCTATTGTATATCATCTCATTGCCATGCTTACAATCCCCTCCATGCAATCCTTCCCCCGTACCCCCCAGGTCTTCAGCACACAGTCGTTCTCCCTCTCTGGATCTAAAGTCTCCA
>NW_006408542.1:2215296-2217047 GCF_000296735.1 Chrysochloris asiatica | reverse complement strand
TTCTTAGGTGAAATATTTATTTTCATGTCCTCTGCTAATTTTTTTTTTATTTAATGTTTTATTGTTAATTATTTGATAGTTTACATGGGAGAACCTTAGTCTTACATTCATTCCATCGTATATCATCTCATTGCCATGATTCCAATCCCTTCCATGCATCATCAACCAACCAAAGGGTATATCCTAGAAACCCACCTCTCTGGGTCCAAAGTCCCCAGCCGCTTCTGCTAATTTTTTAAATGGATGGTTTGACATTTTGTTGTTAAGGTGTTGAAATTTTCTATAGAATTTAAAGATTAGTCCCTTGTTGGATATGTTGCTGCCAATTTTTTTCCAAGTGTGTAGGTTCTCTTTTACCCTTTTTGTGAAGTTTTTTGAGGAGCATAAATACTTAACTTTTAGGAGGCCCTTGTCTTCTAGTTTATCTTCAGCTGATTGTGCATTTAAAGGTATGTTTTATGATGTAGTTATATCATGTATTATGGCCCCTAATTTTGTCCATATTTTTTCCTTGATGATCTTTATAGTTCATTTAGATCTTTGCTAAATCTTGAGTAGTTTTTGTAAATGCTGAGAAATATTAATTGTTTCATTTTTATGCAAATACATATACAGTTTTGCCAATACCATTTGTTAAAGAGACTATCTCTTCCCCATTTAATGTGTTTCAGTTCTTTGTCAAAGATCAGTTGTCCATAGGTGAATGGATTTACCTCTGGGTTCTCAGTTCTGTTCCATTGTTCTCGTGTCTATTGTTGTACCAGTACCAGGTTATTTGACATATGGATGTACAGTTGGTTTGAGGATTAGGGAGTGTGAGGTCTCCTACTTTGTTTCTTTTTGTTAGTAGTGCTTTGCTTATCCAGGGTTTTTTCATTTACATATAAAGTTGATCATTAGTTTTTCCATCTCTTTAATGAATGAAGATTGGATCTGGATTGGAATTGTATTGTATTTGTAGATTGCTTTGGATAGTATTGACATTTTCACAATGTGTGTCTTACTATCCATGAGCATGGTATACTCTTCCATTTATGTAGGTTGCTTTTGGTTTCTTACAGATGTTTTATAATTTTCTTTATATAGGTCTTTTGCATTGGTTAGATTTACTCCTAAATATTTCATTTGGGTAGCTGTTATAAATGGTATTATTTTTCTGATTCTCTTTTCAGGGGTCTCTTTGTTAGTGGAGAGGAATCCGACTGATTTTTTAAAAATATACATATTTTTAATGCTTTATTGTGAATTATGTGATAGTTTACATGGGAGAACATTATCTTTACATTCATCCTATCATATATCATTTCATTGCCATGGTTACAATCCCTTCCATGCATCATCAATCAACCAAAGGGTATACCCTGCAAGCCTGCCCCCCAGTTATCAGCACACAGCCCCTCTCCCTCTCTGGGTTTAAAGTCCCCAGCCACTCCATCTCTCCTCATCATTGTCTCTGTCTCTATCTCTGTTGTCACTGCTTCTCTGGGTAGGGTCCCACTCTCCGTTCTTTTCCCTTGATGTACCCAGGGACCTCTGCTCATAGACTGCAAAGTCAATCACTCCCCTCCTTTTGCTACAAAATGTCTGCCTTTACATTTCCAACCCTCACGGTCAGTTGTGATAATAATTATTCACTATTTTATCACAAGAGACCTATCCACATCTTTCATCAGCCCCACCCAGACAGATTGCATACTACTCAGTGGAGATCCTCCATGCACTGTGGATCTAGATTCCCTCTTGAAAGCTTG
>NW_006408542.1:2192714-2197518 GCF_000296735.1 Chrysochloris asiatica | reverse complement strand
TATAGGATCATGTTGTTGTTGCTGTTAAGTGCTGTTGAGTCAGTTCCAACTGATATAGACCCTGTATAGAGTTTCCAAGTAGTGACTGGTGGGTTTGAACTGCTGACCTTGTGGTTAGCAGACTAGTACTTATTGTACAACACCACACCGGGACTCCATTAAAATCAACTAAATTTGAATTTCCTTTAAACCCCAGGGTACTATGGGGCATCTCGTGCAAGCATAAGACATCTTGTTTAGAAATGATTACTGTGCTCCTTGAATCAGGAAATGTCTTGTTAAGCCTATGGAATAATTCATAAATTATGTTTACTTCAGTAGTATTATAAAAACACCAGTATAGGGAGCTGGTATTTTTTAAAGCCAAGAGGTTCTCACTTTATTTCTAATATCAAACAAGAAAATTAAGCATGTACTTACCAAAAATAGCATAACCACTTCTTCTGCATTCTGGCTGTAGATGCTTGCTTCATTGTGTCAGTATTAATAGCCTGGAAAGTGCATCTTTCACCCAATCATTTGCCATTTCAGCCATTTCTTGGTTATGGGAGAGGATAAATGTTTGTGGGAAATCTTTTGTGATGTTTTCATAGTTGGACATCAGCGATTTATATACCATAGTAAAATTTGAGCTTAGATAAATATTTCTTTATGATTTTGTTATCTCTCTTCAACATTTCTTCCATTTCTTGGCCTCCAAGGTAGGCAGCATTTACAAAGCAGAATGGGTCCAGTGAACTCATGGACATGCTGTGCTTTTCACTTGACCCAACATTCTGATTATGAAGAACCTGATGTTCTTAGGCAATGGTTTCAATAACAAGTAGCTAATAACATAGAATGGAGTCCTATTGTGGCACTGTAGGATAAGCACTGGACCACAAGGTTGGTTTGAACTACAGGGTTGGCTGTTCAAACCCACCAGCTGCTCCTTGGAAACCCTATGCAAGATCACTATGAATCAGAAAGGTGCTTAACAATAATAGTATAGAGAACATATCAAAGTCAGCACTGTAATAGGGTGGCAATCTTGCCATTGGGTGACTGTGACATGCCCTCAATGTTTAGAAAGAGTATAAAGGAGCAGAATACTGGAAGCTCAGGGGCACATTTCAACATCTGAAGAGAAAGACAGCTGCCAATTGAATGGCCAATAACCACAAGTTTCATTTGGTTTGGCACATAAATTCTCAGGAAAGCTAATCTGTGCTCTGCTTGACCATGGAGCCTACTGTTGTAATTGTTAAGTGCTGTTGAGTTAGTTCTGACTCATAGTGCCTCTGTACAGGGTTTCTGAGGAGCTCCTGGTGAGTTTGAATTGACGAACTTGTCATTTAAACTAATCTTGTGGCCCATTGCAGTTCCAATTTATAGCGACCTTTAATAGGTTTCTGAGGAGTGATTAGCAGATTTGAACTGTGGTTACCAGTCCAGTGTATCCTATAGCACCACATCAGGACAACAAATCTCTTGTGCATTTGAATCATCTGAGGCTGGAACAATCTTTTTGTCTTCAGGGATAAAAGAATGCCTACTATGACCAATAATCCACACTAGAAAACATATTTATCAAAGAATACAAAACCTTTGCAGATGGCAAATAAAGGTAACAAAATTTAGGTTGCCAGTAATAATTAAAATAAGCATCTTAGGTCTATAGGCACCTTGATCATTAAAGAAGTTAGTCAAGGGACCACATTTTAGAACCTTGATTTTAATTCCACAACTCAAAATAATTCCTCATGCACAGAGATTCCTTCCTTGTTTTCTGAGTTCATTTCTATCTACCCAGAATGTTGCTGATTCTTCTAAGATGGTCCAGAAAGTTGTCACAGATCATATCATCTGCAAATAGAGAATTTTACTTCCTCTTTGTGTATTTAGATGCCTTTTATTTCCTTCTCTTGCTTTATTGCTCTGGTTAGGACTTCCAATATAATATTGAATAGGAGTGGTGGTAACAGTTACTCTTGTCTAGTTCCTTTTAAAAGACTCTCTCGTCAAAGAAATTAATGTTGGTTGTTGGTTCTGTGTATATGCTCTTTATGTGTTGAGGAATTTCCCTTGTATTTCTATTTTGCTGAGTGTTTTATTAGAAATGGGTGTTGGATTTTTATCAAATGTTTGTATCATTTTTCAATATTTCTAATTTATTTATTGTTGGAGGAAGGGCTTTGTGTTAAGGGATCCAGAAGAATGATCTCATTTAATGTTTATAGCAGTTCTATGAGGAAGAATGTTCCTCTCTCCCTCCTCCACATACAAACACACACACACTTTACAGATGAGAAAATTGAGGCTTAAAGAGTTATGAGATTTAACTAGGGCCTTCTGTCTTTCCACCTGAATGGTCTATCTGCCTATTTTGATGGGTTTGAGGTCATGCTGGGGATCATTTGCATGGCAGGAGCTATACCTTGGCACTTATCTCAGGATGGAGATATTCCGATATTCTTTCAGTTTTGACTGTCTATAACCCCTTAAATCTTTTGTTACTCAGTGATTTGTGACCAGCGTCTCCTCTGTCTTCCTGGGGTTATGGTTCAGGCACATGGTCTACATATGTCTTCTAGAAAGAGAATTAATGTTCAGTGTCCTAGAGCAAACACTACCAACTTGTACACAAAAATAATTCCAAAATTAGATTCGGATTTAGAGGTTAAATGAATTCATGATTTTTCTGTTTCATGCATATATTCTTTTATTAATATAAGTTTTTTTCTGTGTTATAAATGCAAACAATTTTCTATGTGTACTGCAGATGCTTATGAGATTTTTGTCATTATTTTAGAATAAAGAACAATGGGAGAAATCTATTTCTTCCATTCATGAACCTGAATATCGTTTCTACTTTCAAGATAAAGTAAAATGAAGTGTATTTCATCTGGGCACCATGACTCAAAAACAAAAAGCACAAACAAGAGCCCTTTAAAAACAATGAATCTTCCTTTGAGTAGTGTCAGACAAAATCCAAAGGGAATCTTGGTTACTTATGTGCTCTTCTTTGAGGAAACAGCTAGAGTTAAGATTTTCTTAGAACAGGTGACAGTCACACAATTTTTTCCCCCAAAAATTTAAAAAATCAACATGAAGCTCACATTTTAGAAAATATTGGGAACTGATTTAAACCTTTGTATGTTTACTGAGGTTGATGAGATCTAAGACCAAGGTGAGACAAATTGTAATTGAGCAGTGCTTCTCAAAATGTGGGCCAAGACCGCATGTATTAGAATTACATGGGGGTACCTACTATCAATTCAGGTTTCTAGGTCTCAGGATTATTGAATCTGAATCTTTGCTTTTAAGACTCAGGAATATGAATTTTAAAAATGTTTTTCTGTTTTTTTAAAATTTTTTTATTAATGCACACTAATATTTGAGAGCTATGAGAGTAGAGAAAAAGTGTTATTGTCAGATAAGGTTGAATTGGCTCTTTCATTTCCTAGTTGTAAATCCTTCAGCAAATTGCTTCACTTCTTGTGTCTCATCTGTACTTTGGGAATAATGCTTGTACTGCATTCCCTTGTTGCCTGAAAAAATATAGATGTCATATTAAAACTGTACAGAACCATACAGATAGCAAACACTTAACACAGGTTCATTCTGGTTCAACCCCCTAATGAGAATTTACATTTCCACCCCAAATATACTGAATCAGTCTACCTTTTCACAAGATCCCCAGGAGATTCTTATAGGTTTACATATAAGGGTCTATAATATTGAATCTATAAGAATCTCCTGAGGATTTTATTAAATGTAGATTCTGATTCTGCATATCTGCGATAGAAACCCAAATTTTCAGCAGAAGGTAAGATCACAATGAACCAGTTTGAAGTTCTGCTTAACACTTATGTTGTTATTATTTATGCATTATCCTGGTGAAAAATAGTCTCTCCTACTCCAAAACAACTGAAAGTCTATCTATCATTTCATGCTCTCTGTTATTTAACTTCTCAAGGGGTTGCTTCAAGTAGAAGGAATGAGTCACTTGGAAAAGGTCTTCCTTGAATCTGTAGTCACTCTGACTTGAAGGATGCTCTTGTCCAGAGCAAGAGCCCTGTGACCTAAACCTTAGAAACCATCAGGAATGCATGGCATGCTTGCTATGTATACAGATTTTAGGGCTCCATGATACACTGGTCAAATCATATCTTTGGGACAGGGAACAAGAATCTTGTATTATAAGCTCCTATGGAAAAGCTCCATATCATCAGTCAAAACAAGGCCAGGGGCAGACTGTGGAACAGATCATCAATTATTCATATGCAAATTCAAATCAAAGCTGAAGAAAATGTAAACAAGTCCATGAGAGCCAAAATATGACCTTGAATATATCCCACCTGAATTTAGAGATCATCTGAAGAACAAATTTGATACATAAAATAATAAAGACCAAAGACCAGAAGAGTTGGAGGATGACATCAAGAACATCATACATGAAGAAAAAAAAAAGTCATTAAGAAGACAAGAAAGACAAAAAAGGTCAAAATGGATGACAGAAGAGACACTGAAACGTGCTCTCCAGCATAGAGATGCTAAAGCAAATGGAAGAAATGAGGAGGTCCAAGAGCTGAACTGAAAAATTTAAAGATCAGCTTGAGAAGATAAAGCCAAATATTACAATAAAATGTATAAAGATCTGGAATTAGAAAACCAAAAAGTTAGAAAATGCTCAGAATTTCTCAATCTGGGGGAACTGAAGAAAAAATTCAAGCCTTGTCTTTCATTATTGAAAGATTCTCTGGGCAAATTATTGAATGATTCAGAAAGCATCAAGAGAAGATGGAAGGAATACACAGAGTCA
>NW_006408542.1:2176940-2190319 GCF_000296735.1 Chrysochloris asiatica | reverse complement strand
TCCATGCTCTGTTCGAACAACTGCCTCTTGGTCTAGGTACAGATTTCTCAGAAGTACAATTAAGTGTTCTGGAATACTCATACTTTTCAATGTTGTCCATAGATTGTCATGATCCACACAATTGAAAGCCTTTGCGTAGTCAATAAAGCATAGGTAAACATCTTTCTGTTATTCTCTGCTTTCAGCCAATATCCATCGGACATCAGCAATAATATCTCTCATTCCACAGCCTTTTCTGAATCCAGCTTGAACCTCTGGAAGTTCTCTGTCAATGTATGATTGTAGCCGTTTCTGTATTAACTTTAGTAAAACTTTACTTGCTTGAGATATCAAAGAGATTGTCGGATGATTTCTTCATTCCGTTGGGTCACCTCTCTTTGGAATGGGCACAAATACTGATCTCTTCCAATCATTCGGCCAGATAGTTGTCTTCCAAATTTCTCGACAGAGATGAGTGAGTGTCTTGGAAATGCTATACAGGGTTGCCATGAGTCAGAATGGACCCTACAGCAAGTTGATTCTTAAGAAGACCTGGTGGTGCAGTGGGTAATTGCTCACTGACTGAAAGATCTGTGGTTTGAACCCAATAGCTTCTTCACAGGGGAAAGATGTGACAATCTTCATCCTTAAAAATTGGGAGCTTAAAAAACCTGGGGCAGTTCTATTCTGTTCTATAGAGTGGCAGTGAGGTGGAACTGACTCAACAGAAATGAGTTTAGATTTTGGAAGCCAACCAGGTTTTTGATCATAGATGAGCTTTGGGGAAGAAAAGTTCAGAGAGCCTACGTGTTTGATCTTCCTGATATTGGATCTAATGGCCCTTTCTTCCTTTCATCCATACATTGAACCCAGGGATTATGATTTTTATCTTAAATAGTAGTAATAGTAATAAAAGCAGCACTTGTTGTTAAGTGCTGTTGAGTCAGTTCTGACTCAGAGCAACCCTGTATAGGGTTTTTGAGGAACAGCTGGTGGGTTTGAACCACTGACCTTGTGGTTCACAGTCCAGTGCTTATCGTGTAAGGCCACACCAGGAATAAACATTTAAAAAATCCATTGTCATGAATTTGATGCCAACTCATGGTGACTCCAAGTACTATAAAGTGAAAAATTCTCCCGACAGTTTTCTTGGCACTATTCTTTAAGGAAGAAGCTATCCAGGTCTGTCTTCTGCAGTACTGCTGTATGGGTTCAAATCTCCAACCTTTATGTTAGCAGTTATGTTCAACTTGTTTGTGTCACCAGGTAGCTAATATTTATTGAGTCCCTTTTGTGAACAATTGTTCCAACTTTAAATGCATTAACTGTCTAATACTCACAACAACATTCAAAGACAGTATTATAGTTATATTTTACACATGCAGAAGCTGAGGGGTAGCTATTATGTACATAGCCTGGTGTGGGGAGCCTGTGTTCCTATCCACTAGGCTTCACTGCATCTCCTTGCATAATTAAGGAGGTGAATTTGACAGCAGATGAAGATACAACTAAAGCAAAATTACTCATTATGCATTTCACAATGAGAGGGCTTTACCTCTTGTTTAATTAAGACTCAAGTTTTGCTAGTTGAAAGGAGCGGGCAGTGTCTAGGAAGTTGAGTGTGGAGAGCTAGAGGCGTGGCTGACAACACTTATGTCCTCTGGGAGCCTTGCCCTGGGGCCGCTTAAATTGGATCTCAAACAGATGCCCTCTTCCCAGCTCAAAGAGACATGCAGGGATCACAGGATGGCACGACTGTGAGCTGGGAGAACAAACTTGTCTCCAAAGCTATGTACCTACTCCTATGGGGTGGCCGCGGTGGTGGGGACATGTCTCTTCCTCCTGGGAATCCCCCAGGGCTCATCTAGGAGGCTTTCAGGAGCGCTTTCCTTCTTTGCCCCAGGTCCCAAGACTTCATTCTGGTTTTCTATTTCTCTTTCTCTCTTAAATGACTTTCCCTTCAAGACTGGTTAGTATTTCCATCTTCAGCGTCCCTGAAGATAAAACAAGTTTTATTAACAATTGCTAGAGGCAACTAAGAAATGGCAGCATTCAAACTTTATGATGAAAGCCACATCACAAAGGGGATGAGAACCTCAGTGTTTTCAGCACAGTTGTTGTACCTGGGGAGTATTCCTGGTTTCCTTTATTGTGTACTCCCCAAATCAAGTTCTCCTTTAAAACAATTTATTTATTCATCCAATCCATCAGCCTTTAGATGTTCTTAGAAGTGGTTCTCCAACTTGAGTGTGCAACACACTGTTCCAGAGGGTACATTCTAACAGATTACTGAACCCACCTCCCAGAGTACAGAGTCTGAAGTGGAAAGACCTATCATTTCTAATAATTGCTCAGGATGCTGATTTGACTGGTCTAAGGGCTATACTGACCCACTGTGTAAACCCAGGCTGAAAATATAAGTCATGCTGAAACCTTAATTGTTTCAGGGTAGAGTTGCCAGATAAAACACAGAATGGAGTATGCCCAGCTAAATTTGAATTCCAGATAAATAGCAAATAATAGTTTTAGTTAATATAGTTTAGTGTCCCATACAATATTTGGGAAATACTTATAATTTAAAAATTTGCTTTTTATCTGAAATTGAAATTTTTTGGGGTATTTGGGTAGCCTGTACTTTTAGTCGCTAAATCTGATAAGCCTACAAGGGGACTTCAAAAAGTTTGTGGGGGAAATTCCATGATTTTTTTTTAAAGCTTTTATTGTGCATTGAGTGATGGTTTACATGGAAGAACATATGTTTTGCACTCATCCTATCATATTTCATTTCATTGCAATGATTACAATCTCTTCCATTCATCACCATCCAACAGTATTTGCTTTTATTTCCTCTGAGTTTTTGTTGTTGTTTGTTTGTTTTTGTTTTTTGATGTACACAAAAACACTCAGGAATATATAATCATTTACACAACCTAAGGGCACATTCTGTAAGCTTGCCTCCTGGCTGCCAGCAAACAGCCTTTCTCTATCCATGAGTCTAGAGTTCTTAGCTGCTCTATCTCTTGATGTCATCATCTTTGTCCATGATCTTTTAATTCCATTTTCCATAAACTTTTTGAAACTTCCTTGTATTTTAAGGGCAAACTATTTGGAAGCCTCTTGACAGAATAGTATCAATCATAGTGGGTCAGGCTGTCTTCTTAGATGTTTTCCTTTCTCCACTAGCTCTCAGGCTTCCATCATGGATTTACCAGTTGTTTACTGAGACACCCTTCTAGGATCCACCTGCTTGCTTAGCATTCTAGGATTTACTCTCTACTGTGATTCTTGGTGTGATGCTATAGGATAGCACTGGACTGAAAACCTCGAGGTCAGTGGTTTAAAATCACTAATTACCCCTTGGAAACACCTACCCAGGGTTGCTTTGAGGTGGGAACGACTTGATGACCCTTGACAAAAACAATAACATAGTCTGCTATAAGGAGCTCTGGTGTTGTGCTGTAGGATAAGTACTGGAGTACAAATCTCAATTTCAATGGTTCAAACCCACCTACTGCTCCTTGGAAACCATATACAAGGTTGCTATGAGTCGGAACTGACTTGAAGGCACTTAGCAATAGTAGTTTATAAGGAGCCTTGGTGGTGCTGTGGGCTTAGCATTGGACTGTTAACCACAAGGTTGGCAGTTCAAACTCACCAACTGCTTCAAGGGAGAAATTCATTGAGGCTACTCCTGCAAATATGTACAGTCTCAGAAACCCTAAGAAGCAGTTCTGCTGTGTTCTATCTACGGTCCTATGATCATAAATGCGTTTTGGTTTCTAGTCCATTGTAAAGAACCTGGGTGGGGGTTAGTTTGCAGTGGGTTAAGCATGGGCTACTAACCAAAATGGTGCCGTTCTGTGAGAGAAAGCTGTGGCAGTCTGTTTCTGTACAGATGTCTAGTCTTGGAATCCCTGTGGCCTAGTTCTACTCTGTTCTGTATGGTCACTATGAACTGGAGAAGTCATTAACCAGCTTTTGTGTTTTCCTGCTGCAGGATTTGGCAAAAAAAAAAAAAATGAACACAAAAGAGCGTATGACTAGAATTGGATTGGCGGTTCAAGCTTACCAGCGGCTCCTCAGAAACCCTATACAGAATTGCTATGGGTTCGGATTGACTCAACGGTACTTAACAACAACAACAACAACAACAACAACATAGCTCATTGCTTTATGTCCGTAACAGAACATTCTTGTTCTGTATCTGAACTTTTTAATAAGGTGCAATAATGGAGATTTTTGGCTGTCTTAGTTATTTAATGCTGCTGTGATAGAGAAATGGTGTGGCACTGTAAGATCAGCACTGAACTGTTCAAACCTACCAGCTTCCCCTTGGAAACTCTATATAGGATTGTTATGAGTCGGAAGTGACTCCAAAACATGTGCCAACAACAACAACATAATAGAAAAACCACAAGTGGATGGCTTTAACAACCAGAAATTTATTTTCTCACAGTGTAGGTGGCTTGAAATCCAAATTCAGAGCACAGGCTCTTGGGAAAGCTTTCTGTTTGTTGACTCTAGGGACAGATTCTTGTTTCCTTTCAGCATCAGGCGGCACAGTATTCCTTGGAGATCTCCACACACCTTGGCATCAGTCTTCTCCTGGATCTAGGAGATTAACAGTACAGGGACCCCATATACAAAGCGTGCTCTCCACTCCCAGCACTTTTAACTTGGTGGTAGTTGTTGTCATCCCTCTTTTTCTGCTCAAGTCTCTCTCCTTTTGCCTCTTGGGAAGATCCTGTAATTCAGATCAGGGTGGTGGTGGATCACACCCTTAATCCTTTTAATGATTTATCACGTTCAATCAAATCATGGAGGATAGCTACACCTCAACTGCCAAACTGCTGAGACTCCTCGCCCAAACTTGTCAAGTTGATAAAAAATCTTAACTGTCACATTGGCCAAGTCAGAGGAGAAAAGTAGAACCCACAAAGTAAACAGTCAGCTTCTTAACTTTGTTGGTGATAAGACTGGCCATACTGGTGCATTAGGGAGAATTACCTAGCAAGCTCAAAAGGCATTTTGTCTATTTGCTGAACAAGTAATTAGAGATTTTAGTATGAGAAAGAAGTGTTAATTTAGTGAGTGCTGTTTCTAGACAAGTAAAGAATTGTCATTTGTGTTTAATTTTAAAATCCCATTATTTCTCCTGGAGATGCATTTCTGAAGTTTGCCAAGCTTACTTGCTAGAATGTGTGAGCTTCAGAATGTTTACTTGTTCTGAAAAGTAGCAGGAGGTTTCTTTGACACTGACTATAATTTTAATAATAATGAGACAGTAATTCTATAATTAATAATAATTATAGAATGGAGATCAAGTTTATGGGCCTTAAATTTAGCTAGAGTTGAATGTCCAAGGGTTTGTCCAAAAGGAGCACAGTACTGGGACTTGTAGCTCAGTATCATTGTGAAGACTGCAGGGCTTGGGTCTTGCAATTTTCTGCAAATTTCTGGAACGAATATTTAGAAGGACAACATAATTCTCTCCTTTCAAATACTAATGCTTCTGACTCAAATAACAGTAATTCAAAGCATTTTTTCCAGTAACACAGTCCTATTTCTGGACACTCTAATAAAGCTAATCGAAACGCCCAGCTTTATGTTTTTGTTTTTCTCTGAGGAATAGAGTCCTGTTAAGTATTTATATTATCATTCTCTAGCCAATCATTGTTTGAAAGCAGATGTTAGAAGAGAATGCAATCAAAAGCAAGAAGCAATGTCTGTAGCTGGGAATAAAATGCTGTATTTATTTTCACATGTTAGGACCATCTATCCAGTAGCTCCCTATAATAATTCATCAATGAATGAAAAGTCTGGTAATGAATGTGTCTGCTGTTTATTTGCAGCCATGTTACTACTAACCCACCATCAGAAGTAGTTTACACTGGGAAGGTTTTTCCATAGGTCCCGAAGTATTTGGGTGATGTCACTCCTAGGCTCTCACCTGGTAATCAGTAGCCAGTAGCAGGCATCTGCAAAGAAGATGGTTAAGATTTTCTGGTGTTATCTGTGGTCAAGGAAAAGGACCAAGGAGAAATGAGTCGAGTTCCCACCCCAATAGCATTGTGTTTTTGCACCAAACAACACATGCCACAATGCTATCTGGCAGCAGATGTGTATAGCGCAGATTCGGAGAGGTCAATAAATGTCAAAGTTGAAAGGTAGCATATGTTTTTCTACCAGTAAAGCCAATCAATCTAATTCCAGTCTTATACTCTCTGTGTTATTTTTTTCTTCCAAATCCTACAGCAGGAAAACACACAAGCCAGTTAATGACTTCTCTGCTTACACTCCAAACCAATAAGCTATTTTTTTGTTTGTTTATTTGGGTTAGCAGATTGTGCTTTAATTATAAGTCATTAACTCATTCATTAATAAATGAAATGGTTTGAATTTCATAAATATTTTTGAATACCATATAACTCATTTAACAGTTGAAAATACAGAAATAATACATTTTATGTGAAATACATGTAGAACTGAGTTCCAGTTATACAAAAATAGCTCAGCTTTTTTGGACCAGCGGGGGTTGTTGAGGGAGCTAGGGAAACTGGGGGCAGACTGCTTTACTTTAGCTCTTGACTCTGCCATTTACTAGTGTGTGACCTTCAACAAGCTCCTGTTCTTCATGCCTCAGTTTCTTCATTTGTAATGGCATTACCAGCTTCATAGGGTTGTTTCCAGCATTAAATGAGTTTATGCATGTTAAGTGCCTAGCACTCAATAGGTATTAACTAAAATTACCCAAAATTAAATAAGATTTAAATTCTATCCTTGGTGATATCTATATGGATCTCCTATTATATTTTGCAGTTATTGCATGAAGTAGAGACTATATTAACTCTCTAATGAAATTTAACCAATGAATTTTTTAACGAATATACCTTTAAACCAATAAGGGATTCACTGGCTAGTCCTGGTGGCATGGTGAGCTTCTAACCACAGAGCTGCTAACTGAAAGGTCAGCAATCTGGATCCACCAGCTGTGGGAAACAGATGAGGTCGTTTGCTCCTACAAAGATTTATAACCTCAGAAACCCTAAAGAGCAGTTCTCCCCTGTCCTATCAGGTCACTATGAGCTGGAATCTACTCAATGCCAGTGGTTTTGGCTTTTAGGTTTACACTATTCACGGTAATGCATATCCACGTTGCTTCATGTAAAAGCTCCTATAAGCCCAGCCCTCCTATGGTATGTCTTTCAATGTACTGGGAACATCAAGCTGTTGACTACAAAATCAGGAATTTTCATGATCATTTTTCATCCTTGGCACAATGGTATTTCAGACAGCATTTCTAAGTTCGTGAAGTATAGTTTCTAGATGGATGGTTTTTGGACTTTGGCTACAGCAGATAAGCCAATGGAAAATCAATGAATAAAGACAGCACTGTCTTCAAAGACGTGGTTTCTGTGGGCCTGGCTGCCTCTGCTGCAGCAGTTGTAATGTGGTGAGGAGGGAGCAAGCGTGGACGGGAGTCAGCAAGGTAGCTAAGATGGCATCAGTGATGAACTACTCACACTGTAAACACTTTCCTGACTTCAAAACTTTTCTTTGGTTTGGGCCCTAATTTTCATGACCAGACGCCATAGAATCAGTAGAATGTGGTGTGGGTTCGGAAGGGAGTAAGCTGTGGGAACATGCCTAACAGTGAATCTTCTCTGCCCTACTTGCTGTTCTACTTTGTTTTGCTGTTTTTGTTTTTGCTCTAAGGGAGTCTCTAGTGGTGAAAATGGTTAACGCACTGGGTTGCAAACCAAAAGGTTAGCGTTTGGAGGCCACCCAGAGGCTTATAGGAAGAAATGCCTGGAAATCTACTTCTGAAAGATCAGTTACCTAAAACCTTATGGAATACAGTTCTACTGTGAAGTACACTGGGTCACCATGAGTGGGAAGAGACTCAATGATAATCTTTTTTTTTCCTCTCAAGAAATGGAGACTATTTTTGTTTTGTTTGGGGCTTTGTTAACTAAAGTGATATTACTAACTTGACTAGAAACTCACCCTAGCTTTGCTCTCTTTGTCCGTGGTCATAGATGAAGACCATGCCTTGATGGCTATTTGCTTCCAAGGAACTCTACATAAGATTTGAATGTTCTCAAAAATCATCTCTGCGAAAGCAAAATGCACATTTACTAGTTCAATTATTTTGTGAATCTATTTGATAAAATTGATTTCCATTTTATGTCTTAAATATTTTGCACAAGCTTAAGAAGGGGCTGAGAAGCATTACACAACATTGAGCATACAGGTTTGGGCTTTCTTCCAGATTGCTGAAGGCACATGTCTGTTGTGGCTCAGATTGACTCATCTCTTTTTGTTCAATTAATAACTAATGTTATCTCTGTTGACTCTTCCTGAAAGGCTGACTAGAGTTGCTGTATTTTTTTTTTTTTTACATACTGGTGATGGTGGTGGTGATAATGTGCTGTGGGGTTGCTTCTGACTCCTAATGACCTTGTACAGGGATTCTGAGGGTGACGCTGTGGATTAATGCACTGAACTGCAAGGTTGGTTTGAACCACAAGGTTGGAGGTTCAAATTCACCAGCTGCTCCCTGGAAACCCTATGCAGGATCGCTATGGGCAGGAACTGACTCAACGGCACTTAACAACAAGAATAACAACGACAAATCTTTTTGGAAACAGAAAGCCTAATCTTTCTCCTGTGGACCAGCTGGTAGTTTTGAGCTGCTGAACTTGAGGTTAGCAGCCCATCTCATAACTACTGCCAGAGCTCCTTTTTTATACATACTTGTTGTTGTTGTTAAGTGCCATCAAGCCAGTTCTGACCTATAGCAACCCTGTATAGGGTTTCCGAGGAGCAGCTGGTGAGCTTGAACTGCCAACCTTGCAGTTCAAATGGCTTTGCAGTCTGCCACATTAGCCCACAGCGCCACACCAGGACTCCTTTTATACATACTAGCACATAGCAAGTCATTAACCTACCACCTGTCTGTTAGTTTGTGGTACTGTGTTGGGTTGTATGTTATTGTGATCTTAGAAGCTATGCCACCACCGATATTTCCAGTACCAGTAGAGTCACTCATGGTGAATAAGTTTCAGCAGAAATTTCAGAGTAAGAAAGATTAGAAAGAATGATCTGGTAATCTACTTCTGAAAATTAAGATCATAACTGAGTGTAGCCTAACTTGCTTGCTTTGGACACATTACCAGGAGGGACCAATCACTGGAAGAAACATCATGGTTGGTGACATAGAGAGCCAGTGGGGGTAAAGGAAACCCTTGGTGAGATGGATTAGCACAATTGCCATGACAGTGGGCTTGAACTTGTCAATCGTGCAGACTGTAGGACTAGGCAATGATTTGCTTTGGATGTGAGTAAGGTTGCCAGTCTACTTAAAAGCAGCTATTTATCTCTGTCTATCAATATCAAGGAGCTCTGGTAGCGTAGTGGTTACAAATCGGGCTGCGAACCTTAAGGTCAGCGGTTCGAAACTACCAGCCGCTCCGCGGGAGAAAGATGAGGCTTTCTACTCCCGTAAAGATTTACACCCTCGGAAACCCTGTACAGGGTCGCTATGGGTCGGAACCGACTCGACGGCACTTAACAACAACAACAACATCAATATCAAACACTTCTATATATGCTCTACATGCTGGGCCCTGTTTGGGATGCTGCTTATGAGAGGGCTTCAAAATAATCTTGGAAAAATTCCATTACCTTTTAATTCCATTTTCAACTGATTTTCTGAAACTCTCTCATATATGTTGCCGCATTTTGGTCTCACCTCAACATTGCAAGGCACGGATTCCTTAAATTCAGAATTGGAGCGTCAGAAACTCAGAAAACTTAAGTAATGTACTGAAGGTTAAATGTCTAGTGAATGTTAGAACACATACTCAAAAGTTATTCAGTTCAGCTCTAAAGTCCATGCTCCTTCCCTAGGTATGGTAACTAAGAACTTTATCTTATGAGTGCTGGATTATTTCAAATAGAACCCAAAACTGTTTTTATATTATTTGTCTCTTTCCAGACAATGTTATCTTTCCTACACTCTCAGTCAATTTCAACATTGCCTAGCCTCCTGCACAAATCAAGATTCCTTATTCTATATTTCAAATATAGAGTATTGAACCTTACTATTTTCAGCACAGTGCAAGGCACTGCAGGAAATGCAAAAATAAATGAGACAATGCAGATAACCTCATGAGTTTCCATTTTAATGGGTAAAAGGAATGAGCATGATAAGACTTGCTTGAGATACAGCCTAAAAAAAGAATTTGCAAGAAAAAGAAGGTTAGCACAGGAGTCTCTTTTCTTTGGGCCTTGGTTGAAGTTTTCACTGTGGTGTTAATCGGAGGGAGAAGCAGGGGCTACAATTGTATCATTCAAGGTCAGTGACTGCTAATTTGTACAAACACCTTATTTTTGTTTTTTCGTTTTGGTTTGTGACTTTGTGTTAAAGTGTTCTTTTGATGACAATTTTTAAGACAGCAGTTCACCAAGCCTGTTTTGTCCGGGATATCACTGGGTGAGTTTGAACTGCCAACCTTTTGGATATTGTTGTTGAGTGCTGTGGACTCATAGCGACCCTGTACAGGGTTTCTGAGGCTGTAAATCTTTATGGGAGCAGAAAGCCTCATCTTTCTCCCGTGGAACAGCTGGTAGTTTCAAACTGCTGACCTTGCGGTTTGCAGCCCGATTCGAAAACACTATGCTACCAGAACTCCTTCTTTTTAGCCTCTTGCAAATAGGTTATTTATTTATTTATTTTAAATGAAGTTTCAGTCAGTTTGTTGAGCACCATGAGCAGGGTGTGCTGACTGTGGAGGACACAAAAAACATAAAAACTAGAACTCTACTACAATGTATATAAAGTATTAATATTTGATAGCAAACAGCAATAGAGATATTCCAAAGAAAAAGGTAGTGGCTCTGTAACTGAATTTGCCAAGATTCTCTTTAAGTTTTTATTGTGAATTGAGTGAAAGTTTACAGGGCAGATCATCAGTTTTACATTCAACAAATCATATAATTTGTTTCATCACAATGATTATAATCCCCTCCATGTACCATCTATTAACAGTATTTCTCTCTCACTTTAGCTCTTTAAAAAACAACAACAAAAAAACCCACTCAGGCATATATAATAATTTATATTGCTAAAGGGCACATTCTGCAAATCTGCCTCCTGGCCACCAACTCTTAGTTCCTTACGTCCCATGAATCTAGAGTCTTCAGCTGCTTGCCTTCTCCATGTCCCTATCTCTGCCTCCATCTCTTGTACCACTGATTCTCTGGATAAGGTCCCCATTCCTCTTGTGCTCGTCTCCCTTGATGATCGTAGGGTCCTCTGTTTCTGGACTGTAAGATTAACTGCCCCCCCCCCATTTGTGTTACAAAACTTCTACCTTTACAATTTTGACAGTTGCAATTAGTCATTTATTCACTATTGAATCATAAGAATTTTCTCCCCATGTCTTTTAACCAGACCCATCTAGACAAGATGGAAACTATTCAGTGGGGACTCTTTCTTCCCCTACACACTCTTAAACTAAACCCCCTCTTGAAACCTTGTAAGCCAGTCACATAGTGCCTTTATTGTCCCTTCATTTTAGGTAACCAATGTCTAAGTTGACCGACCCTATCTACCCTGTGTACAGAGGGGATAGCTTTGATACTTGATGTGAAGACTTCTTCTTTCTCTATTGGTATTTGAAGTTACTACTTCTAAATGACGTATTGCATTAGGCAAATCTGCTGCACAAGACCTTTTTAAAGCCTTGAAGAGCAGCAAAGATGTCAGCTTGAGGACTAAGGTGTGCCTTACCTAATCCATGGTATTTTCAATAACCTTATATGCATGCGAAAGCTGGACAGTGAATAAGGAAGACTGTAGAAGAACTGATGCTTTTGAGTTATGGTTTTGGACAAGAATATTGAAAGTGCCATGGGCTGCCAAAAGAACCAACAGATCTTTGTTGGAAGAAGTGTAACCAGAGTGCTCTCTGGAGGCCAGGATGGCCAAACTTCATCTCTCATACTTTGGACATATTGTCAAGAGGGACCAGTCACTGGAGAAGGATATCATGTTTGGTAAGGTGGAGGGTCAGAGAAAAGAGAAAGACCCCCAATGATATGGACTGGCCAAGTGGCAGCATCAATGGGCTCAAGTGTGGCAGCAATTAATTGTGAGTTTGGTCCAGGATTGGGCAATGTTTTGTTGTCCTGTGCATAAGGTCGCTGAGTCAGAACCGATTTGGTGGCACCTATCAACAACAACAACCTCCATGAATATAGGTCAGGTGCATCAAATTGTAGCAATTTATCTTTGTTTCCTTTATCAAAAATTGTTTGTCTTTTTACCTTCCTCTAGTTCTGATTATCAAGCCATTAAGGCTAGGTCAAATGGGTACTGTCTGCAAGTTTGAGTGTTCTTGTGCATCTCCCCTCTTCATATATCAGCTGGATAGCTCACTCTCAGCTCTAGCCCTCTGTGGCTATGTCCTTGTCTATGGGCTCATGTGTCTCCAAGTTTCACCACACTTTGGATCAGTAGCCCTTCCTCTTCCCTCTCTCATCTCCAGGTCAACGGGAGTCAATGAACTGTGGTTGAACTCATTTCTTTATTGCTGCCTTCCCCCCTCATCCACTCACCAGTAGACCAATATGGATGCCAGCAAGATTACATGCCTGTTCATGTGTTCCCTTTGAGTTTCAGTCTCAGAGGGGGGTTTGTCCTGAAGGAACTTGATTACTTGCCTTGATGACTTCCCGGTGAAAAGCTTGCTTATTCTTGTAGTAGCCAGTCATACTGACATTTTTTTTTTGGGTTTTTCCTGATGATCTTTCTTTGAAGATGCATCTTCTGTCCCTCTAGCTGTTCCAGGCTGGTCTACTTGTCCTTGCTAGTGGGTATGTCCCACATCAGAAAGTTCTGGATGGGACTCAAGATTCCAACTAACTTCCTATACTCTGCAAAGGCTTCTGCAAGAGGCCTATTTCCCTGGGCAAGTTCTAGAACCCCTTTTAGGTATTCCAATAAGTTATAGGCTGAAGATAGGTTTACAAGTTTTCTGTAATCATATTTCCTGACATTCCTTTCTATCCCACTTAAGTGTCTATTTTACAATAGTAAGCAAGGGGAACCAATATACATAAGACAGTAAAGCATTTTAGTATCATTTCCCCTCTTCAAACTATGTCTAGATCCCTCTATCACATAGCCCTGTTGTTCCAAGGTTGAGCATGCATCACTATTTACCTCTGTCCCACGCAAACCTTTCTCCGTGCTCCCCTATCTAACTTGTTCTTCCACCTCCTCCCCCTTCTTGTATTGCCCTCCCCAACACCCGAACTAAACCCCCCACCCCAACCCCACTGTTGTGGTTACCTTATATTCCATTAACTCTTCCCTCCATTTAAGACAGTCT
>NW_006408542.1:2169824-2175260 GCF_000296735.1 Chrysochloris asiatica | reverse complement strand
TCTCTGTGGTTCTGTCAGGCTTCCGTGGCTGCTCCGATCCTTCCCCTGCTCGGTCTCAGAGAGCAGCTGAGTACCTTGGACTAAAAAGCATTGGATTTCTTGCTTCTGCTACAAATTCAAATGTCTGTAAGCTTTCCATATTTCTAAATATTCCTTTATATATGGTCCAGAGTTCTGGGATCCTCTCCTGAGCCTGCTTGGTCTGGTATTCTGTGTTGTTGCTCATGGAGAGTCTGATTGCACTTATACACTATCTGCCATCTTGTTTGTTCTCTGCAAACAGCTTATTTTTGATGAAAAATAGTAATTATTGTGAAAGAGCATGTAGACATGGTTGGGGGACATAGGCACGTCTTTTTTTATTGAGTGAAGGTTGACAGAGCAGATCATTAGTTTTATATTAAAAAAATCATATACTTTGCTTCATTGATTGCAATGATTGCAATCTCCTCCAAGTACCATCAGTTAACTGTATTTGCCTCTATTTACTTTAATGCTTGCATTCCTCCCTGTGTCTAACGCTAAAGTCATCTTTCCTCTGCTGACCTTCCTCTTGTTGTATATTGCCTACCTCATCACCCATGCTACCACATGACAACCCTCTAGCCCATGAATAATTTTCCCATCCACCTGCTGTAACTATCATAAAATGTTTCTGTTATCAAGAAAAACTTTTCTTAACTTTTTACAACATTGGTCTCATATGACATTTGTCCTTTTGAGATTAATTTCACTCAGTATAATGTCCTCCAGGTTCATCCATGTTGTAAAGTGTTTTTCAGATTCATTGTTATTCTTAACCATTGTGTATATGTACCATAGTTTGTTTAACATTCTTTTGCTAATGGACATTTTGGCTGTCTCCATCTTTTTGATGTGTCTCTTGTAGAGAACGTATTGAAGGATCCTGTTTTCTTATCCATTTAGTTACTCTCTGTCTCTTGACTGGTGCATTTAATCCATTTACATTCCGTGTAATTATCAATAGGTATGAAATGATTGCTGCTATTCTGTGGGGTATTTTTTTGTGTGTGGAGCTCCTGGTTTCTTTGTTCCACATTCTTTTCTGCTCTGAGTTAATTTTGTTTGTAAGTTTTCTATTCATTTCTGTTGTGTTAGTGTTTATTAAATCTTTCTGATCTTCCTCTTTTTTATTTTTATGTGAAGGTGTATTAATTTTCTTTGAAGTAAATTGTAATTTATTATTCTTCCCCTGTTTATTACAGTCTGTTTTATCTTAAAGTCTATTTGAATTTCTCTTCATTTGGAAGTTCTGTATCTACATGATTCCCTCTTTTTGCTTTGTAGTTGACTTCATTACAAATTGATACTTGTAGGTCTGTAAGATCAGTGGCTCAGACTCACCAATCACTTCTCAGAAACCCTATAGAGGGTTGCTATGAGGTGGAACTGACTGATGGTACTTAATAACAACCACAACAGGTTTTTTGTTTTTTTTTTTTAAGCACTTCTATATACGGATTAAGTTTTGGGTGGTATTGCTATGTATGTTAATTTCAAGTTGTCTGCTGTTGTTCTCAGTCTAAAGAACACCCTTCATTATTGTTTGTAAAGTTGGTCCTGTTATCTGGAAATATCCTAATTTCACCATTGTATTTGAGGAGGAGTGATTTTGCTAGGTATAGGATTTTTGGCTGGCAACCTTTTCCTTTCAGAGTTTTGTATATGTCTTCCCATTGCCTTCTTGCCTCCATGGTTTCACTTGAGAAATCAGAGTCTAGTCTTATTGGTTCTCTTTTGCTGATAACTTTTTTTTTTTTCTTGAGCTGCTCTCAGGATTCTTTCCTTGTTTCTGTTTTGAAAAGTTTGATTATGATATGTCTTGGTAATTTTCTTTTGAGATCTATCCTGTTTGGGGTTCATTCAGTTTTTTGTAGGCTTATCTTTTCATCTTTCATAATGTTAGGAAAGTTTTCTTCCAACCACTCTTTTATCATTTTCTTTGTGTTTTTTATTGTCTCTCCTTTTTCTGGAATTCTGATTGCCTGTAAGTTATTTCTTTTTATGGTATCCCACATAACTCTTAGTCTTTCGTTGGATTTTTTAGTTCTTTTTTCTGATTTATCTTCTAGCATATTAGTATTGAAAGATTTATCTTCAAGTGCACTAATTCAAGTTTCCATTTATTTGAATCTACTTTTTTGCCCTAACAATATATTTTTCATTTCTGAAACTTTAGTATTAATTTTCTGAACTTCTAATTGCAAGTTTAGTATTGTTTCATAATTTGCATTTATTTTGTCATTTTGTTTTTATAGTGTTTTCCTGAATTCTTCTCAAGTTTATGTCTGTGTTCTCCTTGCATTCTTTGATTTTTCTGTCCATCCATGGAAGGCACCTAAGGATCATTATTTTGAATTCTCCAGTCTTTATTGTTTCTTTGTGTGAGCTAAAATTGTCATCTCTGAGGCATTGTGCTATTGTCACATTTGTATTTAATTGATAATTGCATGTTCATGTGTTCTGAGGCTCTCACTAACTGTCTCCTATGGCTAGAGTTAGAGAATGGAAGTGTGTGCACCATTCTCTGTTCACCATTTGTGCACCTCAGTTTAGGGTCAGTTTGGCTGCTGTTTGCTGCTGTTTATCATTGATTAGGTGGTACAGGAGGTGGTAATGGGTCTTATCCAATGTATGGAGCTATGGCTGTGGCTTTGTGTGTGGTTGGACGGGAAAGAGGAGAATCCCCCTGCATATATAAGAAAACAAAACAGAATAAACAATCAAGCAATCACAATGAAAAGAGAAAATAGCAAAGGAGAAAAAGGAAACAACAACAAGCATCCAGAAAAAAAAGAACATAATAAATAAAATGAGAAAAGAGGAACAGAAAATTAGAGCTGTAGAAGAGAAAAATAAGACAGAAAAGAAAGGAAGAAAAAATGTAGAAAAACCATGGAAGGGGACATGAGAAATAGAAGAAAAGAAGGAAAGACAAAAGCAGAAATATAAAGGATACAAATATAATGGATAGAGAAGAAGGAGAAAAAGCAAAAATAAACAAACAGAAACAATGAAACAATGAAAGGAAAAAAATAAACCAAAACAAAAATCCCCAGTGCAGCTATTGGACACGGACCGGAGAAAACTCTGTGGGCAACTGCCGGTCAAGTAGCTCATGAGGTGGTTATGGGAGAGATGTGTCCCTAGATGGAACTCCTATAGGCCTAGGTGTTATCTATATTCAGAGCATTTAATCTGTAAGTAGTTCATGGAGGCCCTTAATGAAGCTGGTTCAGTGTCTGTTAGGACCACAGGGAAGCTGTGGGTAGGGAGGCTAGTTATGAAGGTTTCTGCTAGGCTTATGGTGGTCTTGTGACTCTTGTGGGTTCTGTATATTTGAGCTGAGCCAACCTGAATCCAGGCACCAAATCAACACAGCTGACCCCCACTTCACACTGATGTGACTGTATCCTGGAGAGCAGGGACTGAGCTGGGGGTTGATAAGGGTGGGAGTTGGCCACACCTCTGGTGACCAGATGAGTGTGGGACAAAAGAAGGAAGTCCGTCTTTCCCCTCACCTCTGTGCCTCTGTTCTGCCAAGCCACCTTCTTTCGCCAAAGCTGCTTATAAAAGTTTACGGTGATTGCACCGTGTCTAGCTGGCTGCTCACCAGTCTCCTTCTGTCAAAGTCCTTGCTCAGCTTCTTCTACCAACAAGTACTCAGTCCAGTTCTCTAACTTTTCTCTGAAGTTCAGGGTTCTAGGATTTTCACCTGTCTGTTTTATTTGGTCTTTCGTATCTTTGTTGTGTAGTCCACCATCTTGCCGGAAGTCATTTTTTTTTGTTTTTTTAATTGGCATTTCCCCCAGGCCCTAACAGTAATGATGACCTCTGACAAGTTGTGGAAAAAAATACCACCCGTACACCACAGTTTTCTTTAGTTTGATGACCCATAAGCCACTCATTCAATTTAATGCTAAATATGTGAAATTTAGTTGAGATATATTATGAGAAATTAAGCTTTTATTCTAGTAGAGAAAATAAGATATTTATAAAAATAAGTATCCCATTTTAAGTGCCATGGAGTTGGTTCTGACCCATAATGACTGCATTAACCTACAGTGCCATGAATGATTGAAATCATTAGAGGAAAATAGAGAAATTATCATAGTACAGTAAATCCCCAGATTACAAACATTGGATTTATGAACTACTCATACTTGCCTTTTAATATTACACAAATTTGACCTCATTTTGAAAAGAATGAGCCAATCCCAACTTGTAACAAATTATTCATCACAATCACCTTCACTAGCTGCATGTGTATCTTTTACATCATGAAAAGTCTTCCACCCTTTTCTTACACTAATTTAAAGCTAAATTAGAACCATCTGCATATGTTCAGATTTATCTACAAATTTGGCTTAAATTTGCATGACATGATCTCCTTCATATCCTAGGGCTGTCCATATTTCAGAAGAGGAAGAGGTTATTTTAACTGGAGCTTCAGGAAAGATGACATGTAGGAAATATTAGCCAATAGGAATAGCCAACAATAAAAACAACAACAACAACAACAATAAATGCTAAGAAGCTCAGGTAGTGTAGTGGATTACAACTTGGGTTGTTATCAAAAGCTCAGCAGTTTGAATCTACCAGCTGATAATGGTAGTTTAAGATGAGGATTTCTGTTCCTATAAACATTTACAGCCTTGGAAACTCTATATAGGGTCATTATGAGTCAGAACACACTGAATGGCACATAACCACCATCCAATAATTGCTAACCAGGTATCAGTTTTTTACTCTTAAACATGCTGTTATTAACTGCTGTTGAGTTGATTCTGATTCATAGCGACCCTGCATAGAGTTTCCGAGGAGTGGCTGGAGAGCTTGAAGCACCAACGTTGCAGTTCAAATCGATCTTGTGATCCAGTGCATTATCCTGCTGTGTCTCATGATGTAGTACATAGCATTTAATACCCTATCTGGTAACCCAGGAGATGGTTCCTAATAAGGGAATAGATCTTGGAAATTTAAAAAAAGTGATGGTCCACATTACATAAAGTAGGGATGTCAGAAGAGCTATGGTGGAGTGTAGATGAAGGATCAATGATTCCAGAGAAGTGGGCATGCTAAGATGACTCTAATATTGAAGACCAGAACACTCACCAGATGACTATGTTCCTTGGGAGGGCATGGAGAACCCTCCTCAAGATAATAAGGAATGCCTGATGGAGGGGAAACATCAGCATTGTTGAGAAGCTTCTTAATGCTGACATTGTCATCTTCTAGAGGGCAGACTGAAAGGAGATATCTTATAGACTTAGCAAGATCAGTGTGAAGTGAAAATGTTGGTCCATGTTAAAAATAAAAGAAAATCAGGCAAAAAGCTTTTTCTTGTTGTTGTTTCTCCCATGGCTTATTTCTTGGTTGATGTTTAAATTTGCTATTTAATGTTGCTCTTCCTTG
>NW_006408542.1:2138430-2169724 GCF_000296735.1 Chrysochloris asiatica | reverse complement strand
CCCCATATCTGTGTTCAGGTCCTTGCTGGGGTGGAAGGTGGTTATAGCCATTAGGTGGGGACCGAGGTATGGGCAGTCAAGAATCTGTCTAGGAGAGGTGAGGCAGAGGAAGGTGGGACCATACAAGAGCCAATATTCCAACTTCCTTGTTTATGTCCATTGTCCCATTGTTCTTCATTCACAAAACACAAATTCAAAGATGAAGTTATTAAGAATTTCACAGAACATTAAACCCCAAGTATGTGGACCCTTCTGAGTGCAGAATGCTGTGTAAATGTACTAGTCACATATCCATGAATTTGGTTCTATGTAGCAGTAATGACGATGACCCCAAATCCCCATGGTCATTAAGTGGATTCCTGATGCTGTAAATTTTTACAGGAGCAGAAACTCTCCTATTTCTTCCATGAAGCAGCTGGTGGATTTGAACTTCCAGCTTTGTGGTTAGCAGCCCAATGCATAATTCACTACACCACAAGAACTTAGAATTCTAGAATAGTAGAGGACAGGTTGCAGCACTTACTTTTATAAGTGTTCTAGGGGGAATAAAGACCCCAAATCAAAAACACTCTATAGAGACCCCTTTGTTGTTGTTTTTGTTGCTAAGTGCTGGTGAGTTGGTTCTGACTCATAGCAATCCTGTGTAGGGCTTCCAAGGAGTGGCTGGTGAGTTTGAAATGCCGACCTTGCTATTCAAACTGACTTTTCAGTCCAGTGCAGTAACTCACATTGCCACACCAGGACTCCAGAGACCCCTTTATTTAGTCTTAAATGGAACAAAGACAAGACAAAGAGAAATTATGAGGGTGAGGGAGACCATAATTATGGTCTCACCATGAGGCTATAATTATGCCCCAAGTATTCACAGCTGAGTGGCTAATTATAACCAAATCACTGCCATTAAGTCATTCTGACTCATGTTGTTAGGCGCCTTTGAGTCGGTTATGACTCATAATGACCCTTATAAACAGCAGATGGAAACACTGCCTCTTGGTATACCATCTTCACAATTGTTGTTACTCTTGACCCCATTGCTGCTGCCACAGTGCCATTTCATTCTGTTGGGGTCCCCTCTCCCTTGCTAACCCTCGATTTCACCAAGCACAGTGCTCCTCTCTGGAACTTATCCCTCCTGGTAATAAAATTGAAGCATGAGAGATAAAAGGAGTTCTGGTAGCGTAGTCGTTGCGAGTCGGGCTGCTAACCTCAAGGTCAGCAGTTTGAAACTACCAGCTGTTCCATGGGAGAAAGATGAGGCTTTCTGCTCCCATAAAGATTCACAGCTTTGGAAACCCTGTGCAGAATCGCTATGAATTGGAACCAACTCCACGGCACATAACCACGACCACCATGAGAGACAAAGTCTCCCCATTCTTGCTTCTAACACAGATACTTCTTCCAACACAGATTTGTTGTACTTCTTCCAACACAAATATGTTCTTCCATGATACCTTCATTAATCTTTCCCAACACTATAACTCAAATGCATAAATTCTTTAGTCTTTTGTTATTCATTGTCTAACTTTCACATGCATATAAGGCAACTGAAAATACCATTGCTTGGGTCAGGAGCGCCTTAGTCCTCAAACCAATTCCCTTCCTCTATAACACTGACTCATAGCGACCCCTGATAGGGTTTTCATGACCGTAAATCTTTACAGGAGAAGGCAGACTATGTTTCTCCCTTGCAGCAGCTGGTGGGTTTGAACCAGCAATCTTGTGGTTAGTAACGCAATGCCTAATTAAAAACACCACCAGGGCTCCTTTGGCTAATTATAGAACATGGAAGACAAAGGAAATTCATTACAATTTCATGATGGCAGCAGATGGAAATCAGGAAAGGGACCATGACTAGCATACATACACTACTGTAGATTAGAAAAAGTTTACAGAGTTGATTCTGGCACCTTCCAACCAAGTCTGGGTATGACTCATGACCATGCTACATTGCTTTCCCAGTTTCCATTAAGGGCATGCCCTGGGCAGGCTAGGGGAGTTGTAGTAATCCATTTTTAACAATACTATCTGAGGGCAAGGACTCCTGGTTTAGCACTGTGGGTTAATGCACTGGGCTGCAAAGTTGGTATGAACCACAAGTTTGGCTGTTCAAGTTCACCAGTTGCTCCTTGAAAACCCTATACGGGGTTGCTATGGGTTGGAACAGACTCCACAGCACTTAGCAACAACAACAACAACATTTGAAGGCAAAACCTTTTATATTGCAGGTTAATGGTTAGAAAGATCTCAGTGGAGGCTGAATTTATGTTGACTCAAAATAGTTGGGAGTCCCACTGTAAAACATAGCTTTCTACAAATCAAGTGCTTAGAATTTAAGCTCTAATACATTAACAAGGTAGGTTTAATTACCATGTTGTTGTTAGATGCCTTAGAGTCTGTTCTAATCTATAGCAAGAACCTGTACAAAGTTTTAATTGTTCTCCCGAGGAGAAGCCTCATTTTTCTCCCAAGGAGTGGTTGTAGGTTTGAATTGGCCACCTTGAAGTTAGCTGAGCAGTGCTTATCCTACAGTGCCACCAGAGCTTCATGTTGTTTTGTTGTTGTTAAGCGCCATCGAGTCAGTTCTGACCCATAGGGTTTCCAAGGAGCAGCTGGTGACCTTGAACCACTGACCTTGCAGTTCAAATGGCTTTGCAGTCTGGTGGATTAGCCCACAGAGCCACACAGAGCTTCATAGAGGATAATAAAGTTGGAATGGCAGCTGGGACATCTGTCCCAAAGATATGTATTGAGATAGTCAATAGAACTTGGTGTTTATAGAGAAAAATAGAAAGGAAAAAAGAGTTCTGCTCAATATGTAGTCAGAAGAGATAAAGAAAGGATGAGTAGAAGACTGGGGATGGCCACCTCATTGAACAAATCCTAGTTCCTTTCCAAATAGAAGCCAAGTCTCGGATCCAGAGTTCATAGGTTAAATTGAGGCTGAGGTCTCATGATGAAAGACTCCGCAAAACCAGAAATGATACAATACATGAGATAGATTCCCCTATGAATCAGAATCAAGTTGATGACAAAGTGTGTTTGTGTGTGTGTGATGATTCCCCTAAGCCTTTCCCAGAAATTTATTAAATTTAATCTGGTAGCATGCGCTGGGGAAAAGTGAGTACCCAGATCTTTTAAGAGTTTCTAGATTCAGAGTTTGAGTTGGTATTGATAGTTTGGAAAAGTGTGATTATAGTTCCTCTCTTAGAATACAGGCATCCAGGAGTAAGGTCACAGAGCTACGATTTAGTTCTTTTCTCAGTTAGTGTAATTGTTCTTTGGATCCACCGGATCATAATTCCTTCAGCACTCAAATACGTTATTGAATGGACACACTTATTAGTAGACAGCAGTTGCATGAAGAATGACCTCCCTCCATTTCATTCCGTCTGTTCCTGCTAAAACCAAATAGGTCATGGTAGATGGGAGTGGTCTACTATGAACTTAACAAAGTAATAAGTCCAGTTGCATTTTTGTTTGTGTAGATGTGATCATTTTTCTAGAGCAGATCAGCAGTACCTTGAACATGTAAATGCAGCATGTGGTTATGGATCTGGCAGATATGGCTTCCATACTCACCTGAAAGAACTATCAGAAGAAGTTCATGTTTCCCACAACATTATATCATATCAAGATCTTGACTCTGAGCTATGTGAATTCTTTCAATCACAATATAGTCCAAAGGGACCTAGAGCATTTGGACATTTCATGGAACAATGCATGGTTCTTTTATATTAATGACATTATATAAATCACATGTGAGGAGCTAGATGTGGTAAGTACTCTGTAAATCTTAGGATGACATGTATGTTCCAAAGGGTGGCAGACAAAGCCTACAGGTTCAGGCGCCTACAACATGATTAAGAAAGAAGCCTAAGATTTGGTTAGTCTCCTCAGATTTAGGAGGCAGCATGTTCTGCACTTGGCAATACTGCTCCAACCATTTACTGGGTGATGTGAAAGGCTCTAATTTTGAGTGGGGTCCAAAGCAAGAAAGTACTCCATAGATATTCAAGTTGTGGTACAAACAACTTTGTTACTTAGATCAGGTGATCTGGCATATCCCAGTTTTAGAGTTATCTGTGGGAGAAAAAGATGCTGTGTTAGAACATGTACCAATCCCCAATAGGAGAGTCTTAAAGTTGACCCTTGGGTTCTGGAACAAGGGCATGTTGTTAGCAGCAGAAAATTAAACATCAAGTGAAAAATAGAGTTTGTCATCCTACTGATTCTATAGAGGACAGTAAGTGATGAGTGGAGTTACATATCATGAACTAGGTAATGTCAGACAACCGAAGTTCAGTCCTTTAATAATCTATCATAAGATAGAAGTAGTAGATCTGACATTGAGTTTGAGCAGGGCCAGAGTGTACAGGTAAACTGCAATAGACAGGAAGCCCAAGTTTCCATGTTATCCAATGCAATTGCATTGACACTGATCCCTCTGCTCACACATAGATCTCATGGGGAATTTATGACCAACTGACAAAGGAGGGAAAGAATCCAAGCTTGGTTCCTCAGTGGGCTGATTTGGCATGCTTGTGAAAGTCACAGTAGACTGATGCTATAGTACAGCCTGATTCTATGTGGCCTTGGGTGGATTACCCAATAAGCAAAGCAAACATGGCTTACTTGTGTTTACTTACCAATCTGGTCTGAGCACCACTCTACCCATCTGAAGTGGTTCACTACAAATTAGTAAATAAACACAAGTAGGCCCATGCTTACTTTGCTTATTGAGTACTCCTATCAGGGAATGTAATTTTTTAGGAGGCTTTGATTTTGTAGGAAGGTGCTATGGGTCGATCAGTCATATCTGTCATACCTAGAAGAATAGTCTTTGATATGGTGGAAAAATATAAAATAATTCATTCTAGATTAGTAAATAAGCACAAGTAAGCCTGTTGTTGGCTTGCTTATTGAGTAATCTAACACTGGATGGACCTGAAGGAAGTGAGGATACGAAATTCTTAGTGGGCATATCTTTGGGCTTTGTACTTGGTAATCTACTTTGTGTGGACAGTGAATTTGCCTAAGGGAAGAATAAATATAGACTGATGGGCAGTGGCAAAATGGTTTCGGTTGTTGATCATGCCATAGAAGGAGTAAGGTTAGCAGATTGGAAACAAGTTCTGGGGAGAGACATGTGGATGGGCCTATGGGATTATGCATAGAATGTGAAGATACTTGTACCATCCATTAACACACACTATGCAGTTTCTTTTGTGGAATAGCCACCAAACAACCAATAGGATGACTCAGTAGTAAGTCTCTGCTCCCTAGTGTGTGTATTATTGTTGTTAGGTGCAGTCTAGCCGGTTCCAACCCATAGAAAGACTGTAAATCTTTGCAGAAGTACAAAGTTTCATCTTTTTCCCATGGAGTGGATGGTGGGACCGAACCTCCAACCTTGTGGTTTTTAGTACAGTGTTTGTCCTACAGAGGCTCTGCACTTCCAGTGCTTGTATGTTGTTGTTGTTAAGTATCGTCAAGTCGATTCCGACCCATAGCGTCCCTGTATAGGGTTTCCAAGGAGCAGCTGGTGAGCTTGAACCATCGACCTTGCAGTTCAAATGAGCTTTGCAGTCTGTCACATTAGCTCACAGTGCCACACCAGGACTCCAGTATGAGGGTCTTATAAACAGAGCATTGATGGTGGCATGGATGGAGACTGTGCATGGACCCAGCATAGTCCATGGTCAACAGTACTGATCCCTTTTTTCAAGGCTGATTTGGTACTTGTGATGCTAATGTTAAATATATTAGCAAGAGACATTGAAACTGAACTCTCTGATGAAACTGATCCCTCAAAAAGACCAACCAGTCACTTTTGGGTTATATCAGATCTCATTCGTTTAGAAAGTCATGATTCTTCCCAATCAAAACTGATACATACTCCAGGTTGAAGAAAGGTTTCCTTTCTTCAGGGCCTCAGAGATTTCTGAATGCCTGACTCATCAACATGGAATGTGGCAAAAATATACCTTAGAGAAGGTAGCCACATTAATGGGCATGTAATCAAAACATCTACAGGTCCAATCATATACCACACCATCTAGGCGCTACTGACTTGACAGAGTGGTAGAGAGGCTTCTTGATGATGTAATTGAAGTGTCAGTTTGGGAACGACACCCTGCCTGGCTGGAATGCTATCCTTTAGGATGCCATATACTCCTATAACCAATGGTTGTCATATGGTGCTATGTCCCCCAAAAGTTCAGGAGTTAATAGTGAAAGTGTGAGTGGTCCCAGTCCCTTTAACTCTCAGTGATCCATTGTATGTTTTTGCTTCCTGTCTTCTCAACTTCAGATAAGGGGCACTTTCACCAAGGACACCCTAAGAGTCTGATTAAGTTTAAAGTTATGGCTGGTACTATTCATCATGTTCTCCTTGTACTAGTTGACAAGTAGGCACCGAAGAGAGTTACTAAGAGATAGAAGTAATTCAGCCTGTTTATCTTGCAGAGGTTTGAATGTTGTTATACAGTAGGACCAGAAAGAATATGTTTGACACTCAAGTGTTCATTGGGATTTCTTTGGTATTCCTGTGCCCAATTTTAACTATAAATGGGCAATTACCACAGTCACAGTCTGATAAGGACGTGGTAATCAGGGGCTCAGACAGCTCATGAATTTGTGTCACCCTAGCAGATATGTCACCTACACCAGTACAAATCTGAGGGTAAAGGAAATGTAGGGGAAGGAGAAGTATTAATATTGCAGTAAGAACTGCAGGTCATTTCACTAACACTTCTCTTGTATGCTTTCCCAGGAATTATGACTTAAGAATCCTGGAGAAACTTTGTCTGGATAAAGTGAACTTAATAGAAGAAAACAATGAATCTGTGTGTTACAAGGGACGGACTATAGTGGATGCTGTAGTCCCCCATTTAGATCTCCTTCACCAGACCAGCATACCCATCCCCAGTGGCTGTGATCGTTGACTGCTAATGTTATTTTCAGAGGCTCCCTTCTTTAAAGAATTGCTCTTGGTTTCTGGGAGCCATCTTGACTGGAAAGTTATACATCAGCAGGGGTGATTTATAGACGGACTAAAAAGGCAACAGAAAACCTGATCCTTTACCTTGATGGGGAACTACACTGCAGTGTGTTTTCTGCTCCAAAGATCTTCTGAGTATCAGGAGAAGGCTACATTTTACCACAGATTTTACCTTTGCTTGTTTTTCTTCTACTTCCCTCTTCAGCATTGCAACCTCATTTACTGTTTCTTTTTTCCTGAAAAGAACTATCTGAATAAATCAAGTATATCCAAATCCTTGTCTCAGACTCTGCTTCTACTAAACTTGACTGAAGACAAGAAGCTATTTAATAGTCCATGTGAAAGATGACATAGGGTTGAACCAGCATGATAAAATTGGAGATAGAGTGGTATGATTCAAGACATATATTTTGAAGTTAGAGCCAAAATAATTTCCTTAAATTATTTTGTGATATATGATAGTAAAGTGCTAAGGAAGACTCTAAAGTTTTTTTTTTTTGTTTTTTTTTTTAATAAATGTTTTATTGTGAATTATGTGATAGTTTACATGGGATACCATAGGGTTTGCATTCATTCTGTCATATATAATTTCATTGCCATAGTTACAATCCCGTCCATGAATCATCAACCAACCAAAGGTATTTTCTGTTTTGTGCCAAGATTTCTCTAATATCAACAATTATATCTTTCATCCCCTTTCCTTTTCTGAATCTGGCTTGAACCCCCTGGTTATCAGCACACAGCCCCTTTCCCTCTCTGGATCTAAAGTCCCCAGATGCTCCATCTCTCTGCATCATCATCTCTGCCTCCATCTCAGGCATCACAACTTTTCTGGATAGGGTCCCGCTCGCCACTCTTCTTCATTGTTGGTCCCAGGGCCCTCCACTCCTAGACTGAAAAGTTAATCACTCCCCTCCTTGCTGTAAAATGTCCACCTTTACATTTCCATCCCTCACAATCAGTCCTGATAACAATTATTCACTATTGCATCACAAAAGACCCATCTGCATTTCATTTCATCAGCCTTTCCTAGACAGGTTGGATACTACTCACTGGAGACTCTACCTTCCTCCAGGCCCTCTGGATCTAGGTTCCCTCTTGAAAGCTTGCAAGTTAGTCACTTCTTGCCTTTGTAGTCCTCCCCCCACCCCCCCACTTTGAGTAGCCAATGTCCAAGTTGCCCATCCCTTCTACTCTTTGTGTGGAGGAGGTGGGAATGATTCTTGCAGTGAGGATTTGTTTCCTCTTTTGAGTGACTGCATCCATAGGTGTAGGTCATGTTCATCAAGTTGTATCAGATGATGCTTTTGTTCCTCTTCTTTCTTCTTCAGGTTGAGCTCTGATCATCCAGTCATTGAAACCAGGTCAAGTGGGTATTGTCTACAAGTGTGGGTGTTCTTGTGCATATGCCCTCTCTTCTTATCAGCTGGATGCTTCACTCTCCACTCTAGTCTTCTGTGGCTATGTCACTGACTCTGGGCCCAAGAGTCCCCAGGTCTTGCCACACTGCTGGCCAACCAGGCCTCCACCCGGGTTCACAGGAGTCTATTGAATGCTGTAGGACTTAGCTCGCCGCTTCATTGCTGTTTTCCCCTCACTTTCCATTATGGGTGACACAAGACTCTAAAGTTTTTGTTTGAGCAATTGGAAAAATGGAGTTGCTGTCAATTAGATGATGTTGAGATTGGATGGAATACATTTTACGTAAAGATTTGGAGTTCAGTTTTGCACATGCTGGGTTGAGTTTTCTGCTAGACATACAGGTAGAGATGCAAAGCAGACATTTGATATATGTGTCTGAAGTTGAGGAGAGAGGAGTTTAACCCAGAGTAGAAGAGTCAGTGTATGGTGGAAAAAATCATGGACATGATCAAAGGAGACCTGTGCGGTAATTTGATGGACCCAGGATGAGGTCTTTCACCTTCCTTGCATTGCTCATGTATACCTTTGTTGTTGTTAAGTGCCATTGAGTCAGTTCTGACTCATAACAACCCTATATAGAGTTTCTGAGGAGTGGTTAGTGAGTTTGAGCCACCAACGTTTCAGTTAACAATCCTGTGCTTATCCTACAGAGCCGCACAAGGACACCCATATGTATCATACAGAAAGTAAAATGTAAAATAAGTAAGACTTTTATCAGTTCTCCAGTGCAGATTCTAGGTAAATATTGCAAAATAGAAAAGGTTGAAAGTAAGAGAAGTAGAAAAAGTTGGAAGTAGGAGAAGCTAGCATTGTTTATTTTGAAACTTCTAGTTCTTGCCCACTTTCAATACTCCTTTTTTTTTTGAGATGCACAGAACAATTTAACTTCCTTGTACCCTTTGCAATGAGGTGTTTTTATATATAACGAATTGTGGTCTTTGAGTTGTAAGGTAACTCTCACTTCTTCTCTGATGCATTTAATTGCTGACACAGGACCCATCAATGCCCTCTCTTTTCCTACTTTAACTAAAATGGACACATGTGTGGAGAGGACGGTGCCATGAAATGGAAATATATTGCCACGCCATTACTAAAGACTGGAAGTCCCGGATTTAACCTGGACATGCGCATGTTTACGCTGAGCAACTGAGATTTTGGTGTTTCTTGTTACTGAAGTATATTATGATATATTCTGCTGTGATGGGGTTTTGTGGAAATAACTACCTGACCCCTGTAGTAGACAGTTTAAAAAGCCAAATTTTACTCATGTTATAATTTTTCACCAAGACATCTCTCCCATAAATGTGGTATTACTTTCCATTTTTTAAAATGTTGTATATTGTTTCTCAATAATGTCTCTTTCCATCTTTTCCTTTATGCAGCTATAGAGAACCATAAGACTTATTTTGTTGACAATACGTCTATAAATATTTACAACTAGACTTTATCTGTTTTAATCAGCCAAGTGATTAGAGGAGATTTCTAAGTTGCTTAAAGATACCACTCAGAGTGAACAATTAAACAATGAAACCACAGATGGTTAATGGGGTTTCTACTGTACTTAACTAATGTTTATTAATGATAATAATAAAGTTATATAATTATTGCTTGTCAGATAGAGTACAAATATACCACACACATCTTTGTCTTAGTCCTTTTTGTTCTTGGTGGGCCAGGCCTGAGGATAAAAATTTGTATGCATTTAGTGGAAGGAATAATCTTACAATGCATGGCTTCATTCATGTGATATCTTATGTTCACTTGTCATTTGTCTTTTAGTAATGTTGTGAGGAGAACATACCACTGAGGTTTGGACTAAGTAAGTAAAGATAAAGCATTTTGTGGAGTTCTTATCTGATGCATGGCAAAAAGTGGTCTGAGTCCCATCCATAGCCAGCAAAAACACTGAAATAAACAGCAACAACAAAATACAACTGTAAAAAAAAGTTCATGTAACACATTTTGAATGGAAAACAAATTTTGGCATAAGTTAAAGAATGAAACAATATCATATGAGGTTTCTAGTCTTTTAACATTAGCAACTACAGTTTCTTTAAAATCTGTGAAATTAGTCAATTGATAATTAAAGAAGCTCATTAGCAAACAAATAATAATAATAATAATAAGCTATTCACCTTCGAAAGACTGCATTTCATTACAGAAACAGCAGAAAAGGACTTAGGGAACTAATGAAAGAACATAAAAATGCAAATTACTCCAGCTAATTGGTTGTGTCTTCAAAAACACTCTGAATTATTAATTTATAAAAACGTAAATCTCTTCCTTTAAATATAAGATAGAGAAAATGGTATTTCTTCCTCAACCCCTGCTTAGCATTAAAATGATAATGTTTCACTTTTCTTTCATGTAATTGTACACAATTTTTGTTGAGGCCACATAGAGGAGAACCAAAGACTTCTAATTTTTCCTAATGATTAAATTCTTTTGTTGAATAGTACTTATATGTTAAACTCCCAATTTCTGTATGCAGTTAATAAAAAGTCAAACTGAAGGCAAACATGTTAGATTGAAAACACCAACAAGGGGATGTTATCACATCTATGTTGTTTACTGTGGCATAGGAAATATGTTTCAGAATGTCTGTCACAGCCATTCAAACAGCTCTGGTTAAAGTAACCAATGATTTCCATCTTGACAAATCAGTGGCAAGATCTCACCCTACTTGATATTTGACATAGTTGATCATGCTTTGCTTTCTAAAATGACTTTCCCTTTGGACTTCTGTGGTATCACTTATTTTTAACTACTTCACAGAGTATTTTTTCCCTCAGCCTCCTGATTCATTTATTTCTTTCCAACACTTATGTGGCTTGGTTCTTCATGTTCTTCTTTAGTGATAACATCAAATTCCTTGCTATTAAATATCAACTAGAGTTCAGAATTTTGTCTCCAGACAACATGTTTCTCTTGAACTCTAGACTTATATACTTATATATCTAACTGTTGAGTAAACATTGCCCTTTAGACGTACAAGGGGGTTTCAAAATCAACATGTCAAAAATAGACCTTGGTCATTACCGCATATATCTGCTTCTCTCTGTACTTGAGTCCATCTCATTTACCTAATTTACATGATTGCCCAGTCCAAAAAAAAAAAAAAAAAAGAACTCCAGTGAGTCATTCTGAATCCTCAATCCATTCTATTGGTGGTCCTATTGACAATACTTCTAGAAAATCTTCCAAATCAGACCTCTCCTTACTATCACCACATAATCATCATTTTTAACTTTTCTATAGCAATAGCAGAATAACTGGACTTCTGTTTTCTACACACATACTAGAACAATCTTTTAAAAAAAACATAAATTAGATTATTTACCTCCCTGGCTTAAAAGGCCTCCAGTGAAGTTGAACTTCCGTTTAGGTTGTATAAAGCCACAAGAAAATATTGCTCCCACCCTAAAAATGAGAACAAACTAATAATTCAAAAAATAATATATTTTGTAATCCACCAGAGAGCTGAAGTTACAAGGAAAGAAGGTGAACTGAATTCCAATTTGTGAAGAGCCTCCTTCTCCTCCCAAACGAGTGACACGAGAGAGCAGAACTGTTTCATTTGGCAGAACATACGAAGAAGAGGTGTCAGCACTAAGAAAAATACTGCTGATTTATTTAACAAATTCTAAATATCAAGTAGTAAGGAGCTCTGGTAGCATAGTGCTTACGAATTGGGCTGCTAACCCCAAGGTCGGCAGTCCAAAACTACCAGCGGTTCCGTGGGAGAAAGACGAGGCGTTCTGCTCCCGTAAAGATTTATAGCCTTGGAAACCCTGTACAGGGTCGCTATGAGTTGAAACTGACTCCATAGTATTTCACAACAACAACAACAAAGATTAAGTGTAAGCGAGCATGACAATTTGTTGTTGTTGTTGTTGCTGTGAAGGTTTGTTGAGTTGGTTCCAACTCATAGTGACTCTGTATAGTGTTTCCAAGTGGCTGGTGTGTGTGAACTTACAACCTTGTGGATAGCAGTCTAGTGCTTATCCTACAGCGACACACCAGGACTCTTTAATTCCCAAACATAAAGAGAGTCCCAACCTCCCAATTGCTTTACCTAGCCTCTGTGAGGGTCCGCAAGAATGATCAGGGATAGGGTAGGAGAAATGAGAGAAGCAACCTCCACCATACCCCACCAATTTGATATAGCAGGCTTGCAGAGATTGCTTACATTTAAGAATGGAACTGGAGAACCCAGAGAAGTTCCCACGCTTGTTCTAGGTCCTGCATGACTATAGTGTTGTGGTTGACTGCCACTGGGATACAGGAAAAAAAGTTCACCTGTTATCTGGGGCCTCTTCTGATACAAAGTGTAGTGGGCAGAATTTTGGTCCCCATGATCTCTGCCACCTGGTGCTACTCTCACGATGCTATGTTCCATGGCAAAAGAGACTGCATATGCAATTAAGATTGCTATACAAATGACCTTAAAACAGGAAGATTATCTTAAATGATATGGATGGGCTCCATATAATCAAATGAGTCCCAAAGCAGAGCTTTCTCCCAGTTGAGAGCAGAGGAGGACTTACAAGAGATGCAGTAGAGGGAGAATTTTTAGGGATGCAAATTATATGAATAAGCCAAGTAATGTGGGTATCCTCTAAAATCTAAACACAACTCCCAATCAACAGATAACAAAGAAATAGGGCTTCAGTCCTATAACTGCAGGGAATTGGATTCTGCTAACTGCCTGAATGAACATGGAAGAGGCTTCTACCCAGAGCCTCCTGTTAACATAGGCCAGCTGGGCAACACCTTGATTTTTGCCTTGTGAGATTCCAAGTAGAGAACGAAGCCAAATACAGGCCAGCTTTCTGACCTACAGAACTGTGAAATAATAAATGAATCTTGTTTTAAGCTGCCAAATATGTGGCAATTTATTACAATAGCAATAGAAAACTAGTACACAAGGCAACAACCATCTGCCACTGGAGAAGGAACAGGAAAACTGCACACAAGTTTGGACTCTGCTCTGATACCAGCTAGAGGTCAGTTGCCCATTGAGGAAAGGAACAGAACTACCTGTTCTTCAGCATGTTCAGACCTAGGGAAATGCCATATATTGCTTGGAAAATGCAGGAAGTCATCTTATGGCCAAGACATTCCACGAATATAATGTAGAAATTGGCTTTCAGTGAGGGAAGGCTAGGAGTTGGCTTATTTCCACGTCTCTTCAATGAGGTCTGTAGCCACTGTGAGAGGGACCGGAAATCTCTCTGTACTCTAGAGCTTGAATTGAGTAAGAGACATAGATTGTTTGCCATTGTGAATAAGGGAAGACATGCTGTGGAAGATCCACTATATAGGCTCAGGTGCACCGGTCCTACACAAAACTAAGGAAGAAGTAGGAAACCAAGAAACATTCCCTGAGCCCACTATGGATCTTTTTGCTGTTGTTAGGTGCCATCCAATTGGCTCCATCTCATGGTAATCTTTTGTATATGTTTGCTATGTTTATGTATATGTTTGCATCCTTGCTATGTTTAACTCCATTTGCAGCCAAGGTGTCTATTTTATGAAGGGTTTCCCTTGGTTTCTCTGACACTCTATTTTACCAAACATGGTGACCTTTTCTAGCAACTGGCTTTTCCTAATGTGTCCAAGATAAACAAAGGAGTCTTACCATCCTCACTTCTATCAAGCATTTTGGTTGTACTACCTCCAATACAGATTTTTTTTCTTTCTTCTGGCAGTCCATGATATATCAATATTCTTCAACACCAAAATTCAAATTGGTCAATTCTTCAGTCTTCCTTTTTTTTATTGTCTACGTACAGATGAAGTAATCGACAATAACATGGCTTGTGTCAGGTAAATCTTACTCCTCAAATTGACATCTTTGCTTTTTAACACTTTAAAGAGGTCTTTCTTGCTGCAGATTTGCTCAGTGCAATGCAGCTTTTGATTTCTTGACAGCTGCTTCCATGGGAGTTGATTATTTATGCAGGAAGAATGAAATCCTTGACAACTTTATTTTTTACTCCATTATCCATTATGCTCTTTTTACAAAAAAATGTAACAATGATTGTGGGGTCAGTGCATGACCGGGCAGTATTTCGTTCTGATCTGCATAAGGACAGTGGGTTTCAATTCTGGTCAATTAGCCTATATGTCTTTTATTTTACCATATTATTTTACCTTTTGAGTATTGTGACTTTGTAGTTGTTTTGTGTTTTAAAGTTTTTATTGTGAATTGAGTGAAAGTTTACAGGACAGATCATTAGTTTAACATTCAACAAATCATATACTTTGCTTCATTACAATGATTATAATCCCCTCAAAATATCATCAGTTAACAGTATTTATTTTTATGCATTTTAGCTCCTTTTTTTTTTTTTAACATTCAGGCATATATGATAATTGACACCACCAAAAGGCACATTCTGCAAGCCTGCCTCTTGGCTGCCAGCTCTCAGTCCCTCTCCATGAATCTAGAGTCCTCAGCTGCTTCCTCTCTCCATATCCCCATCTCTACCTCTATCTCTGGTGTTGCTGCTTCTCTGGAGAGGGCCCCACATTGTGCTTGTGCTCTTCTCCCTTGATGGTCCTAGGGTCCTCTGTTTCTGAACGGTTGTTGTTGTTGTTAAGTGCCGTTGAGTCGGTTCCGACCCATAGTGACCCTGTACAGGGTTTCCGAGGGTGTAAATCTTTACGGGAGTAGAAAGCCTTATCTTTCTCCCGCGGAGTGGCTGGTAGTTTCGAACCGCTGAACTTAAGGTTCGCAGCCCGATTCGTAACCACTACGCTACCAGAGCTTCTGAATGGTAGGATGAACTATTTTCCTGTTTTTATTACAAAACTTCTACCTTTACAATTGTGATTGTCGCAATTAGTCATGATATCAATTACTCACTATTGAGTCATAAGATTCTTATCACCATCTCTTTTTGCCAGATCCATTTAGACAAGATGGAAACTATTCAGTGGGGACTCTATCTTCCCCCACCCCCCCACATTCTTAAACTAAACTTCCTCTTGAAAATATGTAAGCCAGTCACTTCATGCCTTTATAGCCACCTCATTTTAGGTAGCCAATGTCTAAGTCACCCGTCCCTATCTACCCTGTAGAGGAGATAGCACTGATACTTGATGTGAAGACTCCTTCCCTCTCTGTTGGTATTTTGGGCTACTACATCTATGAGTATATGTCAAGTACACCAAATTGTAACAATTTACCCTTGTTTCCTTTATCCTCTAGTTGAGTTCTTATTATCAAGCCATCGAGGCTAGGTCAAATGGGTACTATCTGCAAGTTTGGGTCTTCTTGTGCGTCTCCCTCACTTCATATCAGCTGGATGCTTTACTCTCAGCTCTAGCCCTCCATGGCTATGTCCTTGTCTACGGGTTCAGGTATCCCTAGGTCTCACCACACTTTAGACCAATCAACCCTTCCTCTTCTCTCTCTCATCTCCAGGTCTATGAGAGTCTATGGAATGTTGTTTAACTCAGCCCACTTCTTCATTGCTGCTGTTCCTCCTCTTCCCCCTTACCAGTAGACCAATGTGGTCACCAGCAATCTTATATGTCTGCTCATATGTTCCCTTTGAGTTTTAGTCTTAGAAGGGGGTTTCATTAGGATCTTTATTGATCCAATTGTGAAGATAGTTTTGAAGTATATCCATATTGAAAGTTGTCATCTTGGACCTTCATCAATAAATGCCTCAAGTCAACTTCACTGTTGGCAAGCAA
Organism: Chrysochloris asiatica; assembly: GCF_000296735.1. Classification (NCBI taxonomy): domain Eukaryota; kingdom Metazoa; phylum Chordata; class Mammalia; order Afrosoricida; family Chrysochloridae; genus Chrysochloris; species Chrysochloris asiatica. Next base: position 2,153,595 of record NW_006408542.1, on the reverse strand, counting down.
GGTTGTGTCATCTGCATATTTCCAATAGTTAATGAGTCTTCCTCCAATCCTGATGCTGTGTTGTTCTTCCTATAGTTCATCTTTCAGATGATTTCTTTAGCATGTAGATTCAATAAGGCGGAAGAATAGTACCCTGTCTTATTCTTTTAATTTTGCCTGTTTAAATGATTGCTTCTTGATTCATGTATAGGTCCCACATGCACACAATGAAGTGTTCTAGAATTCTTACTTTTTGTGATGTTATCCACAATTTGTTATGATCCACACAGTCGAATGTCTTCATGTAGTCAATATAATACAGATAAACATCTTTGTGGTATTTTCTGTTTTGGGCCAAGATTTCTCTAATATCAACAATTATATCTTTCATTCCATGTCCTCTTATGAATCTGGCTTGAACCTCTGGAAGTTCCCTGCTAATGAGCTAGTTTCAGCAAAATTTTGATACATGGGATATTAATGCTGTTGTTGCATAATTTCTACATTACACGGGATCACCTTTTTTTTTTTTTTGAAATGGCAAGAAACGGATCTCTTCAAGTCAGTTGGCCAGGTAGCTGTCTTCCAAATTTCTTCACATAGAAAAATAAGTGCATCCTATCAGCACCTTGGTGATAAGAACAATGCTAGAGATCATGTGATAGAATTCAGCCAAGCACAGGAGGAGGATGGGAAAATACTGTTGTAAGATTCTTAGAGTATATTTGAAGTAGTATAATATTTGAAGGTACGCTTTGATAAGTTAAATGCATATTTAAAAGCTTAAGGTGACAACTACCAAATAAAAGTCAAAGAGGTTTAGCTAATTAGCTAATACTAAAACCAAACCATTTCCCTCAAGTTGACTCTCTGACTCATGGCAGTTACATGTGTTCCAGACTAGAACAATGGTTGATCTGGTTTTTTTAGCTGTGACTTTTTGGAGAAGACAGATACACAGGCCTTTCTTCTGGGTGCTTTTTGAGTAGTAGAGAAGATGATATATGATATTGTTGTTGTTAAGTGATGTTGAGTCAGTTCCAACTCATAGTGTCCCTACGGAGGACACCCGAAGTAAGGATGTAAATCTTTGCTGAAGCAGAAAGCCTCATCTTTCTCCCACAGATATATAATTGTTGTAGTTCGTGCTGTTTAGTAAGTCTTGACTTATAGTGAATCTATATAGGGTTTCTGAGGAGCATCTGGTTTGTTTGAACTGCCAATCTGTGGTTAGCAGTCCAATGCTTATTTATGTAATATTATATTAAAAGGATGTTTCTTGAAGACAGCATATAGTTGGTCCTTACTTTTTCAATCCAATCTTTCTTTTAATTCCATTATTGACCATGTACACTTAATAAGATGTGTTTAGTTCTAACTAAATAAAACTCTCAAGTAACCCAGGAAGTTGAAAAAGTAGCAAAGAATATGAGACACAGAGAACAAATATTAGTATGCTAGATCTAAATATTACCATATTTAAAATTTTAGTAAATGTATATGGTAAGTAATGGCATTAAAAGAACAATTGGGTTGAAAACTAAATACCAACTATATGCTGTTTTCAAGACACACCATTTTAATACAATAATACATAATTTTTAAAAAAATGAAAGTATGGGGAAGGCATCAACCAAAGTAAACTGGAGTAGGTATATTAGTCAATGCAAAGTAGATTCCAGAACCAAAAATACCATCATGGACAAAGAGGGACAATTTATAATGAGAAATGAGCCAATCCATTCAGAAGGCTATTTCTAAATAAGCACAAAATAGCCTTAGAATATATGGAAAAAACAAAACAAAACAATGCAGGGCAAAAACTTGTGTGGTTCTGTACAATAAGCACTGGACTGTTAACTGCAAGGTTGGTGGTTCAAACCCACCAGCTGCTCCTTGGAAACTCTATTCAGAGTTGTTATGAGGCAGAATAGACTCAATGGCACTTACCAACAACAACAGTAGCAATAAAAGGAGAAATGGACAATCTACATTTATAGTTCAAGATTTTAATTATCCTTGTAAACAATTGATAGGACATGTAGACAAAATCCAGTAAGGATATGTTGTTGTTGTTGTATCATTGCATTGGTTCCTGCTTTCAGCAACTCTGGTAGGTTTGACCTGCCAACTTTGTGATTAGCAGGCTAGTGTTTATCCTACAGCATCACACTGGTCAACTTGACCTACTTGATATTTTTAGACCCTTCCACTACAAGTGGAAGGATTGATATAATACCAAGCCTTTTCACTGAACATTGGAAATTAATCATAGAATGATACCTGGAAAATCCCAAAATATTTTGAGATTAAACAAAATACTTGTACTTTCAACTGAATAAAATAAGAAAACACACACAAAAAATTAGGAAATATTTTGAATGGGATGAAAATGAGAACACAGTATGTAAAAAGTTTTGGGATGAAACTAAAGCAGTGCATTGAGGGAAATGTATGACATTTAAAACATATTAGAAAATAAGAAAGGTATGTTGTTGTTGTTGAGTGCCATCGAGTCGGGTCCGACCCATAGCGACCCTGTACAGGGTTTCCGAGGGTGTAAATCTTTACGGGAGTAGAAAGCCTCATCTTTCTCCTGTGGAGCGGCTGGTAGTTTCGAACCGCTGACCTTAAGGTTCGCAGCCCGATTCGTAACCTCTATGCTACCAGAGCTCCTTAAGAAAGGTATAGAATCAATAATTTTTATGTTTTCAGTTCATAGCAAAATTTTCCAGTAATATTTTAAAACTGGAAACAGCTAAATGCCCATAAATTGTTGAATGAATAAATAAACCATGTTAAAAAACACACAGTGAAGTACTAGTTAGCAATGAAAAAGAGGACACAACCATATGGATGAATTAAAAAAATATTAAGCTAACTTGAAGAAGCCAGAAACAAGGTCTGCATACTGTATGATTTCATTTATTTGATATTATTATTCCATTCATATGACATACCTGGCTGGTACAGTTTGTACTTGACTTCTAACTTAGAGTTTAGTTCTTTGAGCCTACCTAGTGATGTGATTAGAAGAGATCCATATTGTGTCCATTCCAAAGAGAGGTGATCCAACGGAATGCGGAAATCATCGGACAATCTCTTTGATATCCCATGTGAGTAAAGTTTTAATAAAGATAATACAGAAATGGCTGCAAGCATACATTAACAGAGAACTTCCAGAGGTTCAAGCCAGATTCAGAAGAGGCCATGGAACAAGGGATATCATTGCTGATGTCTGATGGATCTTGGCTGAAAGCAGAAAATATCAGAAAGATGTTTACCTGTGCTTTGTTGACTTTGTAAGGCTTTTGATTGTGTGGATCATGACAAGCTATGGACAACAGTGCAAAGTATGAGTATTCCAGAATACTTAATTGTGCTCATGAGGTATCTGTACATGGACCAAGAAGCAGTTGTTCAAACAGAACATGGGAACACTGAATTGTTTAATATTAAGAAAGGTGTGCGACAAGATTGTATTCTTTCACCATACTTATTCAACTTGTATGCTGAGCAAATAATTTGAAAATCTGGGTTATATGAAGAAAAACGTGGCATCAGAACTGGAGGAAGACTCATTAGCAGTGTGCGATATGCAGATGATACAACCTTGCTTTCTGAAAGTGAAGAGGACTTAAAATATTTACTGATGAAGATCAAAGAGCACAGTCTTCGATATGGATTACACCTCAATGTAAAGAAAACAAAAATCCTCACCAATGGACCAATAAACAACATTTTTATCCATGGAGAAAAGATTGAAGTAGTCATGGACTTCATTCTTGGGTCAACTCTCAACACTCATGGAAGGAACAGTCAAGAAATCAAATGACGTACTGCATTAGGCAAATCTGCTACGCAAGTCCTTTTTAGAGTATTTAAGAGCAAAGATGTCAGTTTGAGGACTAAGGTGCACCTGACCCAAGCCATGGTATTTTCAATAACCTCATAGGCATGTGAAAGCTGGACAGTGACTAAGGAAGACCATAGAAGAATTGTTGCTTTTGAGTTATGGTGTTGGAGGAGAATATTGAAAGTGCCATTGGTTGCCAAAAGAACCAACAGATATGTGTTGAAAGAAGTGCAGCCAGAGTGCTCCTTGGAGGCCAGGATGTCCAAACGTTGTCTCTTATACTTTGGACATGTTGTCTGGAGGGACCAGTCTCTGGAGAAGGACATCATGTTTGGTAAGGTGGAGGGTCAGAGAAAAAGAGGAAGACCCCCAGTGAGATGGACTGGCAAAGTGACAGCATGAATGGGCTCAAGTGTGGCACCAATTGTGAGGCTGGCCCAGGATCAGGTAGTGTTTCGTTCTGTTGTGCATGAGTCGGTATGGACTCGATGGTACCTAATAACAACAACAAGTGATGTGATGGAGAAAAATCCTGATGATTTGATTCTATAAAAATTACAGCCAAGAAAACTCTATGGAGTAGTTCTATTATGAAGCACGTGGGGTCACCATGAGTTGGAATTGACTCTATGACAAGGAATTTTATTTACGGGATGTCTAGTGACTCATCATGGAGAAGGTGTTTAACTACAAACGGCCACAAAGCAGTGTTTAGAAGTGATGGACATATTCTATATCTTGATCATGGTGGTGGACTGTAATTACATCCATTTAAGAAAACTCTCTGAACCGCACACAAAGTGTGTGGATTATTGTCTGTATAAATGATTCTTCAATAAACCTGATTGAAGCCTTGCTCCAATGTTTATCATTGCAATTAGGATAAAATTAAAATAGTTCTCATTTTTCTTCAGCCTTGTTGGCCTCAGAGTGGCTAATCCTATTCCCATCCTGTTTTTTCCCTTAATTTATCTGTGTGCTTGGGAATTTCTTTGCCAGATATTTGAAGGGTACCTCCATTTATTTCAGAAACTGACCTCTCAGAGAGACTTAATATCTTCAGTGTTGAAAGGGGATCTTTCCTCTCTCTCCCTTGAGTGAACCTCTATCTCATTACTCTGTTTAGTTTCCCGTACAGCACTTAACACTACTTGAAAAGCCTTATTTGTATATTCATTTGCTTCCTTGTTTGTTTTCTCTCTCTCCTCACTAGTCTGCAAGTTTCTGGAGGAAAATGGAAACTGTCAGTTGGATTCATTGCGAATCTCCCAAGTCAAGTCCAGTGCCTAGCATGTGGTAGGCATTCAATAAATATTTGTTGAATGAATAAATGAACACTAGGAACTTAATAAATGTTTGTTGACTGGCTTACTGACTGAACATTAAAGGACAATTTTTAAGTACTGACACTTTACGTTCAATTGAAGCATTAAGTTGCGAAGAATGTGGACCAATGATCTTGATGGAGTATGCACTTAAAACATACACATTCATCAGAAAGCATTTATTAAAGGCTGTGCATGTGACTGGCACTGAGCTATCCATGGTACTCACTTATTTTCAAGGAAATACTGTCAATCATTTTTACACAGTTGTTCAGTTTCTCAAATAAATAATTTCAATGAAAAGTATGCTTAATTCTAACTTCTCCAAGAAGCCAGTGGGAAGTGTGAAAATGAGTTCTTTTACTCAAAGGAATAAAAAAAAAAAAAATTGGGGGTTTGTTTGTGTGTATATTGTTTTTCTTAACCAGTTAGGATTATTTTATAGATAGCTTTGCTAGATTTGAGAAATCCTGACTCAATTGGTATTTACTCTAAGAAATCACTTCTGATAATAGTAAAAGCACACTTCTTTTTTGTAAATACGTTTATTCTAAAAAATGATAATGTATTCAATTCTATTTTTATGAACACAGTGGGTGGTTCTTTCTTGATGTCTAAGGTCATGAGAAATTAGGCAGTAAGAAAATACTCCACTAACACCTGGGAGATTATTTCAATAATGCTTAAAAGAAAATATTGTGAGTTACTATATACATATGTTTTATATGTACACAAATTTTAACCCAAAGTAGATAACTCTGTGCATACATGATCGAATGAAGAGTATTTAAAGACTGTAAGTATGCATGCACATACATGGAAACAACACTGGGGAAATCGGAACAATTTTTATTTTGGATACTAGTGGTTTAATACTGATTCTAGACTTTATATATATATATATATATAATTTTTTTCTTGTTTTTTTATTTTACTGTTGATGGTTGTGTGTTGGAGTCTGTTTGGACTCATAGTGACCCCTGTATAGGGTTTCCGAAGCTGTAAATCTTTATGGGAGTAGAAAGTCTCATCTTTCAAACTACTGACCTTGAGATTAGCAGCCTGACTCTCGTAACCACTACGCTACCAGAGCGCCTTTAACTTTTGATAGGCATATTCAATATTTGGCCAAATAAATTAATTAAGGAAAATAGGTCTTCATGGAGTTAGGGGTTGTGCTGCATAAATCCAGAATGATTCACTGCAGCAACAGCACTCCTTTCTGGAAGGAGAAGGTGAGGATGTAGGTGATGGCTCAATTTATTGGAAGAAGGATTTGCCAGTGCTAACTGTTGTTCCCTGCTCTAGATGTTCTTACTCTCCTCTGAAAATGCAGTAACTCCATGTAAGTGGGTGGCACAAGCAGTTAAGCTCTTGGCTACTAACTAAAAAGTTGGTAGTTTTGCAAGACAGGTTTGTTGATTTGCTTTCAAAAACTGCACCCCTGTGAATGCAGCGATACTCTGCAAACATGGTTCTCAAGTTGATGGCAACTGATTTGCTATGGTATATGTGCTTGTGGGACTTCTGATTTACTTGATAATGGTTTTTCTAACCGAAGGTCTTCTTAATTCCCACCAAATTATTGGGTTGTTGTTGTTAGGTGCTGTTGGGTTGGTTCCGACTTCTAGCGGCCCTAAGCACAATCGAATGAAACACTGTTTGGTCTAGTGCCATCCTCACAGTTGCTGTGACTATCAAGCTCATTGCTGTTGCCACTTTGTCAACCCATCTTGTTGGGGGTCTTCCTCATTTTCATTGACCCTCCACTTGATCAAGCATGATGTCCTTCTTCAAGACTGGTCCCTCCTGATAACATGTCCAAAGTATGAGAAACAAGTCTTCCCTTGCTGGGTTCCAAGGAACATTCTGACTACTTCTTCAAACATAGATTTGTTTGTTCTTCTGGAAGTCCATGGTACTGTTAATATTTTTCTCTAACATCATAATTCAAATACACCCATTCTTCTTTGGCATTCCTTATTCACTGTGGCATTTTCATATGCGTATGAGGTTATTAAAAATACCATGGGTTTGGTCAGACACACCATAGTCCTTTAAACAGTTAGCTTTGCTTTTGAACACTTTAAGGAGGTCTTATATATCAGAACTGCCTAATGCAATACATTGTTTGAGCTCTTTATTTCAGCTTCCTGAGTGTTGATTGTGGAACCAAACAAAATGAAGTCTTTTAACTTCAATAATTTCTCTATTTATCATGATGTGATTTATGGGTCCAGTGGTGAGGATTTTTGTTTTCTTTACATTGAGGTGCAACCCATACCAAAGGCTGTGGTCTTGGGTTTTTTTCAATAAGTATTTTAAGTCCTCTTCACTTTCAGCAAATAAGGTTGTATCATCTGTATAGCGCAGGTTGTTAATGAGTTTTCCTCCAATCCTGATGTCCCATTCTTCTTCATATAATTAAGTTTCTCAGATTATTTGCTCAGCACACAGGTTGACTAAGTATTGTGAAAGGACAAAACTCTGACACATGCCTTTCCTGGTTTAAAATCATTCAGTATCCCTTGTTTTGTTTTAACAACTGCCTCTTTGCCTATGTACAGGTTCCTTATGAGCACAATTAGGTGTTCTGGAATATCCATTTTTTGCAATCTTATTCATAGTTTGTCCACACAGTTGAAACCCTTTGCATAGTTAATAAAGCACAGATAAACATCATTCTGGTATTCTCCATTTTCAGCAAGATTCATTTGATGTCATGAAAATAGAGTGTACAAGGGGCCATGCAGATAGGGTGTACGAGACTCTAATGCTGGGATTTGTTTTGCCATCCTGCAAGGTAGAAAAATGAATCATCATAGAAGCAGGCACAGATGATTCCAGGATCATCAAGAAAGAAAAGCATGAGTTGAGTATGAGGTCCCTGCCTGGAAAAGTAGGGATGGCAGAGGTGGCTGAGGTGGTCATAGGGAGAGCCATCATAGGCTTCTAGGTCTATTGACCAGGTAAAGCTGAATGCTGGAGACTGTTTTGCAGAATATGCCCTTTGAGCATTTACAGACTGGCTAAAGGAACTTTTAACACTTGGCCAAGCAGGGCAGAGGGTGAGGGGCCACACAGCTAAGAGGTTGAAGACGTGTTCCTGACTGGAGAACTGCTGCATTTTTATTTGTTTATCATCCTAAATGGTAGCTTGTTTACTTTCTTAATAGATCCCACAATTAAGAGTATTGGCTGAGTTCTGTTTGGCTATCGCAACAGATTATTGAACCCAGATGTGAAGCCAGAGGAAGTGAGACATGCCTCTATGCCATTTTTGTAGTACCAAATGATGATGGCATGCTAACTAAAGACCTAAAGTTCCAAACCCTAACCTTAAATGTTTTTCTATAATTTCATATTACATTGTTTTCCCATGTTGTTGTAGTTAGGTGCCATTGAGTCAGTACCGACTCATAGTGACCCTATGCACAACAAAATGAAACACTGCCCAGTTCTGGGCCAACCTCACAATTAATTGTTTTCATGCTTGAGCCCATTGATCCTGCCACTTTGCCAATCCATCTCGCTGGGAGTCTTCTTCTTTTTCTCCGAACCTCCATCTTACCAAACATGATATCCTTCTCCAGTGACTTGTCCCTTCTGACAATATGTCCAAAGTATGAGAGACAAAGTTTGGCCATCTTGGCCTCTAAGGAGCACTCTAGCTGCACTTCTTCCAATACAGAACCTTCTTTAGTATAACTTGAAAAGAAATAAGTGCATGTTTTTGTTTCCCATAGTATCCAGTATTTAACCTTGTTTAATATAATTTGAAAAGAAATAAGTGCCTGTTGTTGTAGGTGCTATCAATGTTATTAATCCAGTTATGACAATTTTTGTTTTCTTTATATTGAGGTGCAGTCCATATTGAAGGCTGTGATCTTTGTTCTTCATCAGTAATTATTTTAAATCTTCTTCATTTTCAGCAAGTAAGTTATATCATCTGAATATTTAAGATTATTGATATTTTTTTTCCTCCAATCCTGATGCCGTGTTCTTCATATAAACTGGTTTCTTGGATTATTTGTTCATCATACAGATTGAGTAAGTATGGTGAAAGAATACAGCCCTGATGTACAACGTTCCTGATCTTAAAGCATTCAATATTCATTTGCTCTGTTTAAACAAGTGCCTCTTGGTCTATGTACAAGTTCCTCATTAGCACAAGTAAGTGCTCTGGAATACCAATTCTTTGCAAAGTTATTCATAGCTTGTCATCATCCATGCAGTTTAATGCCTTTGTATAGTCAATAAAACACAGGTAAACATCCTTCGGTTATTCTCTGCTTTCAATCAAGGTCCATCTGACACCAGGAATGATATCCCTAGTTCCACATTCTCTTCTGAATCTGGCTTAAGGTTTTGACAATTCCCAGTGGATGTATGGTAACAGCTGTTTTTGAGTTATCTTCAGCAAAATTTTATGTGTATGTGATATTAATGATATTATTTGATGATTTCTGCATTCCAGTGGGTCACCTCTTTTTGGAATGGGCACAGATATGGATCTCTCCCAAATGATTGGTCTTGTAGCTGTCTTTTAAATCTCCTGGCATAGGTGAGTGACCACCTCCAATGATGCATCCATTTGTTGAAAGATTTCAATTTGTATTCCATCAATTCCTGGAGCCTTCGTTTTCACCAGTGCCTTCAGTGAAGCTTGGACTTCCTCCTTTAGTTTCTAGGTTACATGCTACCTCTTGCAATGGTTGAAGTTTTTGATACACCTACTCTGTGCATACCTTTCATCTTATTTTGATGCTTTCTGTATCATTCACTATTTTGTCCATGTAGTTATTCAATATTGTATGTCAAGGCTTGGATTTTTCTTCAGTTTTTTTCAGCTTGAGAAATACTGAGTGTATTCTTCCCTTTTGTTTTTCTATCTCCAGATCTTTGCACATTTATTTTTAATACTTGAGTTTGTCTTCTCAAGCTGCCATTTGAAATGTTTTGTTCAGCTCTTTTACTTCCTCATTTCTTCCATCCACTTTGGTATCTCTGTGCTGGAGATCAAGTTTGAGTCTCTTCTGCTATCCATTTTTGTCTTTTCTTTAGCTCCTGTGTTTTAAATGACGCTTTGCTATCTTCCTGTATGTTCCTGATGTCATCCCACAGCTCTTCTGATCTTCGTTCCTTAGTGTCTAATGCTCTTGAGATAATCTCTAAATTCAGATGGGATATGTTCAGGGTCATATTTTGGTTGCCATGGACTTGTTTTAATCTTCTTCAGCTTGAGTCTAAACTTACTTATGTGGAATTTGATGTCTGTGCATTCCATCTATGCTGCAATCTCCAATGTCATTTCTATCACTAAGGCCATATTTTCCAACTACTAACCTTTGCTCTTTTTTTTAACCTTTGAATTCCAATCACCGGTAATTATCAGTACATCTTCATTACATGTTTAGTGAATTTCAGACTGAAGAAGCTGGTAGAATTCTTAATCTAATTATTAATGTCTTTAGTGGTTGGTGCATAAAGTTGAATAATAATGGTATTAACTGTTCTATTTTGTAGGTGTATGGATATTATCCTATCACAGACAGTGGTATATATCAAGGTAGATCTTGAAATGGTCTTTTTGATGATGAATACTATGTCATTACTCTTCAATTTGTTGTTCCTGGCACAGTAAACCATATGAGTGTCAGATGCAAAATGGCTGGTACCTGTCCATTTCAGCTCACTAATTACTGTCTTGTATATCGATCTTTATGTGTTTCATTTTGTTTTTGACAGTTTCCAATTTTCCTAGATTCATAATTTGCACATTCCATGTTCTGATTATCATTGGATTTTTGCAGCTGTTGTGCCCCATCAATAAATATGAAGGTCCTAAACATTTTACTCCATTTGCATCACCTTGAGGAGGTACCTCTTCACCAGTCTTATTTTGAGTGCCTTCTAACCTGTGGGTCTTATCTTATGGAACTATATCTGACAATATTCTGGAGCTATTCATAATGTCTTCATTTTCTGGCACGATATCTGACAATGTTCAACTACTGTTCATTAGATTTCCATTGGCTAAACAATCAGAAATAGTCTGCTTTTCCATCTTCTTAGTCTGTGAGTTCAGCATGGATGACCTTGCTGGTATTTAAAATATCTGTGGCATAGCTTCCAACATCACAACAACATGCAAGCCACCACAGTATGACAAACTGACAGATGAATGATCTGTCAATTTATATGCACATCTTATGTGAGTTGAACCCTGGTGTGGTGTTGTAGGATAAGCACTGGACTGCAGCCACATTAACTGCAAAGTCTTCAGTTCATTGAGTACAATTTGAAGAGAAATAAGTGCACACTTTAATTTAATAATTAACATTTTAAAAAATTGGGCGGTATACATAATTTTCTTTGTTTTAAAATGAAAACATGCTGTATGTTGGTTTTATGCTTAATATTGAACCCTTTATAAAGGCACAGTTTTAACATTCTGATGTCCAATGCTCTGGTATTGAAAATTTACAGTAGCAGAGGAATGCATTTTCTGTTCTATCAAGCAATCTTTTCCTGCCTCCTAAATTCTTAGAATTATCATATACAATAGAAAATAAATAGTTTTGAAAACTCTGCAATTATATTTTAGATAGCACCCCAAACTAAGTGGGCATTTCTTACTATTGATTGTAGGAGTTTCTTTAACTTGATTCATGAAACTGAAGTCACACTACAGAATGCGAACCATGAATAGTTGCCCTATTCATTTGACTTAGAAGAAGAATAATGAAAGAAAGAAGACCAGCAATAAACTTGGTTAATACTTAATGTGCTTCTGCATCCTGTCATGTACCAGAACAGGGACTCCGAAATAATAGCATGTGATTTTCTTAACGGTGCAAATAGTTGATACATTTGGCTGCTAACCAAAATATGGTGGTTCAAATACACCCAAAGGTACTTTAAAGGAAGCCCTATCTCTGTACTTCCAAAAAACCAGCTATTGAAAACTCTATGGAGCACAGTTATATTCTGACACACATGGGGTCATTATGAGTTGAAATTGACTTGACAACATCTGGTCTGGTTAATTTTTACAACTGTATTCAAAGTGATATTGAAACCCAGAATGGCTAGTTTCATGTTCCCAAGATCAAATAATTTGAAAATGCCAGAGCCAGGATGTAAGCCAAGTTTTCCTGCTCGGTCTACAATACTTCAATTTCAGGATACTTATATATTATATACAATAGTATTCTTTTTCTATTATCCTGGTCTCTTTTCTCCTTGGGCTCAAATTTTTGTATCTGTTAGCTAATCTCTCTCTTAGGACTGCTTTGGCCATTCTGTATTTTACTTTGATGCTCCCTTTCATATGTTGTTGTTGTTGTTAAGTGCTGTCAAGTTGGTTGTGAACCATAGCGACCCTGTATAGGGCTTCCAAGGAGCGACTGGTGAGTTTGAATTGCCGACCTTGTGATTCAAACTAACTTTGCAGTCCAATGCATTAACAACCCACAGCACCACATGAGTACCCCCATTTCCAAATTGTAGGGCCTTATTACTAATTAATGAGCCCTGGTGGTCCAGTACTTAGTTGTGAATGGAAACATTAATGATGTGAACCCACCTCCATGGAAGAAAGTTATGGCAGTCTACTTCTGTAAAGGTTATAGTCTTGGAAACCCCATGGAACCGTTCTACCCTGTCCTGTAGGTTCACAATGAGTTGGAATCAGCACAATACCAATGGGTTTAATTTTTTGTTTATTACTAATTGCAGAAATGTTATCTGTTTATTGATCTGCAAAAGCTTTAAATTCAAATAGTAAATGTACTGTTCACCAATCTGTTTGAAGGTGACAACTCTCCTATGCTTACTTTGTGTTACTTGTTGTTGTTTAGTGCTGTTGAGTTGATTCCGACTCTTTGAGACCCTGTATAGGGTTTCCAAGGAGCAGCTAGTGAGGTTGAACCACTGACCTTGCAGTTCAAATGGCTTTGCAGTCTGGTGCATTAACCTACAGTGCCATACCAGGACACTTGTGTTACTTACTGACCTCAAATTACTTATCACTATGGAAGTGACTTCTTTGGGTTCCAAAGTTCTGGAGTTCTCTCTGTTGTGAGTACTCTGCTTACTGTCCTTGGATACTTTATGATCAGCACTGCCTGATCAGAGAACTGGGGATAATGTTTTGAAGGGGGCAGTACTTTTAAGTTGGCTCAGAGATGAAATAAATGGTTGTTTTTTTGTCTGTTGTGAAACATAATTAAATTACCTGCTAACAGCTCTTGGTCCGGTATCAGCCATTTTATGTGTGCCACTTATATGAGTTGAGCTTTGATGTGGCATTGTAGGATAAGCACTGAACTACAACTATGCTAACAACACTTATGTGAGTTGCACAATGAATGTTGCTATTTTTTAAAAAAAATGCAGACTACTCAAAATGAGTCGGCTACAATTTTTAAATTGTTGTTGCTATTGTTAAGTGCTGTCAAGTTGGTTCTGACTCATAGCAACCCTGTATAGGGTTTTCAAGACTTTAAATCTTCGAGGGAGCAGAAAGCCTTATTTTTATTCCATGGGGCAGTTGACAGACTCAAACTGTGGACCACTTATAATTAAAGCTCAATACCTATACTGTAATGAAATGAAATATAAATATCAATGGCATTTTTTGCACAACCAAGATTAAATTATGGCACCTAGTTGTTAGCTGCCATTAAGTTGGTTCTTACTCATAGCTACCATGTATAGGGTTTTCAAGGAACAGCTGGTGGGTTTGAACTTCCAACCTTGTGGTTTGCAGTCCAGTGCTGATCTTACTGCACCACACCAGGAATCCTCAGCTATTGTTTTTAAGTGCTGTCGAATCGGTTTGGTTCTGACTCATAGCGACTCTGGTATAGGGTTTTCAAAGAGCAGTTGGTGAGCTTGAACCACCAACCTTACAGTTCAAACCAACTTTGCTGTCCAGTGCAATAACCCACAGTGCCACACCAGGACTCCTCAGCTATAGTGTACTGTATAGTCAGAGTCTGATTCAACAAATATTTTTAGACCAGCTACAATTTACTTTGTTCTAAGTGATAAGAAGATGGCAGTTGGGATAGACATGCAGTAAGGAGCTCTGTCAGCAATAACACAGAATACCAACCAAGCAGCCTCAAGGGATGGTGCTAGAACTTTGAACCACATATAAAGGAATATTTAGAAGCTTGGAAGGCTTACAGCTAGGGGAATTTTTAGCAGAATCAAGAAATCCATTGCTTTCTAATTCAAGATGCTCAGCTGCTCCCAGAGGCGCCATCTTGGGAGAGACCAAGTGGGGAAGGATCAGAAACCCAGGAATGCCTGACAGAATGGCAGAGATACAGGTGTGGACATTCTTTATTTTGGTATCTGTTCATTGCTCTCTCCGCTGTCTGCGCACCTCCATTCTTGTGACTAGAGGGGATGACTGAGCGAATGGACACCCCACCCTCAGCCCTGGAGGGTTCTACTATGCATGCACACAGATCTCCTCAAAATTTAAAGAGACAGTTCCATTTAAAACCAAACGGCCACCACTCGTCTGTCAGTTTGTCGTAATGTGGTGGCTTGTGAGTTGCTGATTCTGAAAGCTATGCCACCAGTATTTTAAATACCAGCAGGATCACACATGGTGGATAGGTTTCAGATGAGCTTCCAGACAAAGACAGACTAGGAAGAAAGAGTGACGAACTACTTCTGAAAACCTTATGAATAGCAGAGAAACACTGTCAGATATAGTGCCGGAAAATGAGCCCCTCAGGATGGGAGGCACTCAAAATGTGACTGGGGAAGAGCTGCCTCCTCAAAGTAGAGTTGACTGTGATAACGTGAATGGAGTAAAGTCTGTGGGACCTTCATTTGCTGATGGGGCACAACTCAAAATGAAGAGAAACAGCTGTAAACATCCATTGAAAATCAGAACATGGAATGTACGAAGTATGAATCTGGGAAAATTGGAAGTTGTTAAAAATGAAATGGGATTTCAAGCACAAACAAGTTGCTCACCCA